>NW_024386801.1:26384404-26725697 GCF_900408965.1 Simochromis diagramma
AAAAAAAAAAAAAAAAAAAAAAGATATCACCCTGCATCAACACACCTGAATCAAATGATTAGTTCATTCCCAGGCCTCTGGAGAACTTCAAGACATGTTGCGGAGGTAATTTAGCCATTTGAATCAGCTGTGTTGGATCAAGGGCACATCTAAAACCTGCAGGACACCAGCACTCGAGGCCTGGGGTTCCCTACCCCTGGTCTAATCAGTACAACCCATTATTCAGTAACAGGTAGAACCAACTACAGCAATAGCTTTAATTTTTATGTATGACTTTATCACTCTTCATGACAACATTGCTTCAGTTGATGGAGGTTTGTGGGTATTCTCTTAAGTGCCGACTACAGCATTTCAATCAGGCTTAAGTCTGGCTTTGATTAAGCCATTTCAGCACCTTGATCTTTTGTTTCCTTTTTCAGTAACTTTGCTGTGCTTGGAATCATTGTCCTGTTGCGTGACAATTTCTTCCAAGCTTTAGCTGTCAGGCAGATAGCCTCACGTTTGAAACAGTTTTTTCAATGTGAATAATGAAAGTATAAAATTGATTTTACTGGATGACTCTCAGAAGATTTTGGCTTGTCCGATCATGTATGATTTTTTTTAACGCAGCACTTCAGGGTGTGTAACTTTGAGTAGATAATGAAATAATCGCTGTCAGCAGGTACTGAGTGTGTCAATTCAAAGTCACAGCAGGGTGTGATCAGTGCAAATCTTCAATGCCAAAAAGCTCTATATTTTATGAACCACACCTGCCCAGAAAAAAAAAAAAAAAAAAAAAATTGGAATTAATTAATTAAATAAATAGTTATGACACATGTAATTAATTAATTATTGACACATTTAATTAATTATTTATGTATTTCACATTTTAATTAATTATTGACACATGTAATTAATTAATTATTGACACATTTAATTAATTATTTATGTATTTCACATTTTAATTAATTATTGACACATTTAATTAATTATTGACACAATTAATTATTTAATGATTTATTTATTTATTTCATTTTGGCAGTCATGGCGCCTGGCTCTCATCATGAAATAATTTTATCTGTCAGCCTCACCCATCAAACTCAGGGGGCGGGGTTAACGCTGCCCATGCAGCTTCTCTAACATTTGATTGGTTGCCGTGCAAAGTAAGTCAAAACAGGTCGATCCTAGATAATCGATTGCCGGTGCTCGATATAAAGCAATGTCAGCGCATTTTTCTGCACAAGATAAGTAAATATAGTGTTTTCCCCGAGCGCAGAGCTGCTGGAGCTTGTTTCCTTACAGAGCACTTTATAGGCGAAGCAGCTTCATCAGCGGCTGATGTCCAATCACCGGCACACAGCTTTGAAACCTCAGCTGAGTTTTAGCTCTCAGTGGTTAAACGCTGGACTTCATTCACTCAGGTTCTGTCTGTCGGGTCACGTTTACTTCGCTGTTTTATTTACAACTGAGCAAATCGGTTTGGCTGAGGTTAAAGTTACGTTTCATAACTGCATAGTTTCACAGACGTTTAATGGTTCACTGGCACATGTGTTAGACTGAACTATCATCTAAATATCATCTGTTTTTTAATAGTCATTCAACTGTATTCTAAGCACCAGCTGTCTGTTAGAATGTGATTTTTTTTCTCTCTCTGTTGGCAGACGTATAAAAATGCGCAGGAAAATCTGACGTGCATGGCAAACTTCACCGACGATATTTAGGGAGGAATAAACACACATCAAACATAAATGAACCATGTGCCTGTCTCCATAATTGAGAGCATTTTCTCTTCTTATGTCAACACTCTCTCTCTTTTTTTTTCTTTTTTTTTCTTTTTCGGTCATGTTATGTTTACCTGTCAAAGGCTTGTTACAAACTATGAAACACATGGTGCAGACTTCTGGATGTTAGAAGAAAACTAATACTGCTCATGAAGGAGACTAAAGGCAGGAAGGTGTCCTTTAAAACTAAACATGTTAATAGGACCTCCCTATTTATATCATAGTTTATGATATAGCACATGTATTTCAGTAATAGCCTGCTGATTTCAGGTGAACAGTCGCTCACGTAGGCGTTATCTGTGAAACTCCTTAACTATAATTTATCCAAGTTAACTTCAGTTAACCATTCAGACGGTTCTTTTGCAATGAAAAACATAAACACCCATGCTGGTGTAGGTTTCCTCAGTGCCAGCTGTTAACATTATAGCTGCTTATGCAGTAACCATGGTAACC
This sequence comes from Simochromis diagramma, assembly GCF_900408965.1. Classification (NCBI taxonomy): domain Eukaryota; kingdom Metazoa; phylum Chordata; class Actinopteri; order Cichliformes; family Cichlidae; genus Simochromis; species Simochromis diagramma. The sequence continues at coordinate 26,386,618 of NW_024386801.1, forward strand.
ACGGACTCTAAGCGGCTGGATCGACAGAGGTCAGACAACAATTTTACATGTATGATCTTAGAACAGGACACAGCCACTATACGTGCTGGCCTCATATCAAATGTGAAGGCAGACTGAGTCTATGTTTGACGTTTTTTATATCTAATCTTCCTTTTCAAACATTTAAACAGCAGCGAGTCTGCAGCTGAGGGAATACAAACTCAAATTGTCGGAACAGGTTTGCTCGTTTCTTGGATTCATTTGGTGATTTATTAAATGTATAACTGTTATTCTAATCTGCTGCTGAGTCTCTTACACTTTTCTTTATGCTGTATATTTTCACGTCTCTGGAATAGTTGGAAGTTAGATAGTCAGCTGGGAAACTTTGTGTTAACTCATGGAGTTGAGGATATCGTGGATATGCTGACCTCGCTCCGTGGTGTACAGAGCGAGGTCAGCATGATTAATATTCACAATAAAAATATTAGCCGAACATCATGAAGTCTGTATGTGTTTCATAGTGTCGAACAACCTTTGTACAGTTAAAGCCAGCAGTTACTACATGACAGAAACACCAACGTTATCTCTTTTATGCGTTTATACACAGGTCACGCTGATTACTGAACAAAAACCCAAAGATCAGATGTTAAACAGATTTATTTGCTCTCTCTCCTCCTTAAACATGTTTTTAATGTTAGTTATAATTCAGAATTGGCGACTGAAACACGTAGGACACATAAGAACATCAGGAAATAAAACACCGATAAATATAACCTCAGTAAAAGAAGTCAGCGGGGTTTACTACAGCTGTGTACCGGGGCCTGCGCTTTGTCGGTGGGATTGCTTGCGAGGCGAGCGGGTCTATCCCACGCTTTGCCGTGAGACTGGGCAGACATCTCCGAAATCATCGAAGCACTTTTGCAAAGAGGCTGTATCTTGACAAACCGACCAGACACATGAAGATTAAACCACTACATTCTCGGCTAAAAAAATATTAAAACGGTATTTGGTGACACACAAACAGGGTTTTTCAAAGTTCAGTTCTGTTAGCTTCCACATGCCGGTTGTTGTGTGCTAGAAACAATGGCCACCAGGCCAAAGCAATGGTTTTGACTCGATCAGCGTTAACCCCGCCCCCTGAGTTTGATGGGTGAGGCTGACAGATAAAATTATTTCATGATGAGAGCCAGGCGCCATGACTGCCAAAATGAAATAAATAAATATATAATTAAATAATTAATTAAATGTGTCAATAATTAATTAAAATGTGAAATACATAAATAATTAATTAAATGTGTCAATAATTAATTAATTAAATGTGTCAATAATTAATTAATTAAATGTGTCAATAATTAATTAAAATGTGAAATACATAAATAATTAATTAAATGTGTCAATAATTAATTAATTACATGTGTCATAACTATTTATTTATTTAATTAATTCCAATTTTAATTAATTATTGCCACATTTAATTAATTATTTAATGGTGTATTTAATTAATGCATTATGGCAGTCCTGGCACTCCATACTACTGTGCAAGACACTTGTATTTGTATTGTCCCCCGCCACCCAGACCACTTTACCTCTGAATGCTGATCAGATGGCAGCTCAGCTCCTTTTTTCTACTGAACTAATTAAATGCAGACATGCTGCTTAGGAGTGGAGTGAGAGAGGACCCAAATGCAGACAATGGGCACATGACTGAACTTAACAAAAAGCACGCCGTTAGGCTTGGAGAAAACCAAACACAAATACAAAGGAAAATGCACAAGGTCACTTAGACTAATACTAACAATAAACTAAACTGGGTAGAGCTAAACACTAGAAAATGGAACAAGAACATGAAACCCGAGACCTTGCACATAGAACACAGAAGTAGAAGAACTGAAAAATTGTAAAACTCACAACATCAATACACAACAGGACAATCAGGGAAGTGGAACTAGCTGGGGAACACAGGAGGAACAAATTAGACATAATGAGACAGGGGAAGCAAAAATGAAAACAACACAAGAAGTAGCACAAACATGGAGATTCAGACAAGTACGCACGAGCTTGACACCTAGATGGGAACAAACGACAGACTGGGGAGACGGGTTAGGAACAGGTAAGGAAGACAAACTTAAAGACATGAGTAAGATCCAGAGAGGGGCAGTAAGACACAGAGAGAGAGATGGCAAACAGAGACATGATTTGGGAAACGTACGTAAACACAGACAATAAGACAGACTCACAGGAGACAGAACGGGGGTGTGTGTGTGTGTGGGGGGGGGGGGGGGGGGGGGGTAGTAGTTTCGTCCAGATGGCTCCCCAGCCTCAGTTGGACGAATGGGGTGTGTGGCAGGCAAGTGGTATTTGGGGTCCACTGCAGGGGAGGGGGGTGGAGCAGTGGGCTTGAGGGGCAGTGCTAGGGAGGCTAATGCGGCAGCTGTTCCTGATCTTCATAATTAGTGTCTTCCCTTTTTAGTGACACCAGGATAGGAGAGAGTGGGGAATGAACTGGAAAGCCGAGGAGGCACAGAAAATGGTGTGCTGAACCAAAACAGTGTGCATGTCAATGAAACAAGCAACCTGAATACTGTGTGGGTCCCCATCAGTTCACAGAGACAAAGGCACAAAAAGAACACGACAGACAAGAAAACATGAACCAGGAATGCAAATAAACTCAGAGATGGTAAAAGAACTAAACTGAAGACTAAACCACATAAAACTTGAACTTAAATCATCTTGATCTTGATCTTTTTCTCTCTTGCTCTTGACGAAGACGGTCACACTTTTCTCCTCTCCTCCTCTCCCTTAGCTTCCCTGCTTAGCCTCTTGTGTCCTTGTCTAGTCTCGTGTTTTTTGTATTACTTTTCCCTGGAACACTTTCTCACAGTCTGTTTCTAAAACCTAAAAGAGAATTATGGATTTGATCAACTGGTTCCTGAATGCAATTGACACCCTTTTCTCAACGAGAAGTCTGGGCTTGGGTGAGCCTGAGTGCTGAAGATATCTACCTATTCGGAACCATGATAACAGGGTTCTTGCTGATTGGAGCTGGCTTGGCCCTCGCTTATTGAAGAATTAAGAAAGCGGAACCGGCTGTTCAAACCCCCACAAGGCTGCCCGCTGGGATTGAAATGATGGGACGAGGCGTGAGTTTCTCAAAATGGGCTCATTGAGTGCAACACGGATAAGATCTTGGAGAAGCTTACGGCTGCCGTGAATACTCAGAATAACACCTCTGAGCGCAAATTGGATTACATCTTGGAGAAGCTCACTGCGGTCATGAGTTCTCAGAATCGGCTCTTTGAGCACAAGAATGACAACATTACAGAGCGTAAGTTTAATAACATCATGGAAAAGCTCACGGCTCTCCAACGGGAGATTGAGAGACCAGTGTCGGACTGTTGAACAGCTTTGAAATTCATATGAGCTGTTCGCACTAAAGTAAAAACCACCATCACTTCATGCGGATACCACTTCGGCGCCAGCTGCGGTCTCAAGGCTGGAGCTGAACAACAACACCCTGATACGGGCTGTGTTAGACTGTTCTTCCCATTCCATGCAAGGCCACCTGGGTTGGCTGGAAGACTGTTTACTTAGCCTGGCAGGGCGAAGGACACTGTCTCAGCTGAACTCTGGACTTATACACACAAACAGACATATATACACATGCTGACGTACACTCATCCCCCCTCCCCCTCCAAACGCCTTTGATGCTGACGGTGGATCAAGGAGACCAGCGCATAGGCTGTAGGCCCGGATGTACTGTCTACATTGGCTATCTTTCACCATTTACCCATCCCTGTTGCTTGTCGGATGATCTGATATCCTCGTGTTGGTGTTGTTCCCAGATCATCATACTAAATGTTGTTCCAGGTTCAACATTGCAAGTGACCAATCACATTGTTGTGACGTTATTCTTTTGCGCGCCAAGCCATTCGTGCATTTATGAAATTCCAATGTTGCAAGGACAATATCAATTCTGCTTACTGTTTATTAAAGGGTTACGGTTAGGGTTAGGGTCAGGGTCCGTTGATCGGCGGACAGAGGCGGTTTCACGCAGCTTAAGTACAGTTTTTTGTTTTACGCCGGTTTTTCCCGAAGTCGCAAAAGTATGACGTCACAACATTCTGATTGGTCACTTGCAATGTTGATCCTGGAACAACATTTAGTATGATGATCTGGGAACAACACCGACACGAGGATATCAGATCAACCGTTGCTTGTTATGTGTTTCTTTGGTGTATTAAGAGGTTTTTTTTCATGTGCTATGTGCAGAGGTGTTTTTTTCTGTTCTCAAACTGATCTCCCTGTTTTTCCCTTATCTTTCCTCATGTGGTACATTTTCCATTGTTATACCTCTCTGACTGGTCTTCCCCATGTGTTGTTTTTGTGTAATGTATGTAAGATGGTGCCGCCATTGCGTGCAATAGGTCGGCAGGCTTAACATGAAATTTCCCCTTGTGGGACTAATAAAGGTATCTTATCTTATCTAAAATGCAATGGAAAGATTCATGAATCTAAAAAAATAAACTCCAAATGCTGGGTCAAAGACCCAGCATCATGGCAAAGGGTGCCCTGGTACTAAGTGCACCTATGAGCAGTCTTATTTTGAAACAGTGTTGGAAACTGTTTTCAGCACAGTCCAGCTACAGAACTGCACTTTAGTTCAGAACACGTAGGCATTTCCTTCTAAACGCAGTCCTTCAGGTTGGCTGTCATTGCCCATTTGAAACTTGAAGTTCCCCAACATCAAATCCCAGATGGTTATTGTGAAAGAACAAATGAGCAGAAAAGCAAGAGAAATCATGCAACATCCAGGCCAAGGAGCCAGGGTGACACAGGTGTATGCATACCGGCTCAAAACCTCTCGGCTAGGGTAACTCCAGAGTGGAATAGAGTTCAGCTCTACTCCAGGATATTTGTTCCAGAGCTCCTAATGGTTGTTGTGGTAACCATTTACTATATTGAGTAACTGTCTCTGAGCCTTAAAACATCTTCCACTGTCAGAGTTAGGTAAATAAGTTTGTTCTTGTGATTTTGAAATTTCAAAATAGGCAAAACAGTAGAAATGGTATAAGCCTTTTTTTTGTTTTACAGTCTGACCTGGGTGACCGTTCTAACAATTCTTCATTCATCACAGAGCACCTCCTACTGTGATTTCTACAGGAGGTGGCTCAAGATGCAGGGTACAGGGTGACAAGAGTAAAAGTTCAAAATTCAAATATTTCATTCAAAACCAGATATTGAATAACACATGAGTAAAATCAAAGGCTGAACACGAGAGAGAAAACAAGACAAAACACAAAAAAACCCCACAGGAAATACAAACAACACTAGGAATTGCTGGAAAGCTATACTGAAAATAGTGCAAGGTGTTCTGGTAAGTAAATCAAAGCAGGAAGTATCTCAAGTGAGAATGTGCTTTTGCAATTTTCTCACAAGGGTAAATGTGTTAGTGCTATTTTAACCTTATTCTTCGTTGTTACTGTTTTATTTGTGTGATTAGTTGTTCAGTTTTTGTAGCATTCCTCTCTAGTTTGCTTAAAAGCACAAAGCAATAAAAGATGACAAAGCCAACAGCTTGCTACAATTTCATCTTCTCTGATGTCTCCAGACTCTGTCAGGCTGCTGAATGGTTCCAGTCTGTGTTCAGGCAGACTGGAGGTGAAGTCTAACCAGAGCTGGTCCTCAGTGTGTGAAGCTGACTTTGACCAGCAGAATGCAGAGGTGGTCTGTAGGGAGCTTGGCTGTGGGCCTCCTTCAGTCCTCCAGGGGGCGCTCTACGGAGAAGTGGAGGCTCCAGTGTGGAGCAAAGAGTTCCAGTGTGGAGGCCATGAGTCTGCTCTCCTGGACTGTAGAAGCTCAAGCTCAGCTAGAAACAGCTGCTCATCTGGCAAAGCTGTTGGACTCACCTGCTCAGGTAGAAGAGGAGCTGCAGCTTTGATATGATTCAAACTCACTTTATTCTTTACTGATGACTCTCTGCTTTCTGTTAGAGCCTTTTAGGTTGGAGGGAGGAGCCAGTCGCTGTGCAGGTACACTGAAGGTGAAAATTCTTGGGCATTGGAGACCAGTTTCTTACAATGACTGGAACCTGAAGGCAGCAGCTATTTTGTGTGAACATCTGGATTGTGGCTCTGCTGTTTCTGTGAAGCTCCATAAGTCATCAGTGAATTCTGTCTGGAGGATCAAACCTGACTGTTTTACATCTGGATCTGCTCTGTGGGAATGTGCAACATCAGATTATTCATGGCACATCCTGAACCTTACCTGTTCAGGTAAGGCCATGAGTAACATTTTCATAGAAGTCATTTCTGAATCAAAGCCCTACCATTCCCACTGCTGCTCCTCCTCTTCTCCTACTACTATAACTAATAATAGTTTGATATTCTCTGATGTCTCCAGACTCTGTCAGGCTGCTGAATGGTTCCAGTCTGTGTTCAGGCAGACTGGAGGTGAAGTCTAACCAGAGCTGGTCCTCAGTGTGTGAAGCAGACTTTGACCAGGAGGATGCAGAGGTGGTCTGTAGGGAGCTTGGCTGTGGGCCTCCTTCAGTCCTCCAGGGGGCGCTCTATGGAGAAGTGGAGGCTCCAGTGTGGAGCAAAGAGTTACAGTGTGGAGGCCATGAGTCTGCTCTCCTGGACTGTAGAAGCTCAGGCTCAGCTAGAAACAGCTGCTCACCTGGCAAAGCTGTTGGACTCACCTGCCCAGGTAGAAGAGGAGCTGCAGTTTTGATGTGGTTCAAACTCACTTTATACTTTTACCGATGACTCTCTGCTTTCTGTTAGAGCCAAATGATGTCAGATTGGTGGGAGGAGCCAGTCGCTGTGAAGGAACTTTAGAAGTGAAAAATCTTGGCGAGTGGAGACCAGTGCATGATTTTCATTGGACCCTGAGAGATGCCGTTGTTCTCTGTGAACATCTGGATTGTGGCTTTCCTGTTTTACTACAGCGGAGTCAAGAGTCCTCAATGAAATCTGTGTGGAAGATCAAACCTGACTGTGTTCATTCTGGATCTCCTCTGAGAGAGTGTGCAACATCAGATTATGATATCTCCATCCTGAATCTTGCCTGCTCACGTAAGTCAGAGTCACATCATTCACGACATCATTTAAAGATTTCAAAGCAATTATTGTCATGTGTACAAAGAAAAACATTTTTCTGTAAAATGAAATTATTTCTCTTCTGTCCACACACAGATGCTGGTTAATATGTACAAATAGATAAATACAAATAGTATGAATAAATAAAATAATTGGAGACAAAAAAAGAAGTATCACAGTACTCTAACAGGTTGAGGTACACAGCAGATGGAACATCAGCTGAATCTTTCCACCAATCATGACATGTCGGAGCTTCAGTCCTCAGAGCCAACCTCCAACCAGCCTCTTTCTTAGAGGCTGGAGCAAAACTGGTTAACTGGAGGTAAAATCAACCAGAAGTAGAGAGCAGGACATAAGGTAGACTGGGGACGTTTGGCTGGAAAGGAGCTGGGCTTACATAAGGAATTCAGGTCCTAGGAAACCTGGAAACCTGGAGCTGAGGGGTATAAAACATATCAATCATATGAAAAATGTTCAAAATTGGCCATAATGAGCTGGACTGAAACATGATTATCACTATTGTGAGTGAAATGACAGTCAGACAAACTGAGATGGTAAAATGTAATTAAGCAACACAGTATAATTCTGGGATTATTGTGACGCTACACCAATGCGCTCCCCTTTCACAAACTGGTGAATAAGACCCCAAGTCACTTCTCTCCTTCACTTCTGGAAAATTAAAAGTGTCTTTTTTTCATTCTCATGTTGGTACCTTACAGGAGATTTTCCAAAATTACTATATCTTGAAATGAGTTGAGCAACTCAAGCTGGAGGAGGCACGGGTGAAGTTTCTTTCTTGTGTGTGTCTATTAATTACTGTGATTATATATATAGTTGAAAGTGATCTAGTTTCTGAGTACACAATGGCTACTCATACTTTTCTCTCCAAAGAGCAGAACATCTGAAACACATATGAGACATCTCTCTACAACACTGAAATGGAAAAGCTTTATACAAATCCATACAGACATATGTTTATTTGAACTTTGGCAAAACTGGTTCCACCTATAAAAAAACATGATGGGACTGAAGTTCCCATCATGCTTTTTTAGCTTGCACTGCAAATGGACCATTCAAGCCTTGCCGTATTGGTCTATTTGATTCACCTTTGCTTTTATTGGTCATCTTATTTTATTTTCACTTGCTAAACACAGGACAGACTTGACTGGGGAAAAGAAAAGGAAGAAAGAAAGAGGGAAAGAAATACAGCGGGGAAGAGGAACAGTGATCAAGGGTAAAATAAACAAAACAAATACCAACAAAACAGACAAATAATACATATATCAATCACCTGGATCACCTGTTGAGAACGTAATAAGAGAAAACAAGCAAAAAAAAAGAGAGCAATATAATAAACAAACTCATCGCGATGATCTATGTGAATATAACAGTAAATACTGTTGAATATTATTGCGTGTAAGATCGACAGCGCACAGTGTGCTTTGAGGTAGGAGCCAAAAAGGGTGCAGTTTGTGTCTGTGAGCACCCATGTGTACACCTGTGAGCATGAGCGTGCTTGTATTTAAAAGGTTCCTTCATGTAATGATCTGCTAGAGCAGCGGTCCCCAACCCCCGGGCCTCGGACCGGTACCGGCCCGTGAGTCGTTTGGTACCAGGCCGCGAGAGTTGAGGCTCAGGTGTGATATGTATAGTTTTCAGGGTTTTTATCGGTTTTCAGCGTTATTTTCAGCGTTATTTTGTTATCGTTTTTATCGTTACCAGTACTAGTTTTATTTTGTTGTATTTATCCGCGACACCTTAAAGGCCGGTCCGTGAAAATATTGTCGGGCATAAACCGGTCCGTGGCGCAAAAAAGGTTGGAGACCGCTGTGCTAGAGGGTGTGGGGAGCCATAAACCCGTGAAGCAGGCATGGAAGAAATCCAGGCTTCAGCTATCCAGAGGCCCTCAGAGCACAAGAGACCAAGGAAGACCAATGGAGGGGCAACCATGCCACTATCCCGGAAAGAGCTGAGGAGAGCCCCAGATGAGGGGTCACTCAGCAGCCGCGGAGCAGAAGCTGGGGGGGGGGGGTTGTAGTGACGTGCCCGTGAGCTCCGCTGGCAGCCAGCTGTGCCAGAGTGACCGAGCCCCAGGCCGAGAGGCCAGGCCCCGACAAGCAGCCACCAGAAGTGAGCCGGTGCGTACCTGTAAGCCCATTCCCGGACACAAAGAACCACCAATGCACCAATGTCTGAGGGCGTCTGCCACTGGCAGGGGGAGTGATGGCGGGAGATAGGCCTCCATACCTTGGAGGGCCTGAGATGTCCCTATAGGTGGCATCTGATACCCGACCTGACATATAGACACAGACATACAGGCACACACAGATACAAACATCCATTCCCACCCTCATGCTCTCATATGTAATTACTCAGCACTCACCCAACGTGGAGAAAGACATAAATAGACACTGTACACACAATCACACTCCCCAAGTGTACTCTGTACCCCAGGTCTAAGTACCCTTGCCCCTGGAGGGGGAAACTGCATCCACACCCAGGTAGTGTTACCCTCTTCCCTGGGGTGGAGAGGAGCAGACCGCCCCGACTCTGCAGCAGGAGGGAGACCCCACATTCCAGACCCCAATCAGACTGCCAACTCCTCCCAGCCCCCCCGCCCCAACAGGCAACAGAGAACGGGGGTGTGTGAAGACTCCAAACCTCCCTCCGCCCACTCATATGTAGTGTTTATGCATGTGTGTTCTAAGGTGCATTTAAAACCCAGGAGGGCACAGTGTTACCTGCCAGAGAGCAGCAGGTAAGCGCATAGCCCCTCCTGGTAGCCCTCAATGTCTGCGTGTATTTAAAATTGAGAGGTGGGCAACGACGCCAGGGGTGAAGTTGTGCACCCTGATGGTCATTTGTATGCCGTGTAGCGTGCCCACCCCCAAGGTCCTATATGTATTTGTTATGAGAGGGTGAGTAATGTGAATGTCTAAGTTGTGGGATAAAATTGAGGCACAGGCAGCCAGAAGGGGACAGAGGGGGGAATGCCTCCCCTGCACCCTGGTGACACACCTTTACCCCAAGGCCCTGCATGTGTGGGTGGTTGTGGTGGAGCGGGAAGAGGGAGGCTGCTGGAGATGGGGAGGGAAGGAAGGGAGGGGCAAGTCCCCCGCTGACCCCAGTAGGCACCCCCATACTCGTCAACCAGTTGAAGATCCCACCAGGTGGCTCGATGCACTGGCGGCACCCTCTGCCAGGGCTGAGCCCTCATGCACCCACCCACCCACAACCCCGGTGACACACCAACCCCGACCCAAGCCCACAAGGCCCAGCCAGGGCACCAGCCCGGAGACTGAGCACCCCCAGAATTTCACGCCCGCCCTGGACACACCCAGGGGCAGACAGGCTACCAGGTCAGTAACCCATATGCATCAGCACAGACCCTCCCCTAGCCCCGCTGCACGCAGCCATGAGGAAACCATCACCTAAGAGCCAACAGAGCCCTTAACAGGCCATGACCGGAACCCCGGGTTTAGCCCTCCAAGGAAGACGCTCTTGGGGAATCCCCCGACGCAACAAGCCTGTCCCTACCCCCACACCAATCACAACAGCGAAGGTGCAACCGAACCATGGAATCTGGAAAGTTTATCATATTATTGTTTTGTAATATGTCAGGGATGTTCCAGATAGGTGTACGTTTGCATGGGATTAATGAAGACTCTGTCATTTTTAGAAACTCGCACCATGCTGTCAGAGAAGAGCTGATGTTGGCACTTTTGAAGCATTCATGTCGTTGGATGTTTGAGCTGATAAATGGTAGGTCTGAAATCTCTAGATTATTGCAAAGTGCTTGTTCCTCATCTAGCCAAGGTTCGTCTAAGAAGGTATGTTTTAGCCATCCTGAGATAAATTGAAGCCTGTTCGCTAAGAAGTAGTGCTGAAAAGTTAGGTAGTTCTAATCCTCCTTTATCCTTGATCTTTTGTAGTGTTTTTATGCTTATACGTGTATTACTTTCCAAAGGAATTTGGACATACATGAATCTAGATATCTGAACCAATCTTGTGGCAGTTTAGTTGGAATCATTGAGAATAAATAATTTATTTTTTTTAAGACCATCATTTTTATAGCGGCAACCCTTCGCATGAGTGATATGGGTAGACATTTCCATCTAGCCAGATCATCTTCTACCTTCTTTAAAAGTGGGATATGGTTTAATTTAGTTAGATCTGCAAGCTTGGGAGAAATGTTAATACCTAAAAATTGTATATTTCCCAATTGCAGTGGTAATAATAATAATACATTTTATTTATAGGCGCCTTTCAGACCCTCAAGGTCACCTTACAGTAACACGTAAACAATACCATAAAAAACATAAGAAAAATGTGTACATAGCAAACATGGTAGATAAAATTTAGACATAAACAGTCATAAAAGTATAAAAGCAAATATAAAAACTGAGCAAGGTAAAAATGGCCTAAGACAGATCAGGTGTATGCAATTCTAAACAGATGGGTTTTGAGTAGTGATTTAAAAGTGGTGAGACAGTGTGTGGTCCGTGGTGTAGAAGAAGAATTATGGAAGGAGCAATTAAGGAAGGACTGTAGATTTTGACCAGTTAATTGAGTAATCTGATATTCTTGCAAAAGAGTTCGCAATTACCCCAGAGAGATTGGTGTGTGAGTTTTGGAGAAAAAGTAATAATGGATTGGATTTATATAGCGCTTTTCAAGGCACCCAAAGCGCTTCACAATACCACTATTCATTCACTCTCACATTCATACACTGGTGGAGGCAGCTACAGTTGTAGCCACAGCTGCCCTGGGGCAGACTGACAGAAGCGAGGCTGCCATATCGCGCCATCGGCCCCTCTGGCCAACACCAGTGCCATTGCTTGAGTATCTAATAATTTTGGAAGAGTTATGTTGTCCAAAAACTGATCAATTTCATTTTTAGACGGGCTCATTTGTGATGAATACAACGTTTTATAGAAATCCCTGAAAATGTTGTTTATTTGTTTCGGGTCATATATTGTGTTCCTAGATGAATCTTGAACAGCACATATAGTTGTTTTTTATTTATTTATTTTTAGCTGGTTTGCTAGAAATTGACCGGATTTATTACCATGTTCATAATTTTGTAAGCGTGGTCTTTGTACTAAGAATGTTGTTGTTTTATCAATTATCTCACTTAATTCTAGTTTTGTTTTGCGTATTTTGTTCAATGTTTCCTGATCTTGGTGTGACATGTAGGCTTCTTCTAGGGATTTGGTGTTTTTTTCTAATTCCTGAATATTTTTGTTTTCTTCTGTCTTTTTATGTGATGAGAAATAAATTATTTTACCTCTCATCACAGCTTTCCCTGCTTCTCATAGAACAGAAGCTGATGTTCCGGGAGTGTCATTATAGTCTAAATATAGAGTCCATTCTTTTTTAACATATTTAATAAAGTCTTTATCTTTGAGCAGTGATGTATTAAATCTCCAGTTTTTACTTGGTATAGCGTTCTTCTTATGTATTAGTGTTAAAGATACAGGAGCATGATCGCTGACAGCTATAGGGTGAATCTCAGTGTCTGAAATGTCACTTTATCAGTCCTTTACAGATAAGATGACTCCTTTATCGCCACTTAAAATATTTTTACAGAACTATTGTAATATTTGCTCCCATTTCTGCTGTGCTCTTGGCCAACTTACTCTTACAAAAGAGATTTTTAATGTTGATGAGATTTTTTTTTTAACTGCATAAATAGAGGTTATATAAAAGTCACTGACAAAAACTGATTACGGCTTCTACCTTGTTACACGAATGTTGTTTGTGGCTCAAGATGACTTTATGACATCCATGAGGGATGCATTTGACATATGTTTCACATATTATAGCCCAACAAGTTACTTAAAGAAGTTTAAATACGAGCAATCAGTTTTTGGCAAATACCGGAAATCAGTTTTTGGCAGACAATCACTTTTTGGCACAACACCGGTCCACAGCGATGACAGCGCAGGAGCCCTTCTGGATGAAGCCACTTCGGATTGGAAAGAGGACCCTACGTCGTTTCAGGATCTCTTTGGGGAACTGATTGTTTACGCTGAAGTCTGTTCCTTTTAATTCCCTTCCGCGACTTTTCACCTGTTCCTTTTGTTTGAAGTGGCCGAATTTGGCCACAATATGACTTCACCTGAAGCTCCTCCGGCAGCTTCAGGTGGGTTTTGATGAAGCTTTTCACCGTAGTCTCCGCGTCTTCTCCAGCGGATTCTGGAATACCAGAAAATACAAGATTATCTCGCATGCCACGAGCTTGTAGATCAATAACTGTCTCTTTTATTTTTTTATTTTCTCTATTTAGCTGGGTAACATTTTCAGTAAGACATTTGATGGACTCCCTTAGCATGGCATTTTCAGCAGCGAGCATTTCCACCTGCTGCTGGCTGAACTCCAGGGATTCTCACAAAGATTTAAGATTTAAATTCCCGGTGTAGAACCTCCACCAAGGACAGCCTTGCATCGAAACTGGACAATCGTTTGTCGATTGACTCTAGGATGTCTGCAATATCTTTGCCGGCTGGCAATGTTGTGCCGGGGGAATCTGCCAGGTGACTGCCTTAAAGTCTTTTCGATGATGGCGTCTCAGATTTGGCCGGGGAAGATGGACTCTGAGCCTTCTTCATTACAAGATCCTGGAAGCACTGATCAATGTAATCTTGGAGAGCCTCTAAACTCTCCCCGTCGTTCTCCAGGGTGTTGGAGATCATTTAGACAAATGTTGTTAGTTATAAGAGAATTGATAAGTGTATTTGGTAAAATTGACGTTTAAAAGGAATTTGTTCAATTCTAAGCTACCATTGGCATTAATTTTCCGCCAAAATCTCCGGCGTCTGACGTCAGTTACAACATGAGTCGCTTACCTTGCCTCTGGCCCCCTCGATTTTTTAATATTTCCCCTCTGAATGGAAATATCTGATCTCTCTCTGTTTGATCTTCTGTGATATCTCCAGAGTCTGTCAGGCTGCTGAATGGTTCCAGTCTGTGTTCAGGCAGACTGGAGGTGAAGTCTAACCAGAGCTGGTCCTCAGTGTGTGAAGCTGACTTTGACCAGCAGGATGCAGAGGTGGTCTGTAGGGAGCTCGGCTGTGGGCCTCCTTCGGTCCTCCAGGGGGCGCTCTATGGCGAAGTGGAGGCTCCAGTGTGGAGCAAAGAGTTCCAGTGTGGAGGCCATGAGTCTGCTCTCCTGGACTGTAGAAGCTCAGGCTCAGCTAGAAACAGCTGCTCACCTGGCAAAGCTGTTGGACTCACCTGCTCAGGTAGAAGAGGAGCTGCATCTTTGATATGGTTCAAACTCACTTTATTCTTTACTGATGACTCTCTGCTTTCTGTTAGAGCCTTTTAGGTTGGAGGGAGGAGCCAGTCGCTGTGCAGGAACAGTGGAAGTGAAATATCTTGGAGAGTGGAGACGTGTGGGTTTCTTTGGCTGGTCCTTGAAGGAAGCTGCTGTTGCCTGTGAACATCTGAACTGTGGCCTTCCAATTTTTGTAGGGAAGCAAACCCACAAAATCTTAGACAGAAGTGTGTTGTATGTGAAACCTGACTGTTTTCAGCCTGGATCTGCTATGAGGGACTGTGTGACATCAGCTTATACGATTTACAACCTGGATCTCACCTGCTCAGGTAGGTGATACCATGTACAAGTCATCGATGCCAGATAATGTTTCCTCTGTCACTGTGACATTCATTTCTGTTGACAGAACACATTTCTGTTCTGCTGACGGAACACGCCTGTAGTAAAGTGTTTTCCACACACTTTGGTTATCCCATCCTCATCTTTCAACTTTGGGTTTACAGACCTGCTGGCTCAGCCAATGATCTCGGTGTCCTCCACTGATGGGGTCTCCATGGCCCCACAGCAGGGGCTTCAGGTATCCAGGGGCTCTAACTTCACCATCAGCTGCTCTATTCAGCCACAGTACCCAGGGGGCTCCTTCCAGCTTACCTTTACCTCCTTCAGCACAGCATACAGCTACAGCCAGCCAGCTGTCAATCACTCTGCCCATTTCCTGGTCCCTGCTGCAGAGCCCGCGCATCAAGGAAACTACAGCTGTGTTTATCACGTCTATGTTTTTTCTCATGACTTCTTCTCTGAGAGCCGCCTACTGCCTGTCACTGTGTCAGGTGAGCTGAAGCAGAGACTCTGAAGACTGTTTACAGTTCTGAAAAGGAGTAAGTCCAAATTGAATTAGTAAGAGAGTGACCCAAAGAACCATATCACAGATGTTACAGAAACTGGATTCCACCTAAATGAGGAGCTCACTCATTTAGAAGAAGCTCACCATAGAACCATTACCCTTTTCTATTAAAGTACCCAAATGAGTTGGTTTGGTCTTAGGTGGAGGATGCCTCCTAACCATCTCCTATTTGTTTCAAGGCATTCAAGGCACATCCTTGTATGACAATAAGTAGGACATGATGAACTGCGTCAGGGCTGCCCTTTGTTACTGTTCATAGCTTTTATATACAGAACGGTGGCCTCTAGCTTGCATTGGAGTGGTTTGCAGCTGAATGCGAAGTGGCAGGAATAAGAATCAACTCCTTTTGCTGGTGTTGTTTTCTGTGTTTTTTACCAAGATTTGGATGTGGTGCCCTGCCTGGGATGATCATAATGACCCCAATATCACTGAAAAAGCACAGAGATGATGCTTTCAGGAACCCTTGGAAAGTTCTAAAATCACACCAATGGTTTAAGAGTTATGGTAGTTTGGTACTGTAGGTTTTAATGAGTTAAGTCTCTCAGAGTCTTGTTCATGAGTGTGAGGAGAAGGGAGCGGGAGACTGAAAGATTGAAGAAAATGGATGCATAGAAATCACTCGTGTTTTAAAAGAACAAATAAAGTATTAGTTGGTGTATATGTTAACTGGTTCTGAAACAAAAACATAAGTCAGGGCAGTGTCATCCTTTAAATAAAATATTCTTAAGTAGTGGATTGAGCTGCAGTTTGTAACAATTTACACCTAATTTGTTCATTTTAAATCAGTATTTCATATATTCCCTCATGTAACATGGCCCAGTTTAAGTTCAGAGATAAAAAAAAAAATTCTGATTGAGGTTTATCATAATAAGCTACGTTGAAGAAATAACTGTGACTGCATTAAACCAACTCTAATAACAGATGCTGTGTGATGACTCTGAATGTGTTTTTATCAGCTCCAACAGATTTCACAGTTCTTATCACTATGCTCGTCCTACCGCTGACTCTGCTGCTGGTGATCACTGCCTTTTATTTCTACTGTCAGGTACTGAACACGTGTTTGTATCTGAGAATGAAGCCCTCAGCCTGTGATGCTGTCACTCTGATCTCTCTGTTGTCATGTGTCTCCAGGCCAGCAGGGGGCAGAAATCCAGCAGACGGGAGAACACTGAGCTCCTTGAGTGTAATCGGGGTGTTTGTGAGGCTGAAGGAACGCCAGCTGCAAATAAAGGAGCTCATCCTACATCCACATAAATTTATCGGCTGATGTGACTGACCATCAGCTCAGTTTTCTACTAAAGACACACACTCCATATAAGTGTTTCAATTCCTTCTCTGCTGCTTGTCTGAAGGCTGGGTTACAGTGGCAGCAACTTAAGCAGAGAAGCCCAGACTTCCCTCTCTCCAGCCGAATCCTCCAGTTTATCCAGGGGAACACCAAAGCGTTCCTAGGTCAGCTGAGAGACAGCTGAGATAATCTCTCCAGCATGTGCTTTGTGTACCTCGGGAACTCGAAGGTATACACATGCCCAGAACATCTGGTGGTTCAGGCAACCCGGTCAGATGCTGAACTACCTCAACTGCCTGCTTTCGATATTGAGGAGTAGCAGCTGTACTTTCACAAACATCCTCCTAAATAACAGAACTCCTCATCTTATCTGTAAAGGATAGGCCAGTCCCCATTCTTTCACTCTACTCACATTTTGTAATCATAGCTGAGGCTTGTAACAGAGATCAACCAGTAAATCAACAGTTTCGCTTTTGCACTCAGCTCTATTTTTACCACAACATGCCAATACAGCATCCTAACTGCAATTTGCCCCAAGCGTTTTGTCATCTCCCCTCACTCATAAACCTGATGTCCTTAAACTCCTACACCTGTGGCAGCAACTCATCCCTGACCCAGAGTGAGTTCTCCACCCTTTTATGGCATCCTCCAGTCCCCTTAAAGATTAGAACCACCTTTCCATAATACCAATACAGAGGCCCCACCCCAGATCTCCACCCCACCCAACTATATCCTCAGTTAAATTCAACCGCACCCCACCTACTCTATACATTGTGTAGTGCACCACTTTCCCCTTCTGAGTCAGCTGACGGTTTGCTGGAATTGCTTAGAGACCGACTGAAAGTCTGGTTCCATGAACTCACCAAACTCCTCCCACATCTGAGTTCTGCTTGGTCTGGGGGTACCCATCAACTGACTCTGGATTCCCACAGGCCTAATAAGACTCCATCTTCAGTTTAATGGTTCCCTTCACCTCCAGTGTCCACTATCTGATTTGGGGATTACCACCATGACAAGCACCAACCACTGTGCTGCCACAGCTCTGTGCAGCCGCCTCAACAATGCAGGTGCAGAATATGGTTTATTCACAGTAAATGTCCCTAGCCTCCCTAGGAATACCATCAGAGTTCTAATGGACGTGGGAATTGAAGATATTGTAGAGTGTGTATTGTAGATGAGTGCATGCTAACTATACGTTTGGCCATGCAGGTTTGCAGTAACGGGCAGTGCAACAGTTTTAGAGATACAAATAAGCTTTTCAGCAACTGACATAGTTTCTGTTTTAATTATGAGGCCCTAGAGAGGTCAGTGGATTTTATAACAGGATAGTAAAACATGCAGTTTACATTAAATCATGTCATTAAAGTATATTTTGATGTGATTCTGTGAGTTCCATTTCTGATATGTCTGTGAGCCCCACTTATAATTAAATGTTAATGCTTTTGCACACTTACAAATACTTGTACTTTAAGCTGACTTCAGTCAGTGATAAATATATTTTGTACACTGCTCTGCTTTTAATAATCCTACTTGAACTATTAATTCTAAACATTTTAAAAGTAGTGAGGCAATAAATAAAACATACTCCATTAACTACTCATCTGTGTTTCTCAGTACTACACAAATAAAAAACTGGATTTCCAGTCGATAAATAAGCCAACACAGCACAATGTATAAAAAAAAACATAGTTACAGTGAGTTAAAAGGAGTGAGCAGAAGTAAAATTATTAAACAGTCAGGTCTAAAACCAATAAGAGCCCCAAAATCCAACAAAAGAATTCTAAAAAAGGATTGAGAGGTGGAGAAAAACAAAAAGGAGAAAGAGGCTGAAGTAGAAGTTGAAGACATTGGAGAGTAGAGCAGTGGGCTCAGGGTGTGGTGCCAGGGGAGGCTGACCAGCTGATCTCCATCATCTAATCATGCCTCACTTGTAGGATGCTGGGCTCTGACCGGGAGTTCTGTGTTGTGTGTTGAGCAGCAGAAGGCAGTAGAAAAGCAACGCAGAACAAAAATAAAGATCAGAACGCTGTATGTATCACTCCTTTGTGTGTTACAAAATAAGCTGAAGAATACAAAGAGACAGAAGCTGGAGCCAAGGAAGAAATCTTTGTGTTCTGCTCTGATTTTGTTTTTCTATGTTCAGGATACTCGCGTTACTGATTAGTGATATTAGTGCTTTATGAATGTAGTACCATTAGTATGTTTGTTAGTCTTGTATTTTAGGTTATTAGTGTCGCCTTGTAACTTGTTGTGTTTAGAGCTTTCTCTTTGTCTTTCGCAATGTCCACACGTAAATGGGTATTTTTGAAAACTGACATTTTCTGTTTTTGTTAAAAAAGAAAAAAATCTTGTCCACACGTGCAGTTTTGGAAAAATATCTCCGTCCACATTTCACTAGCAGGGACCACTCCCTTGGTAACGATGAGCAATGAGGGATGAGGGAGTGTGATTAGTGCTGCGGTTTGGGGAAGGCCTTGAAGGGGACTGGCGACGGCTCTCAGGCCGGGCAGAACCCCCTGTACTAACGAGGAATAAGGGAGGAAAGGAAGAGAGGAGAGGACAGGAGAAGAGAGGAAAGAAAAAAGGGGGGGCAGGGTGGGGCATGAAAATGAGAACAGCAGCTATTGGAGAAGGGGGGCTTTTATAGCCTGAGGCCAGAGGGGACGTGAAGGAGGAGTGGTCCCGCTCCTGAAATTCAGATGATATCGCCACGTAAATGCAAAAAACTAAGTCAAACACTGTCAACAACATGCCAAATCCTAACCCTGTAGAAATGTTGGCCAATCAGAAGTCTAGAAGCCTGGGAGGGAAAGAGTAAACAGGGTTTTGTGTGGAACAAAACCTGAAGTACTTCTGAAAAGTTTTTTTTGTTTTTCTGGAAAGGCAGCTAATTTCGTGTCACTTTTCAAGTTCCTTCATCATTTCAAATGTTAATAACTAAAGACAGTATTTTGGATTTTGTCTCACTGGCTCTCACTCTCGCACAGCATGACTTCAAAACATATGCACACCTTTGATGTTGCGTGACAAGAGCTCCGTTTTCCTCATCCACACGCAAAAAGGGAGTTTTCAAAAATCTCCACCCTGTAGGAGTTTTTAATAATATCTATTTCTATTTAATAATCTCTATATCTATCTCTATTTAGTGAGTTAAAACGCTGTGTACGTGCAGATGAAAAGCCCAAACGCACGGAAAAAGCTGTGTTTTCAAAAATACCCGTGGACGCAGCCTGAGCGGCTGTTAACCTGCCCGGTGTGTTCCCTGCCTGTTTTTCCACCTCATGGATTTGCTATTTTCAACTGACGCCAACCTCAGTGAAAGGTTTTTGTTTAGTTTTGTTTTTTTTGCTTCAGTCTGTCTCCAAGTCCTGTGTTTGGTTCCTCTGAGGTAGTTGAAGACAATTAAGTCAAATGATTTCAGGTGTTCATTGGGAGTGAGCAGAAGGACAGGATTAGAAATGAGGACATAAGAGGAACAGCTCAGGTTGAGCAGTCTGGAGAACCAGAACAGCTGCTTCAGGTGCAGTAGGAGAAGAGGAGTCACCTGAGAGAGTCACATGAGTCTCAACGAATCAGAAATGTGGAATGCGGGTGGAATGCATTACATGAGGCAGAAGGTTTCAGTGTAGCACTGACAATATCATGACTAAAGGAATGAATTCATGGTAGATGTGCTCGCTCCCTGTTACTTAGTATAAACCAGCTGATTCCTCCTCCTCCAAAGGAAGAGGCACCAAAACCAGACACACAGCTGCAGGTAGAGGATGAACAATAACTGAAAAACAAAAAGTTCAACATCATTTCTAAGAAGTAAAAGTTAAAGTGATTAGAGTAGCAGGAGAGCTGCAGTCAAGTCCTGTTTGTCTCTAAAAGAAGACTCACCAGAGTCCATCAGGTTTCTCTCAGCAACAGTCAGAAGTGCAGCTGATCACATTTCCTGTTTCTACACAAATCTTCAGTTCACTCTGTTCACTTCATGATGACTCATTACAGTCACATTGGTTCCATGGAAATCTGCTCATGTTGCCACAGATCTTCTATACTGAACTGCTGTTTGAAACAGTCTCATTGTGGCACTGCTCAGGACTGTGGACTCAATCTGTGCTTTGGATTTCAGACTAACTCCAAACTTCCTGCTCTTATTACTGTTTATTCATATCTTTCTGCTCTCATTAACATATATGCTTTCTGCCCTTAATGTTGTTCATTCATCACTTCCTGTTATCATTACTGTTTATTCATCACTTCCTGCTCTCACACTATTTATGTCCCGTAGCTCTTTCAGAATAACAGATAAGCAGAGGGAAGCTTTTATTGTGAAGCAGTGAGAAAAAACACAACGTGTTTGTCAGTGAGTGCATGCATTTTAAATAAAAATTATTTAAAAATTATTTATTTTTAGGCTCAGATTTGGTAGTTTTTTGGGACCAAAATGTCCATCACACATTGTTTAAGAACCAATAGAAAATTGAGTGCAGAAAGAAAATATCCCAAGCAATAACTCTAAACGTTTGATAGACACATGTTAAGAGTTCAATACTGAT
This sequence comes from Simochromis diagramma, assembly GCF_900408965.1. Taxonomy (NCBI): domain Eukaryota; kingdom Metazoa; phylum Chordata; class Actinopteri; order Cichliformes; family Cichlidae; genus Simochromis; species Simochromis diagramma. The sequence goes on from NW_024386801.1 coordinate 26,407,709, forward strand.
ACTTTAAAAAAATAAATAAAAATAAAGTGAATTTGAACTATAATGGTTTCTTTTCTTTCACCCTCAGAGTGCAGACATGTCTGCTGCCAGCAATATGTGATCTGAAGATCATTTCTTTATTATGGATTAGGTGCAAGAGTTTTTAAGTGTGGATAATTAAATAATAGATTGATGTAATAGCAAATTGTGCCTTTTTCTCAGATTAGCAAGTAGAGAGTGATAGATGGAAGGAGGAAGAGAGTGAGAGAGTGAGTCACAGGCAGAGCCTAGTTTATTTCCTGCAGTTTTTTTTAGTCTGTTGTCTTATGATTCCAAGCGCTGTCACCAATCTTTGCATTTTATTATCATCTAATAACACTTGTTTAATCAGATACCATCTCACCTATGGACTTTTTAATGTCTACAGTCTCAGATCAACACAGCCCTGCTGTCCAGCAGGAGCAGCAGCAACCCCTCAACACCAACATTGGTTCATTTACCAACACAAGTCTAACTTAAGTTTCACACTGTTTTTTGTTAGAAAAAAATCTAATTGTTACATGCTTAAAATAAACAAATTGTCAGAAATCTGCACTGTCGTGAACAAAAATTTAAACCTAATTTTTCATGATTTGTTGGATTAACCCTGTGAGGTCCAAAATATAACCATTTTTGACACCTTTTGATTTTACATTTGTATTTCACTTTCAAATTGTTTTATTTTATTTTTTCCCCTTGCCTTGCTTGGTATCATTCTTTTCAGCTCAACCTCACGTGTCTGAATTAATTGTTTTTTCATTGACATACTGTATTAATATTACTGATCTGAAATCACACAAAAAACATAAAATCCTAGTAGTATTTTTTTATTGTAAAAACCACAGACATGTTGAGTAAATTATTTTTTATAAATTGCACATTTTGAAAATGTATGCACACATTTTGTAAACATATACAACTATTTATCTATAAATGCAGTCAATACGCCCGCCATTTTTTAAATTATGTACAACCTATTAAAAATATTACTATAACTAAAATGAGAAAACAATAAGGTGTTGCAATAAGATGCCCCACAAATGATGTGTGCCAGTAAAAAATAAATGTTTGTCCACCACAAGACAGAGGAGAACAGCACAGGGATAAACCTGCAGGCCTGACAACAGGAGGTGTATCACTCCGCTGGTTTGCTACTTGGTGATAGTGTTTTCATTGCAATCTGCCTTTGTGACATTGATTAATGCCCTCACTGACACACCACACAAATCAACGACTACACAGCAGACCAACTATACACTCCACGCTAAACGTCAGAAATCTCCCACATCTAAAAACTCTCTCTCTCTCTCACTCGCTCGTTCTGTCTCGCTCCCGTTACCGTCACTCCCAAAACTTGCCCCTCTTCCTAAACAACCAAATTCCACGTGTTGACTTTAAAAAAAAAAAAAATTGGTCGACATGGTAAATTTTTCCATCGATAGGAAAGAGGTGACTTTTTTTCCTTTCTTTACTGTGTTTGCACTGTCCTTAGAAAACACTTCAAAAAAAAAAGAAAAATGTGACAACAGTATTTAGAAAAAAGCATGGCTTATATATATATATATATATATATATATATATATATATATATATATATATATATATATATATTATATATATATATATATATATATATATATATATATACATATTTATTTATTTTACTGGCCTGTAATTAAAATGTAAAAACCAGTGATACTTTAAAGTGCGAACTTTCAACACGAGCTGAAAGACTCCGCGTGGCTGCAACTTGTTGCTATATCGGCTTAAATCCATCATGTGATTTGGAGGTGCAGCGTGTCCGTGGACCACAGAGGGTTAATAACACTCATCTTCATTCCATTTCAAGAGTGCAACAACCAACCACCTGTGTGAAATCTGAAATTCCCATGATGTTGTTCAAACTGTGCTCTGGCACAATCATAAGCATTGCTAGCTACTGAAAACAAGAAAAAAGCCGGTCCTGCTATGGGCTGAACTATTTGTTAATGGCTGAGGCGGGGAAAACTATGCAACATATTCAGTTTTAGTATTTATATTCACTGTTAACTGTAACTACACTCAAACTGTTAATGCTATCTTATTTTAATAAACAACACTGTCATATGCAAAACTAGGGTGGCACTTGGGGTGCAAGAGATCATTTTAGGGTGGCACTTGCCCCCCAGTGACACCCTTCTACATCCGCCCCTGACTTTGAGCACCCGTCCCCTCAGAAATTTCTGCACAGCCCAGCTGATTACAGCTGCCAAAGAAAACTGACAGTTCTTCAGGATGGAGCTTTGACCGGACCTCTGGTTCAAAATCAGGAGGATGGAGGACAAAAGAGATGGTGTAGAAATGAGACCATGCTCCGTCCAAACATGCTTTCGAGATCCTTGGAGGTCCTGCTCTGCTGGCTGAACTTGTTCCTGGCCTTCCTCGAATGGCTCAAACAGAGCATGTAGGGTCAGTCAGCTCACTGTTCTACTGTCTGCTGAGCTGGAGAAACATAACAACACAGCAATCAGGCTTTCTACATCATTCCTCTTTTCAGTTGAAAAAAAAAAAAACAGGCTAAGGCTTCATTCTCAGCAACAAACATGTTCAGTACCTGACGGTAGAGATGAAGACCAAGGATCATGAGTACAATGACCAGCAGGGCGACCAGTGTTATGACAACAACTTTAACAACGTCTGACTGTTTGGGATCTGATAAAGACACATTCACAGTCATCAAGCATCATTAAAGAGATGACTCAGTCCAGGGGACTTATCTATTACATGTACAGTACACTGAAAACATTTTCAGCCACTCCTTCTTTATGTTTATAACATGGCATTCAGATACTGTTAATCTACTGTAGATAATTTGTTAGGCCAGCCACACTTTTTATTTTTTCCTCTGCTTTTCCAGTCTCATCAGATTTTTGGATGAGACTGAAAGGCAAGAAAAAAAAGGCATAAAACCTTTTTGGTTTTGTGCTTCTCAAACTGTATCATATTTGGCATTTTTCATAGATTTAACTTAAGACATGTCAAAATTGCTGCACTTTGGTGGCAGGTTTTTATTACAATATTGATTAAAGAAACATTAAAAATTGAGCCAAGTTATCTGTTATGTGTAGACACAACACTGGTTGATCAGTCAGGTACAAGGACTGGACTGAAAATGAGTGATAAAGCAGCTAATGTCCAAAGAAAAACAGTGAAAGACCTTCAAAAAGCTGGAGACCTATGGCTCAAGACCACATGTTGTCATGTGATAAAGTACAAAAATACTTACTGCATATTTATGGTTAATATTTCTATGTATCTCAGGCTACTGCATTGTATGCATCAAAGTAGTAGTACCATAACTCATAACCTGAACCTCTCTGTTATTTAACGCTGACCTGAACACAAACCCAGCAGCCTCTGCTTCAACTTACCTGACATAGTGACAGATAGCAGGGGGCTCTCAGAGGACAAGTCATGGTAAAAAACATAGACGTGATAAATGCAACTGTAGTTTCCTTGGTGGGTGGGCTCTGCAGCAGGAAACAGGAAGTGGGCGGGGTGATTGACAGCTGGCTGGGTGTAGTTGTACGCCATGTTGGATGAGGTGAAGGTGAGCTGGAAGGAGCCCCCCGGGTACTGTGGCTGGATGGAGCAGCTGATGGTGAAGTTTGAGCCCCTGGACACCTGAAGCCCCTGCTGCTGGGCCATGGAGACCCCATTCATGAAGGACACAGAGATGATTGGCTGAACCAGCAGGTCTGTAAACATTGAGATGATGCAAGGTGAGGTCACATCTACCTTCTGTAAAAAAAATGAAGCAGGATCTCAGCTGGGTGCACTCTCTCCAAAATCATTTACTGTAAACAGCAGAGCATATGTCTGCTCCTCGAGCCCTCTCTCGAACCATTAACCTCCAGTTTTCCCGTCTGGTGGACAGTTTGTGTTCTTTATTCAATTTGTTTCAGTTTTCAGGTTGTTTTAGTCACAGCAGCTCTTTATCTCCTTTCTCATCCCGACTTGTCTGTTTTATTTCCAACCAGTTTGGAGATGAACTTACATTTTAAGTTAGTAACTGATTTGCTGGTGAACACTGATTGTCTACAACAGATGCAACAGTCAAGGTAAAATGGCTTTCTTTTGACATTGGGTATTAATATGTGTTAAGTTTTAGTTTGCAAAGTTTTCATGTCACAATTATACAAATAATTCCACTAATTATGTCCAGATACTTTTTTGGTGTTGCTACTTCAGTATCAGCTAACTGAGCAGATTTTGTCTTTCGGGGTTCAGACGGTAACTCTTTTTGCCATTTAAGAAAAGTCTGAGATGGTTAAGTTAAATGAGACAGGCAAAAGGAAATACAGGAATTCAGGTGTCTTTACTGGTCAAGCAGATAATAAATAACTGACATAAAAATGGAATGAAGCATTTGATAAAATTTCCCAGAAAGTATGAACATATTTCAGAAGAGCAGTGATTGTGACAAACAAGAACTAAACCCTGCAAAGTCGATAAGATAAGGATATGTGGATAGATGATTCTGCTTACCTTTGCAGGTGACATTCAGGGTTAGGAAAGAGGAAGATGATTTTGCACATTCTCTCAGAGCAGATCCGGAGTGAACACAATCAGGCTCAATTTTCAACACAGAAATCTCAGAGGGCTCATTTTTCCATTGTATAGAAAATGCAGAGCCGCAGCCCAAATGTTCACAGACGACATGTGCCTCCTTCAGATCCCAGTCAAAATAATCGATTGTTCTCCACTTTCCCACTTTCACCTCCAGCATGCCTGCACAGCGACTGGCTTGGCCCACCAACCTGACAGGCTCTGAACAGAAAGCAGAGTTTTTACATAAGTCATTATTTTGACAGTGCCGAGTTGTTTTCCCTGAGAATCTGTTCAGTAGAAGTTTGAGATAAATGTTGTTAAATTCTTCCCCACACAAAAGTTTTTAAACCTTATTGATGAAACACTGCAGCACGACCTGGAAATTTAAAGAAAAGGACCAAAGTAAAACTGTATTTAACCTCTTTTATGTTTACTTATTTAACACTCTGAGAGAGCAAAGAACCGTCAGCCTGCTCTCTGAGTCCAATTTCATCCACCTCTTGTGTGAGGAGGACGTTCTTCCTCACTTCTTCTCCCTTCTTCTGCTTTTCTCCTCCTTCTCCTCCTCCAGTCTGCAACAATTAAGGTAAACTGGGAAACGCTTATTTAGACACTGTAGCCTCGTCTCCACTGGACATTTTAACCCTATATAAATAGCTTTAATAGCTGCAGGTCCAAGAAACTGACTGTATCTGTCTACAGACTTGTCTCTCTGTCTCTGTCCTTCTGCCTTTGTCTCTGGGCAGGCAGGTGAGTGACAAATGAGGTAACCAGCTTGAGAGCGTAGGCGAGTTAAAATGACAGAGTTCTTCAATTCAAACAGGCTTAAAGGAATCCGTGCTGAAGCTCTGGCATATGTGCAAAAACAACTACACAGTGCTTCAGAAGCACAGTGTCGAGGCTTCATTAGTCTGGCCAGAGTGAGGTGATCAATGATGTCCAAAGATTCATTCGTCCCTTTAATGGTGCCTGATCCAGTGGATTACAAAGAATTAAATGATTGGTAGGATCATTTATGTGTATAATGTATAAAAATATACATATACATTACAATATTACATTTAAACATACCTATCCCCTGGTTTATTACATGAGCATGTGGATGCAGGGACCTGACAGCAGAGGTATACTGCCAATATGTACATAAAATGTGTTGGGAGTATGCAGAGAGTCATCAGTAAAAGAATAAAGTGAGTTTGAACCACATCAAAGCTGCAGCTCCTCTTCTACCTGAGCAGGTGAGTCCAACAGCTTTGCCAGGTGAGCAGCTGTTTCTAGCTGAGCCTGAGCTTCTACAGTCCAGGAGAGCAGACTCATGGCCTCCACACTGGTACTCTTTGCTCCACACTGGAGCCTCCACTTCTTCATAGAGCGCCCCCTGGAGGACCGAAGGAGGCCCACAGCCGAGCTCCCTACAGACCACCTCTGCATCCTGCTGGTCAAAGTCAGCTTCACACACTGAGGACCAGCTCTGGTTAGACTTCACCTCCAGTCTGCCTGAACACAGACTGGAACCATTCAGCAGCCTGACAGAGTCTGGAGACATCAGAGAAGATTAAACAGAGAGATCAGAGACAGCAGAGACATGTTTCAGCTGTCAGTGATTTGTTTTTGTGGTGCGTCAATATCAGCAAATATTTGCTAAATTTTCTACTTTGTATGAAAAATAAAATGATACTATTTTAGAGAATACTCCAAAGATTCAAAAGGGTTACTTTAAGAAGTGCCTTGACTACAGGTGGCTGTGTGGGTGTCAGGATACTGATGAGCCACAGATGGACTGATAGAAGAAGTCTTTTCAGGCTTTTCTGCTGCTGCAGATGATGTGCTACTATTCTACCTGGTCTTTGTGTCTGGTGCATCAGTGTCACTGATGGGCTGACCTGAGCAGGTGAGCTCCACGGCAGAGGAGAAGCCTTCTGTTGTTACACAGTTCCTCAGAGCAGATCCTGACTGAACACAGGTAGAATTGACCCCCCACACTGAGCTTTGTGGGGACTGTTCTATAGAAACAGCGGAGCCACAGTCCAGATGTTTACAGACTACAGCTGCTTCATTCAGGGTACAGTCAATGAATTGCAATGGTTTCCACTCTCCCAGATGTTTCACCTGCAGTGTACCTCCACAGTGATTGGCTCCTCCCACCAACCTGACATCATCAGACTCTGAACAGAAAGCAGAGCGTCATCAGTAAAGAAGCAATTTTACTTCTGAAACGATGAGAGACAAATGCGAGTCACGATTTTCCCTCAGTGATTGTTCATTTCACTTTAATTTTTCTGTGTACCTGTTGAATCTTGTTTTCCATAAGCCTGAATTCCTGAGGAGAAAATCAGAGAACCATCAGCATAAAGCAGGATTCTGTGGAGCTCAGCTGTGGAAATAACTCTTAGTGTTAGGGTCATTTTGATTATAGTTGTCATTCTTGCACTTAAATTTGTAGCCTTGTTTCAAACTGTATGATTAAAGACATTGTTCTGTTTCTATTGTCCTCCCCTACATGTAGAATGGTGGGGGAAGCTACAGTGTTTAACTGCAGGCACATTCTATGTAAACGTTCTGTTTTCTTATTTAGTAAACTTGCTGCCCTTTATGGCCTCACCTATGCTTGTGTATGGTGTACCATTAAAGGGGTTAAGCCATTTACAGGGTGAGGGGAGATGACCCTTTGTGATCAACAGGAAGTCACTTATTTGGGTTTTAACCTGCAAACACGCACGCACATGCACACGCACACGCTCACGCACGCACACACAGGGGTTGACAATGGGTGGTGCTTGTGTATTCACAGAATAAAAGGCTGCAGGGAAGGGTCGGTCATTTGAGGTCGGGTGAAGAGCTGCAGCCTGATCCGACCAGGCTTCCCTTGCAAGTTAAAACGGATCGATGTTTGTCTTGCTTTGTTCACGGGTGATAAGTCTCTGAACCAGCAGGGCCTGCAAGCGCAGACCCAAAACTCAGGTTTTGTCTGATTAGTATCTTCTGTCAGTATTTTATATAATATCTAAATAACCAGAGTGCAGAGTACAGAAGTCAAAGACTGATTTAAAAGCATGAACAACGTGATCAAATAAAATTTAGTTCAATTCAGTTTTATTTATATAGCTAAATACCAATAAAAGTCACCTCAAGGTGCTGTATTGCTTTTGTTTTTCACAGATGCAGTCTTGTAAACTTTTTTTAAACACATGTTGATCTTGAATCAAATCCCTGAAGAGCATGAACAGTTTCCAACTGGAAATGACACCATTATTATTTACTACTGGTTATTATTACTTGTAGTTTGGTGCTATACAAATAAAATTGAATCAAACTTAACTGAATTATTAAACATAGTATGTGAAGAAAACTCCTCATTTACATTTAAAAAATGGAGCATAGATAGTTATGATTCAAACGAGAGCAGCACAATATTGGGGATGCAGTCAAAATTAAGAGAATGATAAATTATAAAAAATGTAATATCATCTGTAAAGCATCTGATTGACAAAAGCACATGTTTTTCAGCATGACAATGATCAGAAACACTGCAGTAACAGCATACCTAGACAGACAAACACAGTGGAACACTGTCAGTCATAGATTGGACTCCCCAGAGCCTGAATATTCCTGACAGAGAGCAAAACAAAAGGCAGAAACACCAAGAGAAGTGCTTTGAATGTCCTTCAAGAAGAGATGACAGAGAACTGCTCAGAGAGCTCAGATTGAGCTGAAGTATGAAGCTGCTGACACCAAATATTGACTTTCAAACTTTTTTTCATTAGTGCAATAAAAACAAATCAAAGCAGTCCTACCTGAGCCCCACAGCAGCAGCAGCACAAACAGCTGATCCATGTCCGGATAAACGTGTCTCTGTCTGTGCTCTGCTATGTTCATCACATGCTGTCCGGTTTATAAATTTAGGTTACACTAGTTTCGTTATAATAGAAGAATTTGCTAAAAGAAAAAAACAAAAGCACAGGGAGGCGAGTTGTGTGTATCTGCCAAGAGAATCTCATCTTTCTCATCACACTGATCAGAATTCCCATCGTTTATGTTTACTTTTCTCTGTTCTGTATGAGTCTGTCACAAGAGTAAAAACATAAACTCAGTTATTACTAATGCTGAAATTATTAAGAATCCAGCAGCCAGAGTCCACGAGTAAACCACCAAACCAATCTTCAAAGTTCAAATTCAAATTCAAATTCAAATTTTATTTGTCACGTACACAGTCATACACAGTACGATATGTAGTGAAATGCTTGGACAACTGCTCGTGACCTAAAGAAAACAAAAAAGGAAAAGGCTATGAATAAGATAGGAAATAAATATGAAAAATTAAAAAGGGTAAATTTAACTAGGAAGGAATAAAATATAAATTAAGGTTAAAAATGAAATAACTGTACAACACAAATTAGAATGAAGGGTAAATTTAACTGGGAGAATAAGATAAAATATATAAATTAAAGTTGAAAATAAAATAACTGTACAACAAAATACACAATATAGAACTATATAAGAATGTATGAAGAAATATAAATAAATATATACACAATAACAGCAGCATATACACAATAACAGCAGCGTGATTTAAGTAATGAAGTGAAAACAATGTCCAGAATGTCCAGTGTGTGTGTAAGAACTGTATGTGTGGGTCAGTACTGTGTGGTGGTGTGATTGAGAGACCGTATTGCCTGCGGGAAGAAGCTCCTCCTCAGTCTCTCTGTGTTGGTCTTCAGGGAGCGGAATCGCTTTCCTGACCTCAGCAGAGAGAACAGTCTGTTGTTGGGATGGCTGAGGTCCTTCACGATCTTCCTGGCCTTGGTCCAGCACCGCCTGCTGTAGATTGAGTGCAGGTCAGGGAGCTCGGAGCGGATGGTGCGCTCAGCTGATCGCACAACCCTCTGTAGAGCTCGTCTGTCCTGCATGGTGCTGTTCCCGAACCAGGTTAAGATGTTTCCCGTCAGGATGCTCTCTATGGTGCAGGAGTAAAAGTTCCTGAGCACCTTGGAGGGCAGTTGGAAGTCTCTCAAGCGTCTGAGGTGGTAGAGACGCTGACGGGCCTTTTTCACCACGGTGTTGATGTGACAGGACCATGACAGGTCCTGCGTGATGTGAACTCCGAGGTATTTGAAGCTGTCCACTCTCTCCACTGGGCACTCGTTGATGACAGGGGTCTGGTAGTTCCTCTCCTGCTTAGTGCTGAAGTCCACTATCAGCTCCTTTGTCTTACTGACGTTTAGAAGGAGGTTGTTCCTCTGGCACCAGTTCTCCAGATTCCTAATCTCCTTCAGGTAGGCCGTCTCGTTGTTATCAGAGATCAGGCCCACCACGACGGTGTCGTCAGCAAACTTGATGATGGTGGTGGAGCTGGTAGTGGCCACACAGTCATATGTGTACAAAGAGTACAGCAGGGGGCTCAGAACACACCCCTGGGGGGCTCCAGTGCTGAGAGTGGTGGAGGCTGAGACATGTCCGCCCATCCTTACTGCCTGTGGTCTGCCAGTTAGGAAGTTGGAGATCCACTGACACATAGATGAGCTGAGTCTCAGATGCTCCAGCTTGGTGGTGAGTGTGGAGGGAATTATGGTGTTAAATGCAGAGCTGTAGTCTATGAAGAGCATTTTAACATAATTCCCCCTTCTAGTGTCCAAGTGAGTGAGTGATGTGTGGAGGAGATGAGAGATGGCATCGTCTGTGGAACGATTTGGACGGTAAGCGAACTGTAGTGGGTCCAGTGTGTCTGGTAGTGAAGAAATGATGAAGTCTCTGACCAGGCGTTCAAAGCACTTCATCACTACTGAGGTGAGGGCTACAGGGCGATAGTCATTGAGAGAAGCAGGGTGGGGTTTCTTCGGGACAGGAACAATGATGGACTCTTTGAAGCATGTGGGGATCACCGACTGAGATAAAGAGATGTTGAATATCTCAGTGAACACAGGAGCTAGCTGGTATGCGCAGTCTCTTAGGATACGACCTGGGATGCCGTCTGGGCCTGCTGCTTTCCTGGTGTTCACTTTCTTGAAGGCTCTCCTTACTTCATGCTCGGAGATGACGAGCACGTTTCCGGTGCTGGCAGTATCTTCCTGTCTGCAGCCGTTAGCGCCGCTAACACTAGCATCGTTGGAGTCCTTAGCTGCAGCCTCAAAGCGAGCATAGAAAGTGTTCAGCTCGTCTGCCAGAGTCACGGCCGCGTTCGTCATACCGGTTGTTGGTGCTTTATAGTCCGTTATTGTCCTTAGTCCCCGCCACAGGCTCCTAGAGTCACTCTGTTGGAGTTGTGACTCTAGTTTCCTCCCGTAGCGCTGCTTCGCCTCTTTCACCGCCCTCCGCACGTTATATGACGTGGCTTTGTACGGGTCCATGTCCCCCGTCGTGAGTCCCGTGTTGTAGGCAGCGGTGCGGGATCTCAGAGCGTCGCGGATGGTTTTATCCACCCACGGCTTCTGGTTGGGAAACGTTGTGATAGTCTTTGTCTCCACGGTATCATCCGCTAGTTTCCCGATGAATCCCACAACCGCTTCCGTAAACACGTTGACATCATCATCGGAGCTGTTTCTGAACATGCCCCAGTCTGCGTCATCGAGTGCGTCCTGTAACGCGGCCACCGATTGATCCGTCCAGCGCGCGACCTTCCTCTGAACCGGAACTTCCTGTTTCAGCCTTTGTTTGTATTTTGGGATGAGGAAGATGGCGGCGTGATCAGATTTGCCAAAAGGAGGGCGGGATTGTGCCTTGTAGCCGTCCTTGACCGTAGTGTAGCAGTGGTCCAGTGTCCTTTCACCTCTGGTGGGGCAGGTGATGTGTTGATAAAAGTTCAGCGCTGCACGTTTGAGGTTGGCACTATTAAAGTCCCCCGTCACAATAAGCGCAGCGTCCCGGTGTTGTGTCTGGTGCTGTGTGAGTGCCTCATGCAGCTCGCATAAGGCGGTGACCGTGTCCGCTTGTGGTGGAATATAAACGGCACTTACAATGACCGATGTAAATTCCCGAGGTAGATAAAAAGGACGACACATGATGGTGTGCAGGAGCGTGTGAGAGGAACAACGTTCGCACTGTTGCACCAGTTGTTGTTCACCATTAAACACACGCCGCCTCCCCTTGACTTCCCCAAGTCCCGTGTCCTGTCCATGCGGTGAACCGAGAAGAACTCGGCCGGCTGGATGGCGTGGTCCGGCACCGCTGGGTTCAGCCATGTCTCGGTGAAGCAGAGGAGATTGCAGTCCCGAATGTCTCTCTGGAACTTTACCCTGGCCCTGAGGTCGTCAAGCTTGTTCTCCAGTGACTGGACGTTGGCGAGCAGGATGCTAGGCAGAGGTGTGCGGTGTGCACGAGCTCTCAGCCTGTTCCTGACGCCGGCTCGCTTCCCTCTAGGCTGCCGCCGCTTCCCTTTGTTCTCCCTCAAGATCACACTCGGCCAGCTCGGATCCGGAGTTAAAAACTTCGAATTGTGAGTACATTGTATACCAATAGAAACAAGAGTGTCACTGTCATACCTAATGTACCGAATGGTGGTGATTTTGCCGATTTAGAAACGCTGAAAACTAACTTAAAAAACAAAGACAAAGAAAAAGTGGTCGGAGCAGTCGTGACGGCAGCCGACCTCACCGGCGCCATCTTTTGAAGGCCAATCTTATCCAGGAGGAAACTGTCTCTCAGTGCAGCTGGTTTAAGGTGTAAATCTCCAACTTTTACTAGTGAATACACATCTGTTCAGTTACTATTGCTGAATTCATTAACACAAGGGTGACAGTGGGTAAAGAACTGTCATGATCCTGGGTCTGCTGACCCAGCGTTTTGTGTTTAGTTTATGTAGCCTTCAGGTTTCCTAAGTTCATCGTTATCATGCCTAGTTGTTTCCAGTTAATTTTTACCCCTCGTGTTTCCACTATGTTAAGTCTCCCCTGCTTTTCATGTATTTCATGTCTGTGGCTTATGTTGTCAAGTTCAGGTTGTCATGTCTATATCTCACTGTGTTTCCTGTTTTATTGTGAAGAGGTCTGGCGTGTCTGTGTTCATCATGTTCAGTTACTCTCCCCCTGTGATGTAATTATGTTCATGTGTCAGCTGGGTCCCCATGTGTTGCCACTTCCCTCATTATCCTCCTGTGTCCATTTAGTCTGTGTGCTCTCAGTCATTCTTTGTCAGGTCGTCTGTTGTATTCGTCCGTTGTACTGCTCCGTTGTTCCTATGTCTCCGCTCCAGGTATCCCTGTCAGTTCGTTATGTTTAGAGTTTTGTATGTTTCTGACTATTACCCTCATGTCCCGTCTGATGCTAACAACAATCAGCTCACTTCCGATCCATGGGAAATTTCCCTTATGGATGACGACGTGGACTGGGAGGATCCGTTTTGTTTTACTCCCTCTACACAGGGAGGGATGAAAGACAATTCCCGCTCGCCTAAGCCTACACATACGGTTAAAGGAAAGACTGTTAATTACGCTACCAGGACAAACACACTCGGTTCCGCTTCCGTCTGTTCGGGTTCTGTCAGGTCCGTTTCAGTTATCCCCGAGTCAACCCGCTTTGCTACCACTAACCCACGGATTTCGAAAGCTGTTAAACCTAGGACTGCAAATGCTAAGACTGCTAAGCATGAAGTGGACGGCGGGTTCATTTTTGATAGATCCGTTTTTGTCGACCCCGTATGTATTGACCCTGAGCCTGCCGTTTCTACGACTGTTTTTTCTGAGCCTACTCCCGTTCCTGCTCGTGTTTCTCCCCCCGGGGCAGCTCGGGCCCAGCGTACCTCTGCACCCGTGTCTGTTCCTCGGGTGGGGGAGACTGAGGCCCAGTTGGCTCCCGCTCTGGTTTCCAGGCCGGCTGAGGCTCTGACCCTTTCTGCACCCGTACCTGCTCCTCGGGTGGGAAGGGCAGTTGCCCAGCCGTTGCCAGTACCTGTTCCGGTCCCCAGGGTGAGGGCAGCCAGGATACAGCCCGTCTCCGCACCCGTACCTACTCCTCGGGTGGGAGTGGCTAGTGTCCGGCATGCTCCTGCACCCGTCCCTGTCTCTACTGAGGGCTCAGGAGAATTCGGTCTGCAATCCACACCGCCATTGCTACTGCATGCCTTTCAGTCATTAGCTCAGTCGTTAGCTCTGTTAGCAGCCCGGTCCGTAGCTTACATTCCTGTGCTTCCGTTAGCCCAGCCCTTAACCCACTGTGCAGCTCAGTCATTTGCTCCATCACCTGCTCAGCCTCATGCCTCGTCAGCTGGAGGGCCCGAGGAGCCCGTCCAGCCTCATGCCACGTCAGCTGGAGGGTCCGAGGGGCCCGTTCAGCCACCCGTCTCCGCTGGAGGGCCCGAGGAGCCCGTTCAGCCACCCGTCTCCGCTGGAGGGCCCGAGGAGCCCGTTCAGCCGCCACCTGTGGCCGCCTCGTCATCGGTTTCTGCTTCGCCGCCTACGCCTGGTCCGGCTTCAGCCTCGGCCTCTGCTTCATCGCCTACGCCTGGTCCGGCTTCAGTCTCGGCCTCTGCTTCATCGCCTATGCCTGGTCCGGCCTCAGCCTCATCGCCTACGCCTGGTCCGGCCTCAGCCTCTGCAGCCCCGCCTGGTCCGGCTTCGTCTGGTCCTGTGCCCACCGGGCACAGGACCAGACCCCTGAACTGCTCCGTGGTCTCCTTCGTCGCCATTGCCGCCCGCCGCCGGGCCGGCCCCCTGCTCAAGTCAACTGTGGACTTCTGGACCGTCACCCTCCGGGTCGGCCCCCTGAGGTGTTGCGAACTGTTTCCTGTGCTCTTGATGGACGTTTTGTTTTGTGGCCTTGTTTCTGGCCCTCCGTCCTGGGCCCCCGCCGCCCACCCTTGGTGGGTTGCCTTTTGGTTTTGTCTTTTCGAGGTTTTGGGCGTCTGGTATCCGCCCTTGAAGGGGGGGCTCTGTCATGATCCTGGGTCTGCTGACCCAGCGTTTTGTGTTTAGTTTATGTAGCCTTCAGGTTTCCTAAGTTCATCGTTATCATGCCTAGTTGTTTCCAGTTAATTTTTACCCCTCGTGTTTCCACTATGTTAAGTCTCCCCTGCTTTTCATGTATTTCATGTCTGTGGCTTATGTTGTCAAGTTCAGGTTGTCATGTCTATATCTCACTGTGTTTCCTGTTTTATTGTGAAGAGGTCTGGCGTGTCTGTGTTCATCATGTTCAGTTACTCTCCCCCTGTGACGTAATTATGTTCATGTGTCAGCTGGGTCCCCATGTGTTGCCATTTCCCTCATTATCCTCCTGTGTCCATTTAGTCTGTGTGCTCTCAGTCATTCTTTGTCAGGTCGTCTGTTGTATTCGTCCGTTGTACTGCTCCGTTGTTCCTATGTCTCCGCTCCAGGTATCCCTGTCAGTTCGTTATGTTTAGAGTTTTGTATGTTTCGTTTTAGTTCACCCAGTTTAGGTCATTGTTTAGTTTTCATCGATTCCCTATTATTTTGTACCCTCGTTTCTTGCCTTAATAAACGGCTTGTTTTGTTATTCATATCTCATTTCGGTCTGCGCTTGAGTCCTTCCCTGCAACATATGGTCTGCCCTAGCCAGACCGTGACAAGAACAGTCACCAAAGAAAGTTTTTCCTCATGCAGTCATTGGGTGTTAGTGTAAATGTGAATGTTAGACAAGGCACATAGATGCAGAATAAATAAAATATATGTGTGTCTGTGTGTGGTTAAGTGAAGGAGGCTTTTAGTAAAAGTCACTTGGACTGCTCAAGTATGAGCAGATTGACCAATCAGAGCCATGTGTAATGCAGAACTGAGTAATGGAAAAATGTAGACAGAGGAAACAGCACTGAGTTCTTTCAAAGCAGCAGTCATATTCTTGTAAAAATGGTGATTTGTGTGGGCTGAATAAACTCCACCCACCCCGTAATAGGTCAGCATTTCTGATTATCCCCCAGTCCAGTTGAAAATTTTTAAACAGGAGGAAGACCACACTGGTGAAATTCACTGCTGACAGTTAATAAAGTGTAACTTGGTTTTGCAAAAAACAGTCAATAAAAGATACATCAGACCGAGAATGATATATGCGATAAATGAAAACATATCTCATGTCAAAGGTTAGGAAGTCTCAAAACTCTGATTATGGAAGAAAGTCTTCTGTGTCTCTGTTTGTGCACATCTTAAAGCACAGAAAATGATTTGGAAGCAAACAGAAAAGGACAATAACTGTTAAAAGAAAAACAACTGAGCTGAAATAAGACGAGTTGCTGAAATCAAGGACCAAGAGCCTTAGCTGGATCAAAAAGTACCATCCAACATGCCTAATATAAAACATAGCAAGAGGAAAACAACACAAGACAGCACATTCAGATAAAATGAGTCACGCTCCAATAATTCATCCCACATGTTGGTAAAAAATCCAGAACTGAAATCCTGTTTCCAGGAAGAAAGCCACAAGAGTCCATGCAAAGCATTAGCTGGGGCTTAGAAATTCTCAGGAAAGTGCAAAAATTCAGCATGGAGATGTCCTGAATGCAGGTGTCATGCCAGAAAATGAAGACCAAAACAAAATGTTGGCCAATATGAAAAACACAGTAAGATAATGCCACTTCCAATACAACACTAACAATGCTTCTTTACCAGGAACAGAAATCTAGTGTTTGATAGTGATGCACTGAAATATGCACGTCTGAACCTTTTGAGAATGGTGGTGAAAGAAACACTGAACAGCAGAGACAGCAAGTAATTGTTTAAGACTAAGGCATCTTGGAACGGTTTGAAAAGATGCTCTTAGAGGTTTGTGTCAGTGTATGCTATAATGCCATGGAGTTTGTGTAACTGTTCGGCAGTGTGAACAACCATCTTTGAACAGAGGTGGTGGTTTATGACACCAACTGTCTGCCATCTATAATCGAGTTTTGAGATCCCTTCCCAGAAGGGTTAACGCCCACTCACATCCTGGGCCATTTGACCTCAATAAATCACATGATAGGGTGCAGCTAGGTTTCACAATGGGTTCACCTTGCCTGATTGTGACTCACACCCGTTTTCACACCTTGGCTCATGTGAGAGGAGTGTGAGCGTGTTAATCACTGCCCTGCACCCTTCCTTTGGAACCCCTGGAGCCCTCTTCCCTTGATCACTGTTTATATGTACATATCTCACATGGTGTACATAAATTCTCCTTCGATTGCACAGGTATGAGTCCTGCAATTGAGTCCTGCCTAACCCAACGTGATATGAGCAATGTTTATTTCAACACTGGCCCCACCTTTCCAGATATCCCACCTACTGTTCCCCAGTAGGAGTAGGAGCTATTAATATTTAGATCCATACCCTGATACTGGTAACAGACTGATACTAGCAGTACAGGATCAACCCTTTGGTTAATTTTTCAAGTTTTTTGTGAAAAGCACCGATATCGGTGCAGAACCTCACTTAAACAAAGGCTGTATTTAGCTAGTCCCTTATTCCTCAGAGCAAACAGCCCACATATTCGATTTGGTAGATTTTTACACAACCTGCCCTCTCCGATGCAAACCCTGAGGGATTTGTGTCAACACATAGGCTCAAACCAGGGAATATTCACTTGTTAGACAAAGGTTGGACCACTACACAACAGGCATACATTAAAAAAAGTGCTGTTTGGGCAGGTTAAACTTGTTTGAGTTTACCCCTTTCTCATTGATATTTATGTATTTTAGAAAATCTTAATGCAGTTTTATTCTGTGAAGCATCTAATTTAGCTCCGAAAGATGCTTTAGAAATAAAATTGTCTTGCCACCTCTGCCACAGTGAAATGCATGGTCCCCATGTGCCACCCCCCCCAAAACATCTGGAAAAACAAGCAAACAAATATTGTAGGAATAATAATAAGGCAGAGAAATACTGTCGGTAATAACTGCAATATGTTCTCTGCTTTCATCTGTCAGCTCTGAGATGAAATAAAGGCAGTGTGGGAGAGCCTGATGCTGTTGTCTCTGTTATTTATGCAGTTTAAGTTTAAGGAACTCAAAATAAGAGGGTAAAGTTAGCAGGACCTGCAGATTTAAAGGTACATAAAATATTAAGGATCTGTTTCCAGAACTTTATGAACAACTTCAGTGAAGTTCTCACTGCAGATACATTAAACGTCTGAGGCTCCAATTCATGAACTTGAATATGCCAACACACAGGTTTTATAATGCTGCTATAAAGCTGCTGTTACTAAGAAGGACCTGACCTAACTAGTTGGAGGTCTTTCTTCAAGTTCAGTGTTATTTGTTTAACCAACTGCAATGCTCTTCAGACCCTGGCCTGTAACAGCTTGTATTAACTGTGTGCATTCTGCACAAATCAGGAACAAAACACACAGAGAAGGCTGACAAAATAGAACCAGTACTTACCCAAGAATGAGAAAGTTATCAGCAAAACATCAAAATCAGACAGACCAAGCTCAATGGAGCACAACGTTTTTTAGATTAAAGAGAAAATCCTCATGTTCAGGCTTCTGCACTTAATGTGGACCTTTTCACTCATTCTGCAACAGAAAAAGGGCAAAACCACCACCCACTTATGTGTGACCACAGAAGTTTCATATGAGCCTCAACTGAGCTTTGGTGTGGATTCCTGCTGAAGGCATAGCTGTGCATTGTGCCCGCCTTTTGTTACAATGTGAAGGACAAGCTTTAGGGCTTCATTTTATCTTTGACATACTTGAGAAACTGCAGGATGCTGAACAGCTACTGATGATCCCACTTGGAGCTCTAAGAGAAATCAGAGGCTAAAGGTTTCATCTGTGAAACATCCACCCAAGGGAACCAAAACTGTTCACACTCAGCCAACAGACTTTTTTCCACTCTCAGAAGGAGAGGATCATTTTTCATGGTAAGCAGGGTGTGTTCACAAGAGGTGGGATGATCCCCTGGGTAGGAGACCACCCTGACAGTCCCAGATGGTGCAGTCCCCATAGACTCCCATGTTAAAATTTCCAATGCTACAAGTTTAATATCATGTTTACCACCTGATATAAAAAAACAAACGAACAAAAAAATGGTTTTGGTCTCCAGCATAGTCTGTGTTTCCCCACCATTATTAACTAGACTCTATGATTCTTTACAGGTGACATCCAAGGCAAAGAGGAAAAGAAATATTCAGATGGTTTTGTAATTTTCAAGATATTGTGCAAATGGAAGAAATCAGTCCTACATATGTGATTAATATGTGCGCTGAAGGACGTATCCTGGTCAAAAATGACACCAACGTTCCTCACAGCAAGCATCTGACACCATGTTTCTGAGATTTTCAGGGTTGAGTCCAATTAACTCAGTTTTATCTGAATTTAGAAGCTGAACTTTAGAGGTCATCCTGTTTTTTATGTCTGTAAGACATTTCTGCCATTTAAGTAATTGGGGTATTCATCTAGTTTCAGAGTCGACTGCTAGAGGCCAGAAGAAGGTCATTAATAACCTTCGCTAAAGCCGCCTCTATGCTCGGATTGCTGTATTCCAAATCCTGACTGAAACACTTCACATAAACTGTTAACTATCAGTCAGCTGTTTGACAACTGCTCTTTAAAGGATTTCTGACATGAAAAGGCTAGAAATCTAAAAGTTTAATTATCACCATTTCAAAAGCCTGCGGTATGTAATGAAGATAGATGGACGATGGACCCAACAAAAAGCTTTGTTGCATGAATTCCCCCCAAAAAACAAAAGTCTGGCATGCAGAGGTAGGAAGTAGGGAAAAAAGAGAACACACAGCATGAAGTTTTAACACTAAAGGAATTCATGAAGTCATCACAAGTTAAAGGAATCCTTGGCTCAGTAGAGCTCCGATTCTTTGTCAGCCTGACTATAGACCTGAAAAGAAATGTGTTCGTTTTAAACTAGCAGATTCATCCTGCTGTGACCAGGTAACTGTAGGAGGAATAAATCAATATGTTCATCAGTTATTAATTAATTTTTCAATTCAATTTGATTTTATCTATATAGCGCCAAATCACAACGAGTCACCTCAAGGTGCTTTATATTGTAAGGTAGACGCTACAATAATACATACCAATTAATAATATAAAGTTTACTAACAGGACGTAGAAAAAGAGAAATGTGATAAGTCATTCACTCTTTGCAGAGATGGGCAATAACGTGCTACAGGTAACGCGCCACTGTAATCTGATTACTTTTATCAAGTAACAAGTAAAGTAAGGGA
Organism: Simochromis diagramma; assembly: GCF_900408965.1. Taxonomy (NCBI): domain Eukaryota; kingdom Metazoa; phylum Chordata; class Actinopteri; order Cichliformes; family Cichlidae; genus Simochromis; species Simochromis diagramma. Next base: position 26,427,408 of record NW_024386801.1, read on the forward strand.
TAACTGTTGCGAAAAAGTAATTAGATTAAGCACGCTACATTACTGCATTACTAAACTGTGATTTTGTTTTTGAGAGTGTCTCATGACAATGACGTAAGCGCGTGCGACTTTCGTGGTAACAGCTGTGTGCAGATCAAAAATGGATAATATATCGAGTGTGGGCGAGAGTGACTGTGCAGCGTTTAAAGCGTGAAAGTGAAAGTGACAGCATCCGCTGTGGGAAGAAAACTTCTTTTTACAGAGAAAAAAAACACCGCCTGAGCAAGTACCTCGCACAGGAATGTGAAATTCGCAGAGAAACCCCTGGATCCCCCCACTGACATCACCGCCGAGGCACCGGGCAAACCCCCACTCCTGCTAAACAGGTGAAAATAGATTTAAGAGCGACAGGACTTAGTCCCCTTGAGCCTTTGATTTTATTTATTTTCTGCTGTGTTTTATATGCATCTATTTTTTAAAGTGAGTGTAAACACAAAACAATATTTAAATTTTATATGCTGGAATATGCAGAAAATAGGTTTAAATGTTAAACAAATTTCTTCAAGGCAAAGACTGTTGCATATAATTTAGTTTTTGCTTGATGCAATGTGCATTAAGTTAAAAGATTACAACTAATAAAGCAAGTTTTAAAAAGAGACTTTTTTCATTTGATTCAATTTTAGATGATGGGTGAATGCGGTGTGTTGTATAAAGCACTTTGAGTACTCCAGGAGAGTAGAAAAGCACTATATAAGAATCAGTCCATTTACCAATCAGTCCAAAGGGGAGAAAATGCACAGCCCCCCAGTCTAAAATTCAGATGAGGCTCAAATGACACTTAAGGTGCCACTCAAGTTTTAGTGGGTGGTGCTTTGGTGTTCTTCTGTTGCTGCATGAACAGAAAGGTCCACAGATCCAGCACAGAGACAGACAAAGAGAGAACAGACAGAATACAAATTGAGGACAAAGACTCATCTGCTCCCTGTAAACCTTAGAAGTGCTCTGATCTCTTTTCCTTGAATCTCTGCTTCCACAGGTGAGTAGTTGGAGAGTTTGGCTTTGTCTGTCTTTTAGTTGTCCGGCAGCCTCAGACACCGTAACTCCAGGTCGTCACTCCTGTGAAATGAAGTAAAAAGTTACAGTTAGTTAAACAATGCTGGTTTAAATTGTACCAGTCAGAGAACTGATCAATACTTATGAGATCTTTTGGAATTATAGTACTTTTTGTTTTATTGTTAACAATGAAATGATCATGTTTGCAAATCAGTTGCAATTTGGTAAAATATGTTTATTCATAACACAGGCTCATATAACTTTTAAAAAGTTATGAATTTTGCATGGTGTATTGCATCTACATGTCCAATGTCTCGTTTCCTCACTGGATTTTGTGCAAAGTGGATCTCTATAAACACTTAATAAACACTTAGTAAACAAAATTAACTATAATTTTATTATTAATACTCACAAATATTGAATTGCTAAAAAAAAAAGGTCATATTTTGTATTTAATGTTACTGATCCAAAGTGTGCACGCCAATAGGACACAGTTAAAATCCAATAGCCTAATATCAAAAAATACAGATATCAAAACCAGCAGTGGGGTCCACCAAGCTCCAGCATGGCCCACAGGTGAGCTCTGCTGAATGTGAAGACCACAACATGTCACCTGTCACACTCATCAAACTGTTAAGTGAGTCAGCTGACCTGTGGAAGAAGAGCTCTCTCTCATTCAGGACGACTTTGCACTGAGCTGCTGTGACTCATTGCTTTAGGCAATAAGTCCATGAAATGTGAGCTGATGTTTCATCTGCTGATGCAGTAGTGAAGCAGTGCTGGGTGTGTGCGCTGGTACTCTCTGGTCCTGTTCCACCCTCCTGCTTCCTGATGGAGCAGCTGTGTGGAGTGACACAGCTGACTCCACTTAACAGTGAACACTCAGATCAAGAACACAATGATCAATAATTCAGGCCAAGAATTAAACTTCATTCTCTTAAAGCATCAGGCTGCTCATTTTTTCAGCTTTGTGTGGTTGAGAGATGTCATGACATCAGAATTTACTACAGCTGTTGTGGCAAAAAAATCACTTCAATGATATTTCTTCATTGAAAATCCATATTTAGGGTCCCCATTTCAGTCAAATTAATGAACTTTGAGTTTGTTTTGTCACTTTTTAGGTAAATTACTTATGATCAAAAGATAGGTGTGGGCAGAGAGAGAGTCTGTAACTATAATTGTGTCAGAGGATGCAAAAAGAACACATATCAGAATGATTCAATTCAATTCAATTTTATTTATATAGCGCCAAATCACAACAACAGTTGCCTCAAGACGCTTTATATTGTACAGTAGATCGCACAATAATAGATATAGAGAAAGACCCAACAATCATATGACCCCCTATGAGCAAGAACTTTGGCGACAGTGGGAAGGAAAAACTCCCTTTTAACAGGAAGAAACCTCCGGCAGAACCAGGCTCAGGGAGGGGCGGGGCCATCTGCTGCGACCGGTTGGGGTGAGAGAAGGAAGACAGGATAAATGCTGTGGAAGAGAGACAGAGGTTAATAACAGATATGATTCAATGCAGAGAGGTCTGTTAACACATAGTGAGCGAGAAAGGTGACTGGAAAGGAAAAACTCAATGCATCATGGGAATCCCCGGCAGCCTACGTCTATTGCAGCATAACTAAGGGAGGATTCAGGGTCACCTGATCCAGCCCAAACTATACAGGGAGTGCAGAATTATTAGGCAAATGAGTATTTTGTCCACATCATCCTCTTCATGCATGTTGTCTTACTCCAAGCTGTATAGGCTCGAAAGCCTACTACCAATTAAGCATATTAGGTGATGTGAATCTCTGTAATGAGAAGGGGTGTGGTCTAATGACATCAACACCCTATATCAGGTGTGCATAATTATTAGGCAACGTCCTTTCCTTTGGCAAAATGGGTCAAAAGAAGGACTTGACAGGCTCAGAAAAGTCAAAAATAGTGAGATATCTTGCAGAGGGATGCAGCAGTCTCAAAATTGCAAAGCTTCTGAAGCATGATCATCGAACAATCAAGCATTTCGTTCAAAATAGTCAACAGGGTCGCAAGAAGCGTGTGGAAAAACCAAGGCGCAAAATAACTGCCCATGAACTGAGAAAAGTCAAGCGTGCAGCTGCCAAGATGCCACTTGCCACCAGGTTTGGCCATATTTCAGAGCTGCAACATCACTGGAGTGCCCAAAAGCACAAGGTGTGCAATACTCAGAGACATGGCCAAGGTAAGAAAGGCTGAAAGACGACCACCACTGAACAAGACACACAAGCTGAAACGTCAAGACTGGGCCAAGAAATATCTCAAGACTGGTTTTTCTAAGGTTTTATGGACTGATGAAATGAGAGTGAGTCTTGATGGGCCAGATGGATGGGCCCGTGGCTGGATTGGTAAAGGGCAGAGAGCTCCAGTCCGACTCAGACGCCAGCAAGGTGGAGGTGGAGTACTGGTTTGGGCTGGTATCATCAAAGATGAGCTTGTGGGGCCTTTTCGGGTTGAGGATGGAGTCAAGCTCAACTCCCAGTCCTACTGCCAGTTTCTGGAAGACACCTTCTTCAAGCAGTGGTACAGGAAGAAGTCTGCATCCTTCAAGAAAAACATGATTTTCATGCAGGACAATGCTCCATCACACGCGTCCAAGTACTCCACAGCGTGGCTGGCAAGAAAGGGTATAAAAGAAGAAAAACTAATGACATGGCCTCCTTGTTCACCTGATCTGAACCCCATTGAGAACCTGTGGTCCATCATCAAATGTGAGATTTACAAGGAGGGAAAACAGTACACCCTACATGTCGGGAGCTGTGTTGACTGCTGCACTGCAATGTGATGTGAAAGTCAACCTGACAGAATCCATGGATGGCAGGCTTTTGAGTGTCCTGCAAGAAAGGTGGTATACGTTGTATGATGTCAGAAATGTATATTTGTGAATGTGGAGATGTTATATTGGTGTCACTGGTAAAAAATAAATAATTGAAAGGGTATATATTTTGTTTTTTGTTAAGTTGCCTTAATAATATTGCACAGTAATAGCACCTGCACACACAGATTATCCCCCTAAAATAGCCTAAAACTAAAAACAAACTAAAACTACTTCCAAAAACATTCAGCTTTTGATATTAATGAGTTTTTTGGGTTCATTGAGAACATGGTTGTTGTTCAATAATAAAATTATTCCTCAAAAAAACAACTTGTCTAATAATTCTGCACTCCCTGTATGCTTTAGCAAAAAGGAAAGTTTTAAGCCTAATCTTAAAAGTAGAGATAGTGTCTGTCTCCTGAATCCAAACCAGAAGTTGGTTCCACAGAAGAGGGGCCTGCAAACTGAAGGCTCTCCCTCCCATTCTACTTTTAAATACTCTAGGAACAACAAGTAGGCCTGCAGAGCGAGAGCGAAGTGCTCTAATAGGGTGATACGGTACTACAAGGTCATTAACATAAGATGAGGCCTGATTATTTAAGACCTTGTATATGAGGAGCAGGATTTTGATTTCAGTTCTGGATTTAACAGGAAGCCAATGAAGGGAAGCCAAAACAGGAGAAATATGCTCTCTCTTTCTAGTCCCTGTCAGGACTCTTGCTGCAGCATTTTGCTTTAACTGAAGGCTTTTCAGCAAGTTTTTAGGACATCCTGATAATAATGAATTACAGTAGTCCAGTCTGGAAGTAATAAATGCATGAACTAGTTTTTCAGCGTCACTAAGAGACAGGATATTTCTAACTTTAGAGATGTTGTGCACATGGAAAAAAGCAGTCCTACATATTTGTTTAGTATGTGCATTGAAGGACATATCCTGGTCAAAAATGACTCCAAGGTTCCTCACAGCATTACTGGAGGCCAAGGTAATGCCATCCAGAGTAAGAATCTTAGATACCATATTTCTAAGATTTTCAGGGCCGAGTACAATAACCTCAGTTTGATGTGTTATTAGCTTTAATAACACATCATTTTTAAGTGTCTGTGTTTATTAGTGGTATACCTAGTGTACAAAGGTGAACAGCAGCCAGCAGTTCACCTCATGAACTTTTCATGAGGTGAACTTTCATTCAGTCCTGACACACAGGAAAAACTGATCATGTGACACTAAACCAATTTTTTAAAAATCAGATCAGATCCCAGTGAAGCTCCGCCTCACACTGAGTATCATCAGAGAGACGCCTGCCTGGACATGGATCCACTGCTGCTGCTGGTGGTGCTGCTGTGGAGCTCAGGTAGGACTGGCCTACACATCTGCATCACCCAACGCACAGTTCATATCAAAGGAATTTGTATTCACTTCAGAGCCCCTTATTCAGCAGCATCACATGGGTTCATGTTCAGTAATATGTCAGATAAAGTGTGTTTATCAGAATGAAAAAATTGTAGCACACACTGCTGTCTCATGCTAAGCAGTCAACCTCATTCAGGAAAGGGAAGAGGCTTCCTGCTCACACTGTATACAGCTGGAATGCAGTTTGCTCTGTCCACAGCTGAGTGTGACTGATATTTCTTGTCTAACTTTCTCCTCAGGAGTCCAGGCTGAAGAAAAACATGACTCAACAGGTAATCATCCTAAAAAGAAGTAAACAGCCACAGAAGCAAAATAAGCAGGGCAGTTTGACTTCATCCTTTTGAAAATTAAATTTACGTCTGTACTGATGATTTTCTGCCATCTATTCAGAGTTTGCCAGGCTGGTGAGAGGAGCCAGTCGCTGTGCAGGAACACTTGAGATAAAACATCTGGGAGAGTGGAGACCCATAGACATGTCTGACTGGACATTAAAGACATCAGCTATATTCTGCGAACATCTGGACTGTGGCTCTGCTGTTTCTGTAGAAGAGAGAAAAGAGTCTGCAGGCAGATCTGTGTGGATGATCAATTCTGACTGTGCTCAGTCTGGAGCTGCTCTGGGAGAGTGTGTAATATCAGGATCCTCCTCCTCTATAGTGGATTTCACTTGCTCAGGCGAGTCAATGATTGGTAGTAATGTACCTGGTTTACACACACACACTAGATAGACTAGCAGCAGACTGCCCAGAAGCCATGAAGAACAGAGCTTCAGAGTTCCTCTGAGCTAACTACCAGCCAGCCCAGGAGAACTCCTCTTTTAGCTTAATGAAACTTGTTGGTTAGCTTCATAAAAAGACACCAAAGAACACCTGGACACAAATCTGAGACACAAATTCTGTCCAACCAGAGTTCATCAGTATCTCCACACACAGACAACCTCCTTCACTCTGGGCACTTCCTTAATGTAGTGATCCAGTTAGATTTTTTTAGATTTAGATTAAGATTTTTGGGAGTTTGTTCTAAAATTATTTATTTTGAATTATTAATCTTTTCATAGAAATGCAAAAGACGGAAATTGTTGAAATTATTGCTGAGAAGGAAGGAACATAATAGAGACATCTGCAGGTCGTAATGATGTGGCGTCATTTTGAACATCTTCAAAAATCAGTGAGAGCTGCTCCAGTGTTAAATGTAAATGTCATCCCATTCCCACCATCATAGCTACTGTATACCGCCCCCCCAAACCTAACCCTGTCTTCCTCAGTGACTTTGCTAATCTACTAACCCATCTTTCATCTCTCTCCCCAAATGTGATCTTGGTGGGAGATTTCAATATTCACATGGACAATAATGAACTTCTGCTCACCAGAGACCTTTCTTCCTGTTTGGAAGGCTCTGAATTTAAACAATTTATTGACTTTCCCACTCACTCTAAAGGCCACACCCTGGACTTGGTCTGCTGTTCTGGTCTTACTCCCTCGAATCTTTCAGCTACTGAAATCCCCATAAATGACCAGTGTTGGGGAGTAACGGAATACATGTACCTCCGTTACGTATTTAAAATACAAAATATGAGTAACTGTATTCCGTTACAGTTACCGTTTAAAAAGGTGGTATTCAGAATACAGTTACTTTGTTGAAATAAATGGATTACACTGCGGTACTTTCCTGTTTCATATTGTCGCGGGTCAGGACTGTTTGGGTTTTGTTTGACAGCTACGTTCTGTTGTTCCAGGCGGCAGCGTTACAGTTGCCATGGTTACAGGGCGACGCTCTCTCTCTCTGCGACTGTGTGTTTCCTGGGTGAGAGAGCGCCTTTTCGTTGTTGTTGTTGTTGTGCTAAGCTAACAGGCAGAATGCTACAAGCATAGCTCTAAAGAATGTAGCATCATGGGCAGTGTAGTCCGTGTTGCAGGGAGAATGGACTGCCATACACGTTATGGGTCTGTGAGCGCGAGGAGGGAGAAAAAGGGGAGTGGAAAGGTACGAGTTGTCATCGAGCAGAAACGGGAGCTGGAAGCATGTAAATATAATAATAACCACTTCAGCCAAGCAGAGTGCCTGACGAGCCCAGTTGTAAGTAAGCTATTAAGACTCAACTGTACGCCGTGTTCGTGTTTTCCTCCGAAACAATAAGTTCCGTTGGAGCAGCCTTTCAACGCCTCTCTCTGTCTCTCGCAAGAAAAGTTGACCCACACAACAAAGTAAAGCTATTTTTCAGCTACCAGCCGACAGGGACCCCGCCGTAATAGTCAGAGGTCCCTTTACTACAGTTCGGAGACGCGGACCTTCAGTAACAGTAATAAATCACACAGCAATAGTACATTCACTTTGTTGTAAAAAGCATGATAATATATTAAGTAATCCAAAGTATTCAGAATACGTTACTGTCATTGAGTAACGTAACGGAATACATTACAGAATACATTTTGGGGCATGTATTCTGTATTCTGTAATGGAATACATTTTAAAAGTAACCTTCCCAACACTGTAAATGACCACTTCCTCCTTTCATTTAACCTCACTCTCTGCTGCTCTTCTACCAAGCCAACCCATCTCATCTCGTTCCGCAACATCAAGAACATTGATATGGACATTCTCACTACCAGTTTGGACAATGTTCAGATTCCGGACTTCTATTCTACTCCTGATGATTTGTTGTTATCTTATAATAATTGTCTACGCACTGTCCTTGATTCAAATCTGCATATTGACTGTGAATCCACTGTTTGTTAATTTTATCATGTGCTTTTGTTTTATTGTTCTTATCTTGCCATTGTTTTACTATGTGTCTTCTTATTGTAAAGTGTCCTTGGGTGACTTGAAAGGCGCTCGTAAATAAAATTTATTATTATTATTATTATTATGCTAAAAAGTGTCCAGTGTGTGATGTTATAAAGATGTGTTCTGTTGTTAATGATGAAGTCATGTTGAGTTGTGCTGAGTTTGAGTCAGTGAATAGTTGTTTGCTGCCATCTTTTTCTTGTGTGTCTGCTGTCTCTGATCTCTCTGTTTGATCTTCTCTGATGACTCCAGACTCTGTCAGGCTGCTGAATGGTTCCAGTCTGTGTTCAGGCAGACTGGAGGTGAAGTCTGACCAGAGCTGGTCCTCAGTGTGTGAAGCTGACTTTGACCAGCAGGATGCAGAGGTGGTCTGTAGGGAGCTCGGCTGTGGGCCTCCTTCGGTCCTCCAGGGGGCGCTCTATGAAGAAGTGGAGGCTCCAGTGTGGAGCAAAGAGTACCAGTGTGGAGGCCATGAGTCTGCTCTCCTGGACTGTAGAAGCTCAGGCTCAGCTAGAAACAACTGCTTACCTGGCAAAGCTGTTGGACTCACCTGCTCAGGTAGAAGAGGAGCTGCAGCTTTGATGTGGTTCAAATTCACTTTATTCTTTTACTGATGACTCTCTGCTTTCTTTTAGAGCCTTTCAGGCTGGTGGGAGGAGCCAATCACTGTGAAGGTACAGTGGAGGTGAAACAAGGAGGGTGGAGATCAGTAGGTTCCTCAGACTGGTCCCTGAAGGAGGCAGCTGCTGTTTGCCAACACTTGGACTGTGGATCTGCTGTTTCTGTAGGCCAGAGGAAGGTGGTCTCACTCAGATCTATGTGGAGAATCACTCCTGACTGTGTTCATTCTGGATCTGCTGTGAGAGAGTGTGCAAGACTGAATCTCTTTTTCTATATTCAGCATCTCACCTGCCAAGGTAAGCCCGGTTAAAAAAATAAGTTCAGAGCACAAAAGTGCTTACTGAATAATAAGTTGAACTATTTAGTAAAGAGAAATAAGTGATACACACCTGAAATAGTATTTGCTTACTAAGTGAGGAGCTGGTACAAAGAGTTATTTACAGTCTCTAGTCGGGGCAGGATTTGGGTGACATATTTACAACTCTGATTTTAACTTACCTGCTGTAGCAAATTTTAAAGAAGTCATCCCTTAACTGTCATTTTTTACGATGTCATGTGACAATAAAATGCAGAGTAGCTACCTAAACTCTACTCCAGCAGACGTTGGTTGTATAGTTAATACTGTTACATCCTTACTGTGTATGACGCCTAATTACATTTCACTCATTTTAAGACCTTCGTTTGGCCTGAAAAATAGTTTTTGTTGTAGGTTTGGTTTTTTTAGACTCTTGCCAGGCTCAGAGTCAGAGCTTTGTTGAGCCAAACTTAACTTTCAGTAAGTTAACTTTTTGTTTTGCATTTTTTGAGGATGAATTCTTTGCATAAACAAAATCGGTGTGTATATTTGTTACAATCATGCTCGCAATCATAAGACAACTTTTACTTTGAAGATGAACATTCTCCATCTCATGTTTGTGCTGATTTTTTTATTACTTTTACTACAATACAGACAGTAGCTCCAAAAAATTGGTGTATTTCATACAAACTATGCATGACTACTAAAATCTGTGGGTAACCAGTGCAATCACCACCTCCAGCAACCACATTCCAGTCACTTAGGAAATACACATTTTTCCCAATGGTGCAGAGTTTGTGAGGTGGTGGTCAACTGGTCTCTAGTCCTGTTTGACTGAGTTTATGTCTATTGTGTACTGTCTTGAGTTTTACTTCCTTTGTGTGATTGTCTTGATTAATTTGAGACGTGTTTCCTTACTCTGCTGTTTCTTTGATTCATAATTTTCCCTCACCTTGTATGACTAGTCCTGTCACTGTTTTGGTACTTTGTCAGAGTGCTAATTGTGCTTACATATGAAGGCAGGTAGCGAAGTCCAGCAAAGGTATGTGAAAGAGAATATTCTAAATAATCCAGTAAGGTTGTAAAAATGGAAAAACAAAGAATAAACACAAGACATTACAGGAAGGCTTAACAGCAAAAAGTAAAAGACAATCTGGCAAGGTTTTTTTCCCCTTATAGTATGCTGTTTTTGTTCACCTTTTCAAAGAACACAAAGTCCTCCTTTTTTAAAAAGTATTTAATATTATTTCTCCAGACTCTGTCAGGCTGCTGAATGGTTCCAGTCTGTGTTCAGGCAGACTGGAGGTGAAGTCTAACCAGAGCTGGTCCTCAGTGTGTGAAGCTGACTTTGACCAGCAGGATGCAGAGGTGGTCTGTAGGGAGCTCGGCTGTGGGCCTCCTTCGGTCCTCCAGGGGGCGCTCTATGAAGAAGTGGAGGCTCCAGTGTGGAGCAAAGAGTACCAGTGTGGAGGCCATGAGTCTGCTCTCCTGGACTGTAGAAGCTCAGGCTCAGCTAGAAACAGCTGCTCACCTGGCAAAGCTGTTGGACTCACCTGCTCAGGTAGAAGAGGAGCTGCAGCTTTGATGTGGTTCAAACTCACTTTATTCTTTTACTGATGACTCTCTGCTTTCTGTTAGAGCCTGATCGTATCAGGTTGGTGGGAGGACACAGTCACTGTGAAGGTATACTGGAATTGAAATATTTGGGGGACTGGAAACCAGTTTTTGTCCGTCATTGGAACCTGAAGGCAGCAGCTGTTGTTTGTGAACATCTGGGCTGTGGTTCTGCTGTTTCTGCCCAATCTGAAGACTCTACAGAAAAAAATGTGTGGTTAATCAGACCTGACTGTGTCAAACCTGGATCCGCTTTGTGGGAATGTGCAAAATCAGGTTATTCATCCAATGTCCTGAAAGTAACCTGCTCAGGTAAGAACAACAGTGACACATTCTCTGAGCTGATCATTGTTGTATTGAACATTCAATTAGAAGTAAGAGTAATTATACAAACATAACTTTAATTTTTAAGCCAATAGGAAACTTGAGTAAAAATATCAAGGCATGAGTTTAATTTATCTCCTTTGAATGTAACTAACAATTTATCAACCACAGAGGATTCCCAATGTTAAAGAGCTGGAAATTAACAACTGGTTCTACTAATACTAATACTGATGATAGTAATAATAGTGACAATACCCCTCTATGGATTGCCACATTACCATTGTTGAATGGTAGGGGTGTCCCAGTGATATATTCCTGGGCTTTTGATAGAGTCTCCAAAGACAGATTGGTCCTGATTGAGGTGTCAGATAAAGAGTGATTCACAAAAGCCCTGTGGAGAACTGGATCAGGTCAAGGGACAGGTCTACTTTTATATTAAATTCACTTGTTGGCCTGTGTAAAGCACTCTCTGGTCTGTTTTTTCACATGTTCATGTCTCTGAAAGCAGACTGATAAAATGACTCATGGTGAATTTGATAATATGTGAGCTGATAGCAAATTCCTCAAAAACCGGTCTGAGATTTTGTTCTGTCCTCTGCTGAGCTCCAATCAATGTTTTACCTTAAATATGTGGGTTTTTTCTTCTTTGGTTTCCTACTCAGGACTCCAGGCTGAAGAAAAACACAATGCTACAGGTAAAAGGATGAAATCAGAGAGAATAAAGAATGAAAGTTCAATGAATCTGTTCAGAAGTAAATTCACTTCTTTACTGATGACTCTCTGCTTTCTGTTCAGAGCCGGATGATGTCAGGTTGGTGGGAGGAGCTAATCTCTGTGCAGGTACGGTGGAGGTGAAACACCTGGGAGAGTGGAGACCAGTGGAAGAATCTGACTGGACACTGAAGGCAGCAGCTGTTGTGTGTGAACATCTGGATTGTGGCTCTGCTGTTTCAGTAGAACAGAGACAGAAGTCACTGACATTGGTGTGGCAGCTCAAACCTGATTGTGTTCAGTCTGGATCTGCTCTCAGGGATTGTGTCTCTTCAAGTTTGTCTTTTTTTGTCCTAGATCTCACCTGTTCAGGTAAGCCAATCAGGCAAAAATATTTATGACACCATGTATGGCACAGTAACAGCTTGCAGCACACAGCAGCTAAAGTGAGTTGTGCCCTTGTCTCCAGACTATGCTTCCATTTACAGAAGGTGTGTTAGTGAGATTTGCGATATCCTCAAAGTATTCCTAAGTGCCAACTCCTCACTCTTTAGATTGTGTACAGAAAAGTGGCATGCTCTCCTTAGATGGACCCAACTCTCCAGGATCTTTTTCAGCCTGACCAAAATTTTTGTTCCTTTAACCACACCTAGGTTTTTGATTCTTTAGTCACTAAATCTACCCTTAGCTTGCCCCAGTGATTCTCCCAGCTCTCCTTGGGCACCAAAGCTAACCAATCAATAGGACTCCTTCTTCCGTTCACTTTACATCTGATTATCACAGTCTTTTCAGGAGTGACTGGTGCATCTGTCACTGAAGACCTTACAACCATAGATAATCTGCCTCAGCAATGGAAGTGAATTGGCCTACTTTTCCATCCTGTCTCTCTAAAATCATTAGAACATTTTTTAAATAGAAGATTTTTATATAGGTTGTATGTGTAGAGCAATAATTGTTGAGTATCAGAAGAGCACAACAAAGAACTGCAGCTGTTTTGCCATCATTTGTAAAACATCAGAAATCAGTGAGAGCCTGTCCACTGTATAGAATGTAAATGTGATACTAACATGTCTCCTGTTAGAAAGATGTGTTCTGTTGTTAATGATGAAGTCATGTTGAGTTGTGCTGAGTTTGAGTCAGTGAATAGTTGTTTGCTGCCATCTTTTTCTTGTGTGTCTGCTGTCTCTGAGCTCTCTGTTTGATCTTCTCTGATGTCTCCAGACTCTGTCAGGCTGCTGAATGGTTCCAGTCTGTGTTCAGGCAGACTGGAGGTGAAGTCTAACCAGAGCTGGTCCTCAGTGTGTGAAGCTGACTTTGACCAGCAGGATGCAGAGGTGGTCTGTAGGGAGCTCGGCTGTGGGCCTCCTTCGGTCCTCCAGGGGGCACTCTATGAAGAAGTGGAGGCTCCAGTGTGGAGCAAAGAGTTCCAGTGTGGAGGCCATGAGTCTGCTCTCCTGGACTGTAGAAGCTCAAGCTCAGCTAGAAACAGCTGCTCACCTGGCAAAGCTGTTGGACTCACCTGCTCAGGTAGAAGAGGAGCTGCAGCTTTGATGTGGTTCAAACTCACTTTATTCTTTTACTGATGACTCTCTGCTTTCTGTTAGAGTCTGTCAGGTTGGTGGGAGGAGTCAGTCCCTGTGCAGGTATACTGGAAGTGAAACTGGGAGATTGGAAACCAGTCTTTGTCCCCAACTGGAGCCTGAAGGAGGCAGCTGTTATCTGTGAACATCTGGGCTGTGGTTCTGCTGTTTCTTTGAGAATGATAACAAAGTCCTTAGCCAGACTTCCAACAAGGATCAAACCTGAGTGTGTCCAGTCTTTCTCTGCTGTAAGGGAGTGTGTAACATCAGTTTATTCTCTCAACATCCTCGATTTCACCTGCTCAGGTAGGTCATCTATAACATCCAGTGTTCCCTCTGTCACACTTTCAGTTAGTGGTTATTTTTGGTAAAACCCTTGATAGACCTTACCTGGCAGGACACACCTGGGAAAGCTGTGTACTCACTGTTTTTAACCCATTATTTGAATACAGGATGGATGTGACCTCACCTCAGAGCAGACACTCCACAAAGGTTAAAGATGAGTTTATTGCATCAAAACGACCCAGAATGCTTCATGGTAAACTTGAGTAATTTTTACAGGGATTATGTTCAGTCCCTTACACAGGATTACTTTGCAAGGATTTACAGATAAGTCGTTAATCCATATATTCTTTCATCTAATTTCGATTTGGGGTAAAAACCTGAAGATAAATTCAGTCGTGCTCCTAAGGCTGAAAAGAAAACTTTCCATACCTGTGATGTAAATTGATGGCCACGTTCAAAGACTATATTCATTAGGATGCCATGAATGATACCAAGAAAAACATGTCACCCCCCCTACCTGGGTGATATATAAATCTTGTCACATGCCACAGTGTATCAGAGAAGTAAATGGACATGTTCTGTTTATTTTCTCTATGTTCATGTTTCCTGATTTATTGTGTTAGTCATCTGTCTCCATGCATTGCGTTTAGTTCTACTTCTTGTGTGTTATTATTCAGATTTGGTTGTAGCTGTGTTCTGACCTGTCTCTTATCATCATCATCACTCCTGTGTATTTAAGTCCTTAGTTTTCTCCTTTTCTGTCTTGTCATCATCGATTTGTGTGTTTCTGGTTCAGTTCAGTCATTCAATCAGTCTCTATCCTGTTCTGTTCATCCTGTCTCCACAATAAACACCATCCTTCACCAGCTTGCGAGTGAAGGTCCTCTCTTCCTTCTCTCCACACACCACGATTTGACACTTTGTGGTGATGCCACTTCCCGTCTTCAAGGAAAGCTGGGATCTGGAGTTCTCACCTACTCTTCTTTTCTGCAGGCAGTTGTCTGTCTTGATAGGCAGAGAAACCAATGTTTCAAATGTTTCTGTGTCATCACTTGATGCTACCTCATTCTTCACTTGATCATCTAAACTGTGCAAAACAAACCTCATGATGTCTCAAACTTAGCAACCTATCAGAAGTGTCGTCGGGGATAAGGGAATGATCAAACACTAGGGGACGATTCTTCCTCAAAGTTAGAATAATTACACTCCTTATTCAGTAATTGGGTTTGGTGACCGGATGACAATGTAGTAGAAACCTTTGACTCTTCCCTAACTCACCAGAGTGGGCTTCCAGATGTGGAAGGTTGAACTAGGCATACGGGTGGTGAATCAGATGCCAAAGCTGGAGGGCAGGGAGACGCTGTCTGAAGTGGACAGATTGTTCTGATGAGTTTGAGATTTTCAAAAGACTCATAATTTTCTTACTTTCCATATGAATTTCATAAGGATGTCAATCAATTAAAGTAAGAATAAAGTGTTTGGGTGTTATATATAACTGTAACTCTAACTTAAACACAAGTTGGGTTCTGTTCTAATAGTTGTTTTGCTGAGTATTTTTGAGTCTTCGTTTGACAATGAAGCCCTCAGTATGTGATGAAGTCAGTCTGATCTATGCACTATCACGTCTCCTCAGGCCAGCAGGAGGCAGAGCTCGAGCAGACGGGAAAACACTGAGCTGGTTTACTCCATTCTCAGTGTTTGTGTACATGAAGGAGAGACGGCTGAAGTGAAAGGAACTAAAGGAGCAGAAGAGGACCTCATCTTACATCCACATGAATTTCCCATCATAGCCAGCTTAAGATCAGCTCAGTCAAACTCAGTTTTCTACCAAAGACACAAATCTGTAAACATACCTGACTAACACATCCATTACAAATGAGACCATTAGTATGTGAATGTGAATCAAAGAATTGTCACTGAAAAATATCCAAAAGTTTCATGTATGAGTTGATTTTGTAAGTTGAGCTAAAAATAATGCACAGCTGAAGTAACCGTGGAACGTGGATCATTTATACAGCCATGACTATCATCATGTTTATAAGTGCTTTGGCTGATTTTAGTAGCTTACAAACACAAAGGAAGCATTAACTTCTATAACAGCTTTACATTTAACTTTTACAGTTTTAAGTGTGATTTTCATGAATGAAGCTCAGCCAAGCCATCACAGGCCAAGACTGCTTATTTTTCCATAGTTTTTTGAGTACAACATGAACCAGACTTCACAAATCATTAGAAATAAACATACAAGGCAAAATATCCATCCTTCATTTTTTTCCACATATCCACTCTTGGGTTGTTCATGAGGCCAATGTCACTCAGTGTGTACAGAACCAACGAGATAGGTCCAAAGACCGAACCTCGGGGGAACCGCAGGAGAGAATCCAAAATTAGCAGCAAAAAAGGAAAAACTGCTGTGAATGAGAAGAGAACCACTCCTGAGATGATCCAAAGAGGCCAACATGATTTTTCAGTCAGGATACCGTCATCAACTGTGTCAAAGGCAGCAAGACACGGCAGTACAGAATACTCACCTGGATCTGCATCAAGGTTCTTACAGGTTCTTTTTTTTTTTTTTTTTTTTTTTTTTTTTTTTTTTTTTTTTTTTTTTTTGCCTGTCCCGTTTGGCTCTTTTGCCATCAGAATTGTTGTCTAAAGGCAAAGAAAGATGCCCAACGGATTTACTTTACCAAATTGACCATCCCAGCCTTGCCGTAATGGTCAATTTGATTCACCTTTTATTGTTTATTTTATTTTCACTTACTGAATACGGGACAGACTTGACTGGGGGAAAGAAGGGGAGAAAGAAAGAGGGAAAGAGAAACAGCTGAGAAGAGGGACGGGGGAGAAGGGCAAAAGACAAAAACCAACAGAATGAGCAGAAAAAAAAAAAGAAAAAAAATGCATATATCAATCACCTGGATCACCTGCTGAGAAAGAAAAAAGAAAACAAGCAGAAGAGAACAAGAGTAATAGAATAAACAACATCACAATGATATATGGGAATATGACAGTAAATACTAAATATTAAACATTATTGTGCAGCACATAAGATCAACATAACACAGTGTGCTTTGAGGTAGAAGCCAAAAAGGGTGTAGTTTGTGGGTGTGATCACCCGTGTGTACACCTGTGAGCATGGACGCGCTTGTTTTTTCAAAAGGTTCCTTCATGTAATGATCTGCTAGAGGGTGTGGGGGGGCCACAGCCCCGTCCTCCAGGGCATGAAGCAGGTATGGAGGAGATCAAAACTCCAGACATCCAGAGGCCCCCAGAACACAAGAGACCAAGGAAGACCAACAGAGGGGCAGCCGCGCCACTGTCCCAGTAAGAGCTGAGGAGAGTCCCAGATGAGGGTTCACTCAGCAGCCGCGGAGCAGAAGCCAGGGGGAGTTGTAGTGACGCGCCCGTGAGCTCCGCCGGCAGCCAGCCGTGCCTGAGTGACCGAGCCCCAGGCCGAGAGGCTGGGGGCACCCCACCTCCGAAGTGGCCCGAGCGAGCCCCAGGCTCCAGGCCCCGATAAGCGGCCGCCAAGGAGTGAGCCGGTGTGTACCTGGACGCCCACCCCCGGACACAAAGAACCACCAACGCACCGATGTCTGAGGGAGTCCGCCACTGGCAGGGGAAGTGGTGGTAGGGGGAGATAGGCCTCCAAACCTTGGAGGGCC
The DNA here is from genome assembly GCF_900408965.1 of Simochromis diagramma. NCBI lineage: Eukaryota > Metazoa > Chordata > Actinopteri > Cichliformes > Cichlidae > Simochromis > Simochromis diagramma. The sequence continues at coordinate 26,444,572 of NW_024386801.1, forward strand.
TAATATGTCCCCAGAGAGGTGGCGTCTGACACCCAACCTGACATATAGACACAGAAATACAGGCACACACATATACAAACATCCATTCCCACCCTCATGCTCTCATATGCACTTACTCCACACTCAACCAACGTGGAGACAGACATAAAGAGACGCTGTACACACAATCACACTCCCCAAGCATACTCTACAAACCGGGTCTAGGTACCCTTGCCCCTGGAGGGGGGAACTGCACCCAGACCCAGGTGGTGTTACCCTTTTCCCTGCGGTGGGGGGAGGCAGACCGCCCCGACTCCGCAGCAGCAGGGAGACCCCACACTCCAGACCGCAGTCGGACGGCCAACTCCTCCTCCTAGCCCCCCCGCTCCAGCAGGTCGCAGAGAACGGGGGTGAGAGAAGACTCCAAACCTCCCTCCACCCGCTCATCGTAGTGTTGATGCATGTGTGTTCTAAGGTGCATTTAAAACCCAGGTTCTAAAGAACATCACTTATAACCATCATTTCACTAAGCTTATACTTCAGAGGTGTTCAGTTATAATTTAAGGAGAAAATTTCCTTGGACAAAGGTCCAGAATATCATAATTCAGTCAATATATTTTAAAATAGCCTGACTGCTGTGTGTTGATAAAAAGCATAGAAGAAGATGCCAGTGGGTGAATTATGTCCTTTCAGAAAGACAGCTACTGTGATGAAATCTACTCTCCACAGACAAAACTAGACTAAAGGCTTTATAAAACCTTTGTGTTAACCGTGGAAGTGACACAGTAAAATTATTATATGTAGAAAGGATACTGACTGATTTTATTTTGAGGTTTATCTTGAAATATTTTGTTATTTCACCTACATCAGAGATATCAAACTCATTTCACATCGTGGGGTCCATACAGGGCACTTCGATCATTTAATAATATATTTAAATATATAAGCAGCTCAATTTTCTGACACGATAAAGAAACACTTCTATACTAAATGAGAGACATATTTCAGCGTCTGACTCTGCATCCTGCAGCACTGAGCTGCCACTGTCTGCAAACCTGTGGAAATATAAAGACTCACTCACTGCTGTTCAACACTTAAACATCAAATCAATTTTCGCCTTCATCCTTTTTCTTTATATTCCCATTTCATTTTACAGAGTTTCACCAGAAGAATTTTAACAGTGTGACCACTATAAAAAAAAAACCCTACTCATAGGAAAACAAAGGGAGTTGGTGTGGGTGGTGTTCCTGGATTGTAGGACAGAAGTTAACAATGTTATCTCAAAGTTCCTCAGAACAAATTCTCAGGAAAATAACTTGGCACTGTTTAAATAACAACTTATAACCATTAGCATGTGATCAGTTTTAAATCTCCTGTGTGATGAAAGCCTCAGCTTCATGGGAACAAATATCATCATTTTATTCGATGTTATTCTGACCTGTAGTTAGACACTGCATCTTGTAATGCTAATAGTATTCAAACAAAACTCAGATTTGTCTGAGGTTAAAACATTTATTGAATTTAAATGTAATTTTCTTACAATATCTTTCTCTAATAATCTGACAAAAACAGCATCTGGTCTCCACTCCACATGTTTCTTACACACTGCATGTTGTTCAGGGTCCTGCTGAGTCAGCAGGTAGTACTACTTCCTTTACACGTTACTGTCATCATCTGAACTCGCTCATTTCAGGCTGTGGAAGCTGCCAGGACACACTGCTTCTTAATGTTTCACTGTGAGACACTAAGGAAGCTCTTTGGTTTGTTCTATGTAGCAGTGCCTTATATCAAAGATAAAAACATAAAAAAAAAAACTATGTTCACAGAAATGACATACAGGGTAATTCACACACACACACACACACACACACACACACACACACACACACACCCACACACACACACACACACACACACAGCATGGTCAGATTAAGTTGTTTTTACAGACAATAGCAATGAGCCAGAACCACACAACAAAAAAGTAATGAATAAAAGACATTTCCACAACAAGTTGTTTGTCTTTGAAAGTTCTCAGTCATCCAGGTCATCATAGTCTAAGTAGCTTGGAAAGAAAAGCGTCTGGACTTAGGTTGTTTGAAGACAGAAGAGCTACCTCGTCAGGCCAGGACTCTGCAGTATATTTACACCTACAGGCCAGTGGACAGTCTTTCAATGATGAGGATGTACACATCCTGGACAGGGAGGAATGCTGGTTTAAGCGCGGAGTCAAGGAGGCCATTTACGTGAAAAGGGAAAGACCATCTCTGAATCAAGGAGGGGGCCTAAGGGTACATCTTTCACCATCTTACAATCCTGTGATTGCAGCCATTCCCCAACTCTCTGTGAATGTTACTCGTGGCCATTGATCAGAGGTTGTTTATCATTGGTCATGAGAATTTGCATAATTAAGATTAAGGAACTGACCTGCCAGCCCATTGTTCCGTCACTGGGCTGGTTTCAGTCATTATGCAAATGTACTGTTTATAAGATTGGGGAAACCTGCAGTCAGGTGAGACTGAAAAAGTCACTTGGATGAGTGACGAAACGTTTCTCCCTCAAAATGCTACGTCCAGATGAACAGAATCAACTTTTGGAGAGTTGCTTGAAGACGTTTCACCTCGCATCTGAGAAGCTTCTTCAGTTCTAGGGTTAAATGGTGGAGAGTCACAGATTTAAGCCCTATGGGAGTGTACCCAAGACGGACATGGACCCCCTAATGATCCTCTACCTAATCATATGAGCCAGCGTGTGAAAACGAGTGTAGGTCACAACCAGCCAAGGTTTTGGGTGAGCTCATTGTGAAACCCAACCCCACCCTATCATGTGATCTCCTGAGGTCAGATGGCCCATGATGTGAGTGGGCGTTACAGTTTTTTACACACGCTAGGACACATTTCTCAATACTTAGGTCACTTTTGCAAAACTCCTCACACAGTGAGCACAACAGAAGTCTATGTGGGCTAAACTGAGGATCAGTTATCATTGTTTTGGCACAAAATGCATTCAATGACTACATCTCTCAAATTTCATGAATTATTTTCTCACTCAGACACAACAACTGCCAAAAATCTTTGTACGGACAGGACATTTTGCATGTGCTTACATACTGTTTTCAAAACTGTTAAACTTATGGCCAAAACAATAACACAATGCAAAACTTGAAAAGACAGCAAAATCCAACAGCAATATTTTATTGAAACATATTTTAAATCTAAAAATGCAGTTTAACCAGCCACAGCTGATTCTCATTGTAGATTACATTTTTTTTACAGACGCTAGGACACATTTCCCAATACTTAGGTCACTTTTGCAAAACTCTTCACACAATTCTCCTAACTGACCGTCAGCTTGGCAAAGCAGTTCATTTCACATTCAAAATGCACTACAACTACCAAAACACTTTATTCAGGTCTCAAATAAACTCATTCTTCCAGAACACTAGCAAAGGTTGACAGCCGACAAACACACTTTGTCACCCACAAAACAATGACCTAAAAAACACTAACAACATGTAGCATTACACAGTGTTTTCTTGTGTAAAACAAGGACACATCTCTGTTTATAATTTCAATATATGTTACTGGAATGAATCAGACATCATGCAGAATTCGTTAATATTTGTTTATGTATTTTTATTTTTTTGCACTAAGTAATCCCAAAATACAAGAATTTGTATACACACCATCCACTGATACACATACAATAGTAATGCTAATCTACTCGGTCTTCTCCATTTGGCCACAGGTTCTCATCCACATCACATCTTATGTCATCTAGGGCAATACACCTAGGAAAGAATCTTCTGGCATGCCAGAATTGAAGGAGTTGAAAAATTGAAGGAGTAACACCTGTGTAGATGTTCATCTACAATGAGAATAAGCTGTGGCTGGTTAAACTGCATTTTTAGATTTAAAATATGTTTCAATAAAATATTGCTGTTGGATTTTGCTGTCTTTTCAAGTTTTGCATTGTGTTATTGTTTTGGCCATAAGTTTAACAGTTTTGAAAACAGTATGTAAGCACATGCAAAATGTCCTGTCCGTACAAAGATTTTTGGCAGTTGTTGTGTCTGAGTGAGACAATAATTCATGAAATTTGAGAGATGTAGTCATTGAATGCATTTTGTGCCAAAACTATGATAACTGATCCTCAGTTTAGCCCACATAGACTTCTGTTGTGCTCACTGTGTGAGGAGTTTTGCAAACGTGACCTAAGTATTAAGAAATGTGTCCTAGCGTGTGTAAAAAACTGTAACTCTTCACACCTTCGTAAAAATGGTGTTTCCGTATCAAACAGTACACACAAGCCATCATCTACTAAGCACACAATGCGCCAACTGCACACTGATGGTATGAATACAAAACACATCTGGCTTTTGCTTTCTCTGTGCACAAGGTAGGCTATGTCAGTTTGAGCTCATACTTCTGTCATAGATCCATAAGCATAGAGGGATCCAAACTTCAAGTACTGGTGTTTATTCAAACACATCAAAACAAACACAAGTGTTTATTTCCAAGTATAGGATTATTTGCAATCACCATAATGACTATATGGGTTACTTGGTCTGCAGTGAACATGCTTCCTCTGCCCCCAGCATCTGGTCATCTAGCAATTCTGTAAAGTAACAATTTCAGTATTTTTACGTCAATGGTATTGGTGTGTTTCTCATTGGCATATGGCAGTGCTACAAATCTTTGTGTGAAGTGACTGTACTAACCGATTCTCATTTCAAGATGTCCTTATGGTACTTGCTACAGTGTAGCGGCTCGAGTTAGGCTGGACCCGTGGCCAGCTCCCCTCAGGGTCATTCCACGGTTGAGTACATGGTCCACTATTGTAGCTCTGATGTCATCAGCAATTCTATTTCTTACTCTTCCTACCCTTCCTCTCCCCCCTCCTCATCTTCCTCTCCCCCCTCCTCGTCTTCCTCTTGCTCCTCCTTGTCCTTGTCGTCCTCTTCATCCTACTTCTTCACCTCCACGTCCTCTTCCTCGGCCTCCTCTACTTCTCACTCTTTCTGCTCCCTCCATTGTACTCCGCACACACAGCTTACCTGTATTATAGTGCTTAGGCTGATTGCAAAGTGAACTAATTATCTAAAAAAGTTTTCACATGTGAAAGTGTGCCAGACAGTTGGCAAATTAGTGTTAATGATAGCCATACATGTGTATACTTTTGCTAGGAGTGTGTTGGAAATTTGGTAATTGAGTGTTGTGCAGTGAATTGTGCCTACAGTTTTGCAAAGTGTGTGTTACAAAATTGCAAACTGAGTGCAAAGCAGTTTTTGTGCTTTTAGTTTTGCAAACTCAGTGAGTGGTTTTGCTATAAGTCTGAATAGTTTTAGAGATTGTGCTGCAGGAATCACAGTTAGGGTTTAAGCATTCAGAAAAAACTGTAAATCTAAAAATGCAGTTTAACCAGCCACAGCTGATTCTCATTGTAGATGAACATCTACACAGGTGTTACTCCTTCAATTTTTCAACTCCTTCAATTCTGGCATGCCAGAAGATTCTTTCCTAGGTGTATTGCCCTAGATGACATAAGATGTGATGTGGATGAGAACCTGTGGCCAAATGGAGAAGACCGAGTAGATTAGCATTACTATTGTATGTGTATCAGTGGATGGTGTGTATACAAATTCTTGTATTTTGGGATTACTTAGTGCAAAAAAATAAAAATACATAAACAAATATTACAGTTTTTTCTGATTGCTTAAGCACATTTTTTGTAACTATTGGCTAATTTTGCAAAACTCTTCACACAAATAAGAAAACCTGTCACCCAATAATCAAAACATTGTAGTTCTCTTGCAAAAGCAAACACAGCTGGATTAACTCTTCACACCTTCGTAAAAATGGTGTTTCCGTATCAAACAGTACACACAAGCCATCATCTACTAAGCACACAATGCGCCAACTGCACACTGATGGTATGAATACAAAACACATCTGGCTTTTGCTTTCTCTGTGCACAAGGTAGGCTATGTCAGTTTGAGCTCATACTTCTGTCATAGATCCATAAGCATAGAGGGATCCAAACTTCAAGTACTGGTGTTTATTCAAACACATCAAAACAAACACAAGTGTTTATTTCCAAGTATAGGATTATTTGCAATCACCATAATGACTATATGGGTTACTTGGTCTGCAGTGAACATGCTTCCTCTGCCCCCAGCATCTGGTCATCTAGCAATTCTGTAAAGTAACAATTTCAGTATTTTTACGTCAATGGTATTGGTGTGTTTCTCATTGGCATATGGCAGTGCTACAAATCTTTGTGTGAAGTGACTGTACTAACCGATTCTCATTTCAAGATGTCCTTATGGTACTTGCTACAGTGTAGCGGCTCGAGTTAGGCTGGACCCATTGGCCAGCTACCCTCAGGGTCATTCCACGGTTGATTACATGGTCCACTATTGTAGCTCTGATGTCATCAGCAATTCTATTTCTTACTCTTCCTACCCTTCCTCTCCCCCTCCTCATCTCCTCTCCCCCTCCTCGTCTTCCTCTTGCTCCTCCTTGTCCTTGTCGTCCTCTTCATCCTACTTCTTCACCTCCACGTCCTCTTCCTCGGCCTCCTCTACTTCTCACTCTTTCTGCTCCCTCCATTGTACTCCGCACACACAGCTTACCTGTATTATAGTGCTTAGGCTGATTGCAAAGTGAACTAATTATCTAAAAAAGTTTTCACATGTGAAAGTGTGCCAGACAGTTGGCAAATTAGTGTTAATGATAGCCATACATGTGTATACTTTTGCTAGGAGTGTGTTGGAAATTTGGTAATTGAGTGTTGTGCAGTGAATTGTGCCTACAGTTTTGCAAAGTGTGTGTTACAAAATTGCAAACTGAGTGCAAAGCAGTTTTTGTGCTTTTAGTTTTGCAAACTCAGTGAGTGGTTTTGCTATAAGTCTGAATAGTTTTAGAGATTGTGCTACAGGAATCACAGTTAGGGTTTAAGCATTCAGAAAAAACTGTAACGAATTCTGCATGATGTCTGATTCATTCCAGTAACATATATTGAAATTATAAACAGAGATGTGTCCTTGTTTTACACAAGAAAACACTGTGTAATGCTACATGTTGTTAGTGTTTTTTAGGTCATTGTTTTGTGGGTGACAAAGTGTGTTTGTCGGCTGTCAACCTTTGCTAGTGTTCTGGAAGAATGAGTTTATTTGAGGCCTGAATAAAGTGTTTTGGTAGTTGTAGTGCATTTTGAATGTGAAATGAACTGCTTTGCCAAGCTGAAAGTCAGTTAGGAGAATTGTGTGAAGAGTTTTGCAAAAGTGACCTAAGTATTGTGAAATGTGTCCTAGCGGCTGTAAAAAACTGTAAAGCGTCTGGGAAGGGATCTCAAAACTGGATTATAGATGGCGGACAGTTGTGTTTACATGTTAGAAGCTTGACTGTTTTATGTAGCAAAGAAAGAAAAAAATAAACTGGCCTATTAAAGAAAAACAAAAAAACTAACTTTAGCAGGGCTCTAGACTAAGTTTTTGCCATGGCTGCACTGGTGCGCCTAACTTTTTTTCTTAGGCGCATCAGCGCAAAAGTTAGGCGCACCCAGATTTTTCAACCGCATTTCTATAATCCATTTGATTCCTATTCACAAGGTCACAATTCGATTTGATTCAATTTAGCCTCAGACATAAATATTATAATTCTGATCATTTATCAGTACTGATCCATGTGAGACTTCATCAGAATCGTGAGCATCACAGCAGATGCCTTTGTGTCAAAGTAACTGAGAATAAAACACAGAAAAACATGAAGGAGATTTTCCTGGTCTGGCTTTTTATAGCAGATAACCTTAAAATTTTCTGCAACATTCTGCAATTTTGCATAATTTAAAAAAGTTTACATTTCTTCAGTATTGAACAGCAGAAATTAGGCTTTCTTGTCTGAAGACATTTAAGTAAAAAGAAAAAGAAAAAAAAAGACAGCGACCGACTGGCGGGTAAGCGAATGAATAATGCAGAAAATGGAGATTTAAGATGGGAAAGTGTTCTTGAAGTAGAGAGAGCAGTGCAGGAAGTGAGATTTTATCGTGGTGGAAGCAAAAAAACAAGAGTAAGAGGAAATTAATGACGAGATTTCTCAAATGTGAATCGTAGTTTGGATCTTCTTTTGCTGCTGGTTCAGTGAATTTTGGAGAGAGACAAAACCTGCAGCTCAGAATTGAGTACAAAAAAAAGACCACAAAGCGTTTCTGGCATTTCTGGCAAAATACATTTAAAAGTTGATTCAGGATTTAATGAATCAACGTCACTTTATTCAAGCTACTCACCTCTCTCTATCCACCTGCACTTTCAAACGTACACACGAAGGACCACAGGAATGTCTTGACCACGGCCAATCAGAGGTTTTGACCACGATAGGGGCATAATGTGTGTCTGTTGTAGACACACATCTACAAGTAGGTAGATTGTAGTGTTCAGAAGTGTGAGTGTGTCTTCTCACTGATAGATGGAGCACATGTTGAGTCAATCTGCACCAAGACAAAAAGAAACTCAAAGGTTGAATTTTATTTAATCTGTAGACTAAATCTGTAAAGTGTCTGATGTAAGTAAAGAGCTGACGTATCTGCTGGTTTCAGAGTTTGTCCTCATGAAAGTAAGTGAAAGTTCTGAAGCTCTATCTTCAGCTGTGCACTCACAGAGCAACCTTTCTCGTTCTTAGCTGCACAGTTAGTGAGCTTTTAAACAGGAAGCAGGAAACAATGGGCTGGCTCATGTAATATGATAAAATAAAACAAAAAACAACACATCATGGTATTTCCCTCGTGACCACGTCATGGATCAACAGTAACACCTCTTTTTTCCTGTGGTTTTCCTCACAGCGGCTCAACTTTATTGAAATGTTATGAAGCTCAAAGAGAAAGGCAAAAGAGGCAGAAGCTGGTCAGGGTGACCTGCAGCAGGTAAACACTGAGGACAGCACAGCTGATGATCAGAGCAGAGAGCAGACAAGGAGACATCTACCTGGACATGGATCACCTGCTGCTGCTGCTGCTGCAGCTGCAGCTGCTGTGGAGCACAGGTAGGACTCTGACACACACAAAGGTAAAAAGTTTATTCTGTTCACAGTCACTTATCCTGATATCGCTGCAGTGTCAGATGAGTTCATATTAAGTTATGATGATTCAGACTCATGTTAATTTTACTCATGAGAAATGTTTGGCAGCCCATTCCCTGGGAGGGGAGACGGGTAGTAGTATTAGAAGTAGTTTGAGGAATGAGAATGAAGTGTGCAGCCTGTAATCCAGTTTTAAAGGGAATCTCATCTTTCTCTAAAGCTGGAACTGAACAACCAGCTGAACACACCTAAAGACTAGGGATGGGTACCGATATCCGGTGCCATTATAGCACCGGTTCTGACATAAACGGTAGTAACCAGACCGAAACGCAGCGCACATTTCGGTGCTTTATTTCGGTGCTTTTTTTCCTGAGATGTGATACACTTCAGATTCTAGCCAATCATGTTAACGTTTCCAAGGATAGTAGGCGGGCCCATCCCTACTAAAGACTGTTTCCACCAGCTGGAGCTGATTTTAATCTCATTTTCTCATCATATTTTTTTTTAACAAATCAAAAATAAATTACTGTCATAATATCAGGAACATGTTCCTGAAAATGCCTCATTCTCTGAAGTGATAAAAATGGCAGATACTGCTGGGCCAGCTGAGATGGAGATGAGGCCCAGTGGCCTGTTGGCGGTCAGGATCTGTTCACACGTCGATGCTTACATAAAATCACAGTGGCTGAAAAATCAAAGGACATAAGGATCTTTGGCCTTGCCTGCTGAGACTGTCTGCATGACAGTTCATGTAGTGGTTGTTCCTCAGGATTAAATCACCTTTAAAGTGAGTCATGGATTCTAAGTTGCTATTTCAAATTCTGAATTTGATTTTCACAATTATTTTCAGAACTACTTTGTTTTAGTTCCAAGATTATATATAACTGAATGAATTTAAAAGTAAATCTGTTGCTGACATTTTTCTAAAATGTATCAACAAACCTGCTTCCTGCTCCATTCAGCCTGTGTGAAGCACTCTCTGGACTTTTAAAATTTGACATTATTTCATTTTAGGCTCACTGAAAACAAATCAATGAGTCTAATATTGGCTTACTGTGGTATTTTTGAGCTGGTGGAAATTTCAGGGAGGTTGTTCTGTTCTCATGTGAGCTCCAATCAAATTCCTTCTTCACACTGAATAGTGTTACTGTTTTCTCCTCAGGAGTCCAGGCTGAAGGAAAGCAGAGATCTAAAGGTAAAAAGAGAAATCAGAGTGAAATGAAGAATCACAGAGCAGCAGTCATTTAAAATTTAAAATTTTCAGAAGTAAATTCACTTATTTACTGACGACTCTCTGCTTTCTGTTAGAGCCTGATGCTTTCCGGTTGGTGGGAGGAGCCAATCGCTGTGCAGGTACACTGGAGGTGAAACATCAGGGAGGATGGAGTCCACTGTGTGCCTATCATGATTCCTGGATGCTGAAAGAAGCAGGTGTTTTCTGTGAACATCTGGACTGTGGCTCAGCTGTTTCTATACAAAAGGCAGACGTCTCACGCACAGTTGCATGGTCGATCACACCTGACTGTGCTCTGTCCAGATCTCCTCTGAGGAATTGTGCAACAAGAAAACATTATTCTTACCAAATCCTTAAACTCATCTGTTCAGGTGATCATTCTGATGTAATCATCTATGACTTCATATATGACAGAGATGTAAAAAGCTGTGACAGATAGTAGCTAGAACAGCCGCCTACATGTCAGAGCTCCAGCAGCTGTTTATAGACAAGTACAGACACAAAGTCTGGTGGAGGTGAAACTGGTTAATGGGTTCCAAAACAATGATAACTGATCCTCAGTTTAGCCCACATAGACTTCTGTTGTGCTCACTGTGTGAGGAGTTTTGCAAAAGTGACCTAAGTATTGAGAAATGTGTCCTAGCGTCTGTAAAAAACTGTAAGCAAGGGTTATTCGCTTTTACAAGAAAACTACAATGTTTTGCTGATTGGGTGAAGAGTTTTCTTATTTGTGTGTAGAGTTTTGCAAAAATAGCCAATAGTTACAAAAAAGGTGCTCAAGCCATCAGAAAAAACTGTAAATGCAGGCCTGAGGTGGCAACCAGAGGCATTTCAATGGGAACAGGCTTTAGTAACTGACAGGCTCTGACGCAGGACCATAAATCACATTACAATATTTTAAAGTATATATATTTATCACTCAGTTTGAGTGATAAAAGGAATCATAAACATCTGAATGATTGATCTCTGTACTTTGACACTGCTGCTGGTAGAGGAGTCAACACAGCTTTACTCCATTTATTTAGCAAAAACAATTATTAACATAATGGAGTAGTGTGTATGTGATTGTTTGTGTTTGTGTGTGTGTATGTGTGTGTGTTTGTGTGTGTGTGTGTGTGTGTGTGTAGGTCTGCTACTAAAAACAGTCACATGTTAGACAAATCCTCATGTGAAATTATAAGTTTAATTTGAGTGCAATATAAAAGTGTGATGGGTTGATTTTTGACGTTTGATTTTACGCTCGAGGTCTTCCTGATGCAAAACTCCTCATTTATTTTGGCTTGTAAACACTTCATCAGCTCACCTTCCATCTTATATGTGTTTACAGACCTGCTGGTTCAGCCAAACATCCATGCATCCTCCATGGACAGGGTTTTCAAGGCCCAGCAGCAGGAGCTTCAGGTGTCCAGGGGCTCCAGCTTCACCATCAGCTGCTCCATCCAGCCAAAGTACCCAGGAGGCTCTTTCCAGCTCACCTTCACCTCCTCCAACACAACATACAGCTGCAGCCAGCCAGCTGTCAATCACTCTGCCCACTTCTTGTTTCCTGCTGCAGAGCCCGCCCACCAAGGAAACTACAGCTGTGTTTATCACATCTACATTTTTTCTGATAACTTCTCCTCTGAGAGCCACCAGCTGACCGTCACTGTGTCAGGTAAGCTGAAACACTCTGTTTACACACAGCTTAAGAAAAGACAATCATTGACAATCATCTCAAACTGCAGTGAACTACTGTTACAGACAGCCAAATACTTCATCGAGTAAGGGACTCAGCTATAATAAACACAGACGTTACCACCTAGTCTGTCATAAGATCCCTAAAACCCTAACAGGGCATTTTTGTTTCTTTTCCAGAGTTCATCTCATAAACAATGTTTACATTTTGCCAAAAAAATGTAAATTATGTGAAAAAAGAATTTCACACACACTCCACAATAAAAAGAATTTTCTTTCACCGCAGTTTCTCCAACAATGAGATTTTATGTGTATTTTTAATTTAAGTTTTTCTCTTATTCCCATGTCCTTGTGTTATTAGTGCTTATTTTGTGTTTGCAATATGATCCTGTTTCTTTGAATAACCATGGCATAGATTTGTTCATTTTTACTACGAGTACTAGTACACAGTACACAAACTGTCATTCAGGAAATACTTTTACCCTTCCTAATGCCTTCAGCATACATAACATAAATATTTGTGATAAATGGTAAATACGTTTACACTGAGTAACAGTGGGCCCAGTGGTAATAACCCCAAAGCTGGATAGACCGCCCTCAGCGAGAATGGGAAATTTTTAGATGTAATAAATCTGATAGAGATCTGAGCCTTCAGCATATTCTCAGTACATTACATTAACATTAACATTACATCTGTGAGACTTTAAACTACACTTAAACATTGTCAGAGGCTTAAAGTGCATTCCAGTATCTGCAGCTCCAACTATGTGAAAGAGATTTAGCAGTAGATTAGGACCAAATACATGCGAGTGTCAGTGATAATATGATGCACAGTCTGTGCTGCTGTGGCTGTTTGCATATATAAATGACATTCCTTCAACAGAGAAGCTATATCAGGATGTATCAGGAAGTCAAAGAACTAGTGAAACTTTGGTGCTTCCAGCAGATTTTAAACTGAAACTCTGAATATGAGCATGTGATATGTTCAGCAAAGGTTACCTCAGTGACACTGTCAGTGTCAAACACTGAAAACTTAGACTTTAGACTCAGCTTAGCTTGCTAAAACATTCATTTCACTTAATGATCCTCCTCTCTGGTCACATTATAATCAAGGGATCTATTTGCTCTAATATCAGTTATTGCAGAATGTTTTAGATGCTACGTCGGGCGCCATTCACAGCGTGCAGCTTTGATTTGGTTCAAAATTATGTTTTTCAGTTGCTGATGACTCTCTGCTTTGTGTCCAGAGCCTGATGATGTCAGGTTGGTGGGAGGAGCTAGTCACTGTGCAGGTACACTGGAGGAGAAACATCTGGGAGAGTGGAGACGGGTGTCTGTGTTTGACAGGATCCTGGACGAAACAGCAGATGAAGTCTGTGAACGCCTGCACTGTGGCCCGTTTGATTATGGAGGACTCATAAAGTCCTCACAAACATCTGTGTGGCAGATCAGACCCGTTCAGGCTGGATCTGCTCTGATGGAGTGCTCAACATCAGAAAAGACTTTGTTCATCCTGAATCTCACCTGCTCAGGTGCTGATCACTGATTTCCTCTATGACAGTCATGTTTTCTGTCCCTGAAACAGTCGGTGATCTCGTGTGGGCTGAACTACAAAGTTCATGGATTTTTTTTATAAAGAGTGACCTAATGTGTCAAAATGTAATACAAAAAGGAAACAGTCAAAGATTTCTTAATTTTACTGGAAGTAAAAAGACTGATTCTAACAAACTGCATTTTTCCATCAGTAGCTATGACAACAAGTGGACTTTTAATCTGAGACACTGAGTGGATTAGTGATCCCGTTTTACCCTACAAGAAAAAAAGAAGAACACAAAGTTTGGCTTTGGTAACTTGTGAATGAATCTGAACTTGTTCAAAGCAGAAAGCTGAGAATCTGGACCCAGCTGGGTTCAGTCCACTAGTTCATGGTTTAAGTTTTTAAACCTTGGCAGGTGTGGTTGGATTATGTGTTTTACAGTTCATGGTCTTTTTTGGGTCCGGTTCCTTAGAAAGCAAAAAAAATGCTTTATCATTTCCAGACGAAAACAGAAATTTCCAAACACGAAGAAGCTTCTTCTTTCTGCTGTGATGTATATCCCGCAGTAATCTGTTCTCACTTATTATTTTTATGTAGACATAAGCACATTTATACAGTGGTATATTTCTTTCTTTAATTTTTCATTCATTTAAACTGCATAACCCTATCAGGGGTCAATAAAATGTTTCTGGTTCAGTGTAATGAGCTGGTATAACTGGGACTGAATGAAACCATCTGTTAATGAGACTGGACTCATGAAACTGAGATGACTGTTTTTTGTCAGTTCCAACAGATCCTGCAGCTCCTACCGTCACGGCGGTCGTCCTGCTGGTGATTGTGCTGTTTATGATCACTGCTCTATATTTCTGCTGTAAGGTACTGAAAAGATCTGAAGCCTGTTTATTGCATTGAAGACATGATCAATGCAGTCAGTCTGACCTGTGCTGTCATGTCTCTCCAGGCCAGCAGGGGGCAGAAGCCAAGTGCACCTGACAGCACTGAGCTGGTTTACTATAACTTCAGCGTTTGTTCAGCTGAAGGAGAGCCGACTGAAGAGGAAGGAGCTCAGGGAGCAGAGGAGGATCTCCATGGAGATCATCTCACATCCAGATGAATTTCTTAGCTGACACACAGCCGTCCATCCTGTCAGTTAACACAGCTGTTTTCTATTGAACACAAACCCTCATCGCCTGATCTTAAACTACACTGGAAAGTCTGGGAGAAGCTAACTGGATTGGATTGGACTGGGCTGATTATTGTCTATTTACATATCAATATATGGTGTAAGCCTTGAGGCCAGATTTAGTAAAATAGAAATCTGTTCTGATATCTTGATAAAATCAGTTTACAGATTAGGATCGTCGATCATTTAATAATATATTTAAATATATAAGCAGCTCAATTTTCTGACACGATAAAGAAACACTTCTATACTAAATGAGAGACATATTTCAGCGTCTGACTCTGCATCCTGCAGCACCGAGCTGCCACTGTCTGCAAACCTGTGGAAATATAAAGACTCACTCACTGCTGTTCAACACTTAAACATCAAATCAATTTTCACCTTCATCCTTTTTCTTTATATTCCCATTTCATTTTACAGAGTTTCACCAGAAGAATTTCAACAGTGTGACCACTATAAAAAAAAAAAACCCTACTCATAGGAAAACAAAGGGAGTTGGTGTGGGTGGTGTTCCTGGAGTGTAGGACAGAAGTTAACAATGTTATCTCAAAGTTCCTCAGAACAAATTCTCAGGAAAATAACTTGCCACTGTTTAAATAACAACTTATAACCATTAGCATGTGATCAGTTTTAAATCTCCTGTGTGATGAAAGCCTCAGCTTCATGGGAACAAATATCATCATTTTATTCGATGTTATTCTGACCTGTAGTTAGACACTGCATCTTGTAATGCTAATAGTATTCAAACAAAACTCAGATTATCTCTGAGGTTAAAACATTTATTGAATTTAAATGTAATTTTCTTACAATATCTTTCTCTAATAATCTGACAAAAACAGCATCTGGTCTCCACTCCACATGTTTCTTACACACTGCATGTTGTTCAGGGTCCTGCTGAGTCAGCAGGTAGTACTACTTCCTTTACACATTACTGTCATCATCTGAACTCGCTCATTTCAGGCTGTGGAAGCTGCCAGGACACACTGCTTCTTAATGTTTCACTGTGAGACACTAAGGAAGCTCTTTGGTTTGTTCTATGTAGCAGTGCCTTATATCAAAGATAAAAACATTAAAAAAAAAACTACACACACACACACAAACACACACACAGCATGGTCAGATTAAGTTGTTTTTACAGACAATAGCAATGAGCCAGAACCACACAACAAAAAAGTAATGAATAAAAGACATTTCCACAACAAGTTGTTTGTCTTTGAAAGTTCTCAGTCATCCAGGTTATCGTAGTCTAAGTAGCTTGGAAAGAAAAGCGTCTGGACTTAGGTTGTTTGAAGACAGAAGAGCTACCTCGTCAGGCCAGGACTCTGCAGTATATTTACACCTACAGGCCAGTGGACAGTCTTTCAATGATGAGGATGTACACATCCTGGACAGGGAGGAACGCTGGTTTGAGCGCGGAGTCAAGGAGGCCATTTACGTGAAAAGGGAAAGACCATCTCTGAATCAATGTGATTTCCTGAGGTCAGATGGCCCATGATGTGAGTGGGCGTTAAAGCGTCTGGGAAGGGATCTCAAAACTGGATTATAGATGGCGGACAGTTGTGTTTACATGTTAGAAGCTTGACTGTTTTATGTAGCAAAGAAAGAAAAAAATAAACTGGCCTATTAAAGAAAAACAAAAAAACTAACTTTAGCAGGGCTCTAGACTAAGTTTTTGCCATGGCTGCACTGGTGCGCCTAACTTTTTTTCTTAGGCGCATCAGCGCAAAAGTTAGGCGCACCCAGATTTTTCAACCGCATTTCTATAATCCATTTGATTCCTATTCACAAGGTCACAATTCGATTTGATTCAATTTAGCCTCAGACATAAATATTATAATTCTGATCATTTATCAGTACTGATCCATGTGAGACTTCATCAGAATCGTGAGCATCACAGCAGATGCCTTTGTGTCAAAGTAACTGAGAATAAAACAGAAAAACATGAAGGAGATTTTCCTGGTCTGGCTTTTTATAGCAGATAACCTTAAAATTTTCTGCAACATTCTGCAATTTTGCATAATTTAAAAAAGTTTACATTTCTTCAGTATTGAACAGCAGAAATTAGGCTTTCTTGTCTGAAGACATTTAAGTAAAAAGAAAAAGAAAAAAAAAGACAGCGACCGACTGGCGGGTAAGCGAATGAATAATGCAGAAAATGGAGATTTAAGATGGGAAAGTGTTCTTGAAGTAGAGAGAGCAGTGCAGGAAGTGAGATTTTATCGTGGTGGAAGCAAAAAAAACAAGAGTAAGAGGAAATTAATGACGAGATTTCTCAAATGTGAATCGTAGTTTGGATCTTCTTTTGCTGCTGGTTCAGTGAATTTTGGAGAGAAACAAAACCTGCAGCTCAGAATTGAGTACAAAAAAAAGACCACAAAGCGTTTCTGGCATTTCTGGCAAAATACATTTAAAAGTTGATTCAGGATTTAATGAATCAACGTCACTTTATTCAAGCTACTCACCTCTCTCTATCCACCTGCACTTTCAAACGTACACACGAAGGACCACAGGAATGTCTTGACCATGGCCAATCAGAGGTTTTGACCACGATAGGGGCATAATGTGTGTCTGTTGTAGACACACATCTACAAGTAGGTAGATTGTAGTGTTCAGAAGTGTGAGTGTGTCTTCTCACTGATAGATGGAGCACATGTTGAGTCAATCTGCACCAAGACAAAAAGAAACTCAAAGGTTGAATTTTATTTAATCTGTAGACTAAATCTGTAAAGTGTCTGATGTAAGTAAAGAGCTGACGTATCTGCTGGTTTCAGAGTTTGTCCTCATGAAAGTAAGTGAAAGTTCTGAAGCTCTATCTTCAGCTGTGCACTCACAGAGCAACCTTTCTCGTTCTTAGCTGCACAGTTAGTGAGCTTTTAAACAAGAAGCAGGAAACAATGGGCTGGCTCATGTAATATGATAAAATAAAACAAAAAACAACACATCATGGTATTTCCCTCGTGACCACGTCATGGATCAACAGTAACACCTCTTTTTTCCTGTGGTTTTCCTCACAGCGGCTCAACTTTATTGAAATGTTATGAAGCTCAAAGAGAAAGGCAAAAGAGGCAGAAGCTGGTCATCCATCAGAGCTAACTGTCTGTGATTCTGCACTCAGGTGGAGTGACCTGCAGCAGGTAAACACTGAGGACAGCACAGCTGATGATCAGAGCAGAGAGCAGACAAGGAGACATCTACCTGGACATGGATCACCTACTGCTGCTGCTGCTGCTGCTGCAGCTGCTGTGGAGCACAGGTAGGACTCTGACACACACAAAGGTAAAAAGTTTATTCTGTTCACAGTCACTTATCCTGATATCGCTGCAGTGTCAGATGAGTTCATATTAAGTTATGATGATTCAGACTCATGTTAATTTTACTCATGAGAAATGTTTGGCAGCCCATTCCCTGGGAGGGGAGATGGGTAGTAGTATTAGAAGTAGTTTGAGAAATGAGAATGAAGTGTGCAGCCTGTAATCCAGTTTTAAAGGGAATCTCATCTTTCTCTAAAGCTGGAACTGAACAACCAGCTGAACACACCTAAAGACTAGGGATGGGTACCGATATCCGGTGCCATTATGACATAAACGGTAGTAACCAGACCGAAACGCAGCGCACATTTCGGTGCTTTATTTCGGTGCTTTTTTTCCTGAGATGTGATACACTTCAGATTCTAGCCAATCATGTTAACGTTTCCAAGGATAGTAGGTGGGCCCATCCCTACTAAAGACTGTTTCCACCAGCTGGAGCTGATTTTAATCTCATTTTCTCATCATATTTTTTTTTAACAAATCAAAAATAAATTACTGTCATAATATCAGGAACATGTTCCTGAAAATGCCTCATTCTCTGAAGTGATAAAAATGGCAGATACTGCTGGGCCAGCTGAGATGGAGATGGGGCCCAGTGGCCTGTTGGCGGTCAGGATCTGTTCACACGTCGATGCTTACATAAAATCACAGTGGCTGAAAAATCAAAGGACATAAGGATCTTTGGCCTTGCCTGCTGAGACTGTCTGCATGACAGTTCATGTAGTGGTTGTTCCTCAGGATTAAATCACCTTTAAAGTGAGTCATGGATTCTAAGTTGCTATTTCAAATTCTGAATTTGATTTTCACAATTATTTTCAGAACTACTTTGTTTTAGTTCCAAGATTATATATAACTGAATGAATTTAAAAGTAAATCTGTTGCTGACATTTTTCTAAAATGTATCAACAAACCTGCTTCCTGCTCCATTCAGCCTGTGTGAAGCACTCTCTGGACTTTTAAAATTTGACATTATTTCATTTTAGGCTCACTGAAAACAAATCAATGAGTCTAATATTGGCTTACTGTGGTATTTTTGAGCTGGTGGAAATTTCAGGGAGGTTGTTCTGTTCTCATGTGAGCTCCAATCAAATTCCTTCTTCACACTGAATAGTGTTACTGTTTTCTCCTCAGGAGTCCAGGCTGAAGGAAAGCAGAGATCTAAAGGTAAAAAGAGAAATCAGAGTGAAATGAAGAATCACAGAGCAGCAGTCATTTAAAATTTAAAATTTTCAGAAGTAAATTCACTTATTTACTGACGACTCTCTGCTTTCTGTTAGAGCCTGATGATTTCCGGTTGGTGGGAGGAGCCAATCGCTGTGCAGGTACACTGGAGGTGAAACATCAGGGAGGATGGAGTCCACTGTGTGCCTATCATGATTCCTGGATGCTGAAAGAAGCAGGTGTTTTCTGTGAACATCTGGACTGTGGCTCAGCTGTTTCTATACAAAAGGCAGACGTCTCACGCACAGTTGCATGGTCGATCACACCTGACTGTGCTCTGTCCAGATCTCCTCTGAGGAATTGTGCAACAAGAAAACATTATTCTTACCAAATCCTTAAACTCATCTGTTCAGGTGATCATTCTGATGTAATCATCTATGACTTCATATATGACAGAGATGTAAAAAGCTGTGACAGATAGTAGCTAGAACAGCCGCCTACATGTCAGAGCTCCAGCAGCTGTTTATAGACAAGTACAGACACAAAGTCTGGTGGAGGTGAAACTGGTTAATGGGTTCCAAAACAATGATAACTGATCCTCAGTTTAGCCCACATAGACTTCTGTTGTGCTCACTGTGTGAGGAGTTTTGCAAAAGTGACCTAAGTATTGAGAAATGTGTCCTAGCGTCTGTAAAAAACTGTAAGCAAGGGTTATTCGCTTTTACAAGAAAACTACAATGTTTTGCTGATTGGGTGAAGAGTTTTCTTATTTGTGTGTAGAGTTTTGCAAAAATAGCCAATAGTTACAAAAAAGGTGCTCAAGCCATCAGAAAAAACTGTAAATGCAGGCCTGAGGTGGCAACCAGAGGCATTTCAATGGGAACAGGCTTTAGTAACTGACAGGCTCTGACGCAGGACCATAAATCACATTACAATATTTTAAAGTATATATATTTATCACTCAGTTTGAGTGATAAAAGGAATCATAAACATCTGAATGATTGATCTCTGTACTTTGACACTGCTGCTGGTAGAGGAGTCAACACAGCTTTACTCCATTTATTTAGCAAAAACAATTATTAACATAATGGAGTAGTGTGTATGTGTTTGTTTGTGTGTGTGTGTGTGTGTGTGTGTGTGTGTGTGTGTGTGTGTGTGTGTGTTTGTGTTTGTGTGTGTGTGTGTGTGTGTGTGTGTGTGTGTGTGTGTGTGTGTGTGTGTGTGTGTGTGTGTGTGTGTGTGTGTGTGTGTGTGTGTGTGTAGGTCTGCTACTAAAAACAGTCACATGTTAGACAAATCCTCATGTGAAATTATAAGTTTAATTTGAGTGCAATATAAAAGTGTGATGGGTTGATTTTTGACGTTTGATTTTACGCTCGAGGTCTTCCTGATGCAAAACTCCTCATTTATTTTGGCTTGTAAACACTTCATCAGCTCACCTTCCATCTTATATGTGTTTACAGACCTGCTGGTTCAGCCAAACATCCATGCATCCTCCATGGACAGGGTTTTCAAGGCCCAGCAGCAGGAGCTTCAGGTGTCCAGGGGCTCCAGCTTCACCATCAGCTGCTCCATCCAGCCAAAGTACCCAGGAGGCTCTTTCCAGCTCACCTTCACCTCCTCCAACACAACATACAGCTGCAGCCAGCCAGCTGTCAATCACTCTGCCCACTTCTTGTTTCCTGCTGCAGAGCCCGCCCACCAAGGAAACTACAGCTGTGTTTATCACATCTACATTTTTTCTGATAACTTCTCCTCTGAGAGCCACCAGCTGACCGTCACTGTGTCAGGTAAGCTGAAACACTCTGTTTACACACAGCTTAAGAAAAGACAATCATTGACAATCATCTCAAACTGCAGTGAACTACTGTTACAGACAGCCAAATACTTCATCGAGTAAGGGACTCAGCTATAATAAACACAGACGTTACCACCTAGTCTGTCATAAGATCCCTAAAACCCTAACAGGGCATTTTTGTTTCTTTTCCAGAGTTCATCTCATAAACAATGTTTACATTTTGCCAAAAAAATGTAAATTATGTGAAAAAAGAATTTCACACACACTCCACAATAAAAAGAATTTTCTTTCACCGCAGTTTCTCCAACAATGAGATTTTATGTGTATTTTTAATTTAAGTTTTTCTCTTATTCCCATGTCCTTGTGTTATTAGTGCTTATTTTGTGTTTGCAATATGATCCTGTTTCTTTGAATAACCATGGCATAGATTTGTTCATTTTTACTACGAGTACTAGTACACAGTACACAAACTGTCATTCAGGAAATACTTTTACCCTTCCTAATGCCTTCAGCATACATAACATAAATATTTGTGATAAATGGTAAATACGTTTACACTGAGTAACAGTGGGCCCAGTGGTAATAACCCCAAAGCTGGATAGACCGCCCTCAGCGAGAATGGGAAATTTTTAGATGTAATAAATCTGATAGAGATCTGAGCCTTCAGCATATTCTCAGTACATTACATTAACATTAACATTACATCTGTGAGACTTTAAACTACACTTAAACATTGTCAGAGGCTTAAAGTGCATTCCAGTATCTGCAGCTCCAACTATGTGAAAGAGATTTAGCAGTAGATTAGGACCAAATACATGCGAGTGTCAGTGATAATATGATGCACAGTCTGTGCTGCTGTGGCTGTTTGCATATATAAATGACATTCCTTCAACAGAGAAGCTATATCAGGATGTATCAGGAAGTCAAAGAACTAGTGAAACTTTGGTGCTTCCAGCAGATTTTAAACTGAAACTCTGAATATGAGCATGTGATATGTTCAGCAAAGGTTACCTCAGTGACACTGTCAGTGTCAAACACTGAAAACTTAGACTTTAGACTCAGCTTAGCTTGCTAAAACATTCATTTCACTTAATGATCCTCCTCTCTGGTCACATTATAATCAAGGGATCTATTTGCTCTAATATCAGTTATTGCAGAATGTTTTAGATGCTACGTCGGGCGCCATTCACAGCGTGCAGCTTTGATTTGGTTCAAAATTATGTTTTTCAGTTGCTGATGACTCTCTGCTTTGTGTCCAGAGCCTGATGATGTCAGGTTGGTGGGAGGAGCTAGTCACTGTGCAGGTACACTGGAGGAGAAACATCTGGGAGAGTGGAGACGGGTGTCTGTGTTTGACAGGATCCTGGACGAAACAGCAGATGAAGTCTGTGAACGCCTGCACTGTGGCCCGTTTGATTATGGAGGACTCATAAAGTCCTCACAAACATCTGTGTGGCAGATCAGACCCGTTCAGGCTGGATCTGCTCTGATGGAGTGCTCAACATCAGAAAAGACTTTGTTCATCCTGAATCTCACCTGCTCAGGTGCTGATCACTGATTTCCTCTATGACAGTCATGTTTTCTGTCCCTGAAACAGTCGGTGATCTCGTGTGGGCTGAACTACAAAGTTCATGGATTTTTTTTATAAAGAGTGACCTAATGTGTCAAAATGTAATACAAAAAGGAAACAGTCAAAGATTTCTTAATTTTACTGGAAGTAAAAAGACTGATTCTAACAAACTGCATTTTTCCATCAGTAGCTATGACAACAAGTGGACTTTTAATCTGAGACACTGAGTGGATTAGTGATCCCGTTTTACCCTACAAGAAAAAAAGAAGAACACAAAGTTTGGCTTTGGTAACTTGTGAATGAATCTGAACTTGTTCAAAGCAGAAAGCTGAGAATCTGGACCCAGCTGGGTTCAGTCCACTAGTTCATGGTTTAAGTTTTTAAACCTTGGCAGGTGTGGTTGGATTATGTGTTTTACAGTTCATGGTCTTTTTTGGGTCCGGTTCCTTAGAAAGCAAAAAAAATGCTTTATCATTTCCAGACGAAAACAGAAATTTCCAAACACGAAGAAGCTTCTTCTTTCTGCTGTGATGTATATCCCGCAGTAATCTGTTCTCACTTATTATTTTTATGTAGACATAAGCACATTTATACAGTGGTATATTTCTTTCTTTAATTTTTCATTCATTTAAACTGCATAACCCTATCAGGGGTCAATAAAATGTTTCTGGTTCAGTGTAATGAGCTGGTATAACTGGGACTGAATGAAACCATCTGTTAATGAGACTGGACTCATGAAACTGAGATGACTGTTTTTTGTCAGTTCCAACAGATCCTGCAGCTCCTACCGTCACTGCGGTCGTCCTGCTGGTGATTGTGCTGTTTATGATCACTGCTCTATATTTCTGCTGTAAGGTACTGAAAAGATCTGAAGCCTGTTTATTGCATTGAAGACATGATCAATGCAGTCAGTCTGACCTGTGCTGTCATGTCTCTCTAGGCCAGCAGGGGGCAGAAGCCAAGTGCACCTGACAGCACTGAGCTGGTTTACTATAACTTCAGCGTTTGTTCAGCTGAAGGAGAGCCGACTGAAGAGGAAGGAGCTCAGGGAGCAGAGGAGGATCTCCATGGAGATCATCTCACATCCAGATGAATTTCTTAGCTGACACACAGCCGTCCATCCTGTCAGTTAACACAGCTGTTTTCTATTGAACACAAACCCTCATCGCCTGATCTTAAACTACACTGGAAAGTCTGGGAGAAGCTAACTGGATTGGATTGGACTGGGCTGATTATTGTCTATTTACATATCAATATATAGTGTAAGCCTTGAGGCCAGACTTAGTAAAATAGAAATCTGTTCTGATATCTTGATAAGATCAGTTTACAGATTAGGATGCAGAGAAGGAAAGCTGGAAAACCAGTGGCAGCAAAGTGGTAAGCTTGGATGAGGTAGAGGAGGAGAGGAGGTCTCTCCTCTCTGTCTGAGGACAAAGCAGAACCAAATCCGTAAAACTTGGGAGAAGAAGGAGCTTGACAAAAGAAAAAGATACAGGAAGTGAGGGAAAGAAGGAGGGTTAGAAAGTACCCGTCCTCACTCAAGAGCTGGTTGATGGGTTGTTTGTTCTCGTAGAGTTTTGGAAGAAAACAGAAAATAAATATGAAAACAAGGAAAAACCTATATATGTTTTTTACTTTGGTCCTTTCCAGTTCCTGCTGCAGGGTGCATTAATAAGATTTGCAAACAGTGTAAATATGATAATAACATAAATCTGAGAAATTCAAAGGGGCAGTATTCCTGGAACTTAGCAAAGGATTAAGTAATGTAAACCATCTTATCAGAAACATCCCCAGAGCTGACTCTCAGGAAAAATAACTGTTGAGATAATATTTTCTGAAGCATTAATGTGTTGTCAGGTTTAAATCACTCATGTCATGACATGAATAAAGGTTATATGTGTCCAAGTTTAGAGTCACTGAAACCGTAGAGTTTGAATAAAATCATCACTGAACTGTGTGAAAAAGGGACAGAAAAGGATGTAAATGTTTTATTTTCTCCACCTTTAACTTGGAAAAGTGGAAGGAAAGGAAACAGAAGGTGATAAGAGGACAGAGATAATGTAGGATGTAAAAGCAGGAAGTTAAACTGAATGTTTATGAAATGCTGTGCAGAGACATCACAACAATGTTAATGGATGATATTTTGATTGTTTCCAAATAATGAGGAACACACAGACCGAGAGCCATCAGGAAGAACACTGGAACAAAGCCAGCACAGTGACGTTAGCACTGAGACCTGAAGGTCAAACCAAGACATCTTCTCTGCTTTACGCAAAGTTTGTTTGTTTTTATTGAATATTTAAAGGGTGAAACAGTTGGAACAATGTGTTGGGCTGTTCACTGTTCCACACCACCATCTTGGTTTACAAAAACAAAAAGTCTGATTTCCTCCTCTGAATCTTTTCTTTAGGTAGGTCTCTTTAAATCTGTACATGGCTCCTGCTCATGTCATATTTATAATTCATTTTAATAAATTAGCAGCTCCGATGTGTTTCAGACAGATTTCTGTTCATAATCAAAAGTTTCTGCATATTTAAACCCGTCACACACAAATCTGTGATTTAAAACCTTTATTAGGAATCATGTTCCTCTCAGCAGTGTTACTGAAGCTTGCTTAAAACAAGCCATCACCTTTACACTCGTTAGCAAATATCACCTGTAAAGAACTTCACTCAGTGGCCACAAATTATTTTGTTAAAAAAAAATGAAATTAAATTTCTGAACCTTTTGTTTACCACAAAATATTCTGAGTCTTTTTCTTTGATGACTAATAAGCAGAAGAATTTTTGCCTCGGTGGTCTGAGATTAGGGTTGGGAATCCATTATTAATTCTGCTGATTGATTTGACTCAGCTGTGTAACAAGAAACAAGTTCATCTCTGCAGATTTTCAGTGTCAACACATCTGCTTCATTATCTGATGTCGTGAACAGAGTACTTCCTACAGGTCAGTGACTTCAGTGCAGATTACAGTTTACACAGAGCTCTGAGCACGTCTCCGTCTGTCTGTTGGCTCATTGCATCATGTTAAATTTTAATGCACCTTTTCTTAAACTGTCTTCAACACTGAGAGTAAGTGAATACAAGAAAGTAGCCTTTGAACAATTCCAACACTCTTACTAAAAAGGGAACAAGACTGAAATATGGAACACATGAGGTTGTGGTCTAGAGGCAGGCTTGTCGGCTGCCTTTGAGACATTCTTATTTTATTAAATTGTCCTTTTCACCCTGGCGCCAGCAGGGATTAGGTGGATGATTAGACTCTCTCTCCTCAGGGGTTTATACTTTGAGTTTAGGGTCTTAGTGATCTCCCTACAGATGTGAATATTTAGAATGGAATGCAAACATCCAGTTATACATTTCCAAACCATTGTGCCCCCCCCCCTCCTCAGAAAACTCCTTTTTTTTTTTTTTTTTTTTATTTATATTTTTTTATTAAGGTTTCAAAAACAGGCATTCACAGTATGTACATCATGTAAGCATACTTCTTGCTTAGGTTATCTGCCTGAGATACCAAAATAGTATTTTAATTTACATCCAAGTCATAAAGAAAGAATATTTACAACTATAGAAGCAATTGAAACAATCACATAATCCAGAATAAGAAAACAAACAAGAAAACTCCTTTTTAGGTTAACTTATTTTAGGAAGAACATGATAAAAATGTTGCTGGCGTTTCCATCCCTACTTGAAATAATCATTTTGAAGACATGTAAACTAGCACTGTATGATCTTTCTTCCCCAAATGTAACAGTGCTTCTTCCTGTCTGCCATGACTTATGCTACCGATGTCAAATGCCATTAAATATATATCGCTGCTGCATGTTGTCACCACCTGCTGGGATCAACAAAGGAACTATTTCTTTTGATAAGTTCAGAGGTGTACTAGTTTCCTATAAAGCTAATGCTTTGCTGATTGTAAGCAAGATTGTGTTTTTCTTCTTTTTTTATGCATGCCTACTTCATTAAAGGTACTTTTTGCAGAATTTAATTAAACCTTTCACCACCAGGGGGCAGCATTTTACCAGTGGACACATGCTGCTGTGCTGCCCTGCTCGGACTCGGCTGCAGCAGAGTGATAGCAAAGGTTTCTTCACACTGAGAGTTTTCAATCATTTTGGAAGGTTTAAAAATTGTAAACACATGAATTTACGAGAATTACATTTAATACAAAACTCAAGGTTCCTGCCTGTAGACATGCACATCACTAAAGGACACTGCTTAGCCTTAAGGATTCAGTTCAGGTACAATTTAACACTTTCCAGGTATGGGAAAAAAGTCTAGTCTGACAGTCTTCAAGGACAGAAATGGTTTGAATAAGATGAGATGAAACAGTTACTGACATCTCCTATGTGAGTGAACAGCAATGGAACCAGTTGCTGATTCTGACTACATTACTCATTTCCAGGTCCAAAGGCTCCTCAGCTCGCAAAGCAAACACATTCTAAGGTTTCACTGACATTTTAAAAGTTGTCCAAATTCTTAAATTAGAATGATCATTGTGTTGTTCTCCCACATGATGTCTTAAGACTTAAAAAGGTAACATCAATGAAAATGAGGATCTAAAAATTTTAGTGGAATTAGAAGTTATCAGGAAGTTAGCTTTCTAGTTTCCATTTAAAGATGATATACCAGTTTCTGATTTTAGTCTTCCTAAAAATCTAAATCGTACAGCTCACGTTGGACGCTATAAAAAAAAGTCACCTAAATAGCAGGAACATTTGGAGTGTTAGTGAAGCTCAGCTAGCTGATATATAATGATGTGCAACATTTTGGCTAGACAAATATAAACAAATTAACAGCGTAAAAATGGAGGATGAGGGTTAATTTGACAAATGACTTGTGAATACTTAATCGGATCCTCGCTCCAGCTCAAGATGCTATAAGTCCGCTCAGTAACACTGGGTCCGCAGGTAAAACACAGCTCTTTTAATTGGCGCTCGATTACTCTTTGCTTTCTCGAATGACCTCGTATGACCCTGAACAAAAACTGAACTGCAGAGCTGTAATTGAATGGTGCAAAGTAAAACTGAAAGCATTTAAGAGCTAAATTTAAAGAAGGATGGAATGCAATTCAAATTAAATTATTCATTTTCAAAATATAAAATTCAGTTTCAATTTAGTGATGATCATTTTCAAACCAATACATTGGATTTCAAATTAGGCTAATTCAAATTCAGTTTCAGAAGCTTTTATTCAGTCTGAGCAATTTAAATTCAAATTTAACTTATTCAAATTCAGTTTCTGATGGCACAAAGTCCTACCCATAAACACGTCATATTTAACTAACATCATCTTCAAATGAAGTCTCATTTTGTTTGATCAGCAGAATAAACAGCAGTAGGTTTAACAGCAGGTGTCTGTGCCTCAGGAGATGAAGCAGATCATCTACTAATTGGAAAGTCAGTCAGTCACATGCAGCCACCTCCTCTACATGGATGGCATCACGCTGTATGCCAAGAGTGAAGGAGACATTGATTCACTGTTCCACACTGCTATGGAGTATCAATGTAGTCCAAACAGAGGGGATTGAACTACCAGAATACAACATTGCAGACATCGAGGACAGCTACAAGTACCTGAGAATCCCAAAGGCAAATGGGAACCACTAAGAGGTTGCTAGGAAAGCTGCAACCACCAAATACCTGTGGAGGATAAAATAGTGTGATAGTGAAGTGGTCAGATACCCTGCTGGGATAACAAACTGGCCAAAGGAGGAGATAGAAGCAACTGACGTCAAAACAAGGAAGCTGCTGACCATACATGGAGAGATTAAACTCTGTGACTGTACACTAGTGTACTTAGTGAATACCTCGGGCAGCAGAAACCCACGAAAGAATAGGAGCAAGAGGAGCGGCCATCATGGAAGGACAGGCCACTGCACGGTATGTACCACCAGCAGATAGAGGAAGTGGCTGACATCCAGAAGTCCTACCAGTACCTGGACAAAGCTGGACTGAAAGACAGCATAGAGGCACTAATCATGGCAGCACAAGAACAAGTTCTGACCACAAGATTCATAGAGGCTGGTCTCTGCCACACCAGGCAAGACCTGAGGTACAAGCTGTGTAAAGATGCCCCTGAAACAATCTAGCACATAACAGCAGGGTGCAAGATGCTAGCAGGCAGTGTGTAGTTATACTAACTGATAGCATCATTGGAAAGAAGTAACATGAGAAGCTTGAGAAATACCAAGGAATGAGAGAGGAGTTAGAGAAGATGTGGAGGGCAACGGCTAAAATGGTCACAGTAGTAATCAGAAGTCCCAAGCTAGGTGAGTGGCTCCAGCAGATCCCAGAAACAACATCCAGGATCTCTGTCCAGCAAAGATACTGTACAGGACCCTCAAGCTCCTACGCCTGTGGTAGATGACCCGAGCTTGAAGGGCCCAGAGTGCCCGGAGGGAAAGTGGGGAATTTCTGATTTTATATATTTATATAAGGTTGCTGGTTCGAGTCCCGGCTTGGACAGTCTCGGTTGTTGTGTCCTTGGGCAAGACACTTCACCCGTTGCCTACTGGTGGTGGTCAGAGGGCCCGGTGGCGCCAGTGTCCGGCAGCCTCGCCTCTGTCAGTGCGCCCCAGGGTGGCTGTGGCTACAATGTAGCTTGCCATCACCAGTGTGTGAATGTGTGTGTGAATGGGTGGATGACTGGTTGTGTAAAGCGCTTTGGGGTCCTTAGGGACTAGTAAAGCGCTATATAAATACAGGCCATTTACCATTTACCATAAATTTGTTCTGTTGTATTTCTTTTGAGATATTCTGCTTTATTTAAGATATTTTACCACAGGTTGTGTCTAATGTTTCAGCTGTTTAAATAAGTCATGATTTATTATGTCATCTCATTTGTCTAGTGCCTCCTTTTTTATGTTTTGTGATTATTAATGTTCCTCAGTTTAGTTACTTTCTGGTTATTTGTTATGATTTCTAGTGTTTAGGTTTTACTGTGCCTCCCTTGTGTCCCCCGTGTTACCTCTTGTCATCCTTGTCAGGACGTTCATGTATTTCCTTTGACAGTCTTGTGTGACTTGTTCAGTGTTTTGGAGTTTTGCTTCTTCTCTGTCTCATCTTGTCTGATTAGTCTAAGCTGTGTTCCCTGCCTGTCCGCCATTCCTTCTGTGTGTGTATGTGTATAGTGTCTGTTTTCACCTGTTCCTTGTCGGTTCATCTGCATTTTCTATTGCTTGTCATCCTCAGTGTTTCTCCTCTGTGTTTCCATGACTCAGGTTCCTTGTTCCCAGTGTCAGGGTTTTTGCTTTGTTTTCTATGTTCTCCGTGTTATTTTGTTTAGTTTCTCCCAGTTTAGGTTTTGTTTCAGTTCCTCCCTTCATTTGGTGCTTTGAAGTATTTTGTACAGCCACCAAATAAAGGCTCACTTTCACTTTATACCTCTGTCTATTTGTCTATTTGTCTGCGCTTTGGTCCACACCTCTCAGCTCCACACGGTTTGCCCTTGCAAACATTGACACTGTTCTTCTGTTGTTGTTGTTTGTTTGTTTTTGTGTAGTCAGAAAGAAAAGATAACATTTCACCTCTTCATCCATTTCCAGTTTGTAACTCTACGCCAGAATTCGCTGTCTTAACATTTTCATACATTTGGCCGGCAGTGAGGATTAAAAGATGTTTTCAAACACTGGTAAATTTACAAATTAAATGGTGATGATTTAATGAACCTGATTCTCAATCTGAGCTAAATGTCAGTTTCTAAAACTGTGATTCAGCACGAAATTCAAGTAGAGTCATAGACCCAAAGCCGGGGTCACACAACCATCCATCCCATCCCTTCCTGTTAGCAGAAATACATGTAGGACAGCACATGATGATCAGAGCAGAGAGACGTGTAGCTGGAGATGGATCACCTGTTAGTGCTGCTGCTGTGGAGCTCAGGCAGGACACACACACACAGAGAGAGAGAGAGTTCAGATTTTAAAAACACCTTCTACTTAGAATCCTTCAGACTTTGTAAAATCAAAGCCATGTTTAATATTTTGTCATTCATTCTTTGCTTTTATCTCCATGTCAGATGGGTTTGTATTCAGTGATGATCTCTGTGCAGCAGCTCTCACTGTAAGACTCCTTCACTGATGAGGAGTCACAGTTCCTTTACTTATGATCATAAAGTAACTCAGGAAGCTCTGGGCCCTGTTTCAGGAAGCCGGTTCAGTGGAAAAACTGAGTAAGTATACCCTGAGTTAACGAAAACTCTGGGTTTTCGGTTTCACAAAGCGAGTTCAGATGAAGCCTCAGTGAGTCACTATGACGACACACTCCGTGAAGCTAACCTGCCCCCTAGCAGGTTTACTACAACTAACCCTGACTGTCTCCGCCCCTTTGTCGGAAACCTGACAGTAGGAAGTGTCGGACATGGCGTGCCCCGTCCTTGAAGAGCCAGTAGATCGTGAAGCCCAAATTCTCCGCAGAGCTCTCCGCCGGGAGAGAGTGATTAGAGCGCGTTTGGACATTTTATCATTTCCTGATGATTTTCTGTGCGAACGTTACCGTTTCTCAGCACAATCTATAAGTTATTTGGATAACATCCTCAGGCCATATATTACGCATGTGACATCGCGGACATGCTCTCAGTTCATTACATATTATTTGTATTGCACTTCGGTTTTTTGCAAACGGGAGCTTTCTGTATAATATTGGTGACGCTGAGCACGTTTCCAAGGCTACCGTCTGTCGGGCAGTCAGGAATGTTACAGTTGCACTGAAACGTCTCCTGCACTCGTTTGTGGTGTTCCCCGGTCACAGACCGACAAGATTTATCAAAGAGGGATTCCACAAAATTGCAGGTATCAGGATTACCAAAACTTAATTTATGATGTGGTGATACTTGGACTACTACTTAAATTTTACATTTATTTTCAGGGTTCCCAGGCGTGATTGGCTGTACAGATGGCACTCACATTCCAATCATTGCTCCTTCAGTAAATGAAGGAGACTATGTGAACAGGAAGTCTTTCCACAGCATTAATGTACAGGTACATAGTTCCCTGTAGCATTTCAAACTAACAAATCATTTCATTATAGTCATGGATGCTAATTTGTGTTCTCTGCACTGTGAAGATCATATATGATGCTGCCAACATTATCACAAATGTGGAAGCCAAGTGGCCAGGCTCTGTCCATGACTCACAAATATTCCGTGAATGTACACTGAGCACAAAATGTGGACATGGTGAGTTGAGAATACTTTAAAATATATAAAGACCAATTGCTACAGGGACATTTGAAATGAAGTGTATCCTTCTGTCTTAGGAGAGTTCACTGGCTACTTGCTTGGTGATAGGGGGTATCCATGTTTACCCTATTTGCTTACCCCTTACCCTGACCCTGAACCAGGCCCACAGCAGCGATATAATCTGGCTAATTGCAGGACAAGAGCCAGAATTGAAATGACTATCGGAATGCTTAAGGCCCGGTTCCAGTGCCTGCAAAGACTCAGGGTCACCCCAGAAAGGGCATGTGACATTATTGTGGCATGTGTGATTCTTCACAACATTGCCACAATTAGAGGAGAACACTGTCCTTCTGAACCAAACATCAGCAGTGATCCAAACCATGAACATCCTGACCCTCCCACGGACATACAAGATGGAAGCGCAGTCAGAGACACCATATGTCACAATCATTTCTTTTGACCCATCACCTCAACATGTTGAAAGAAGAATAAACAGATTTTTTGTTCAACTGGCTTTATTGGTCGCCTGTATTTCCTGTACACACAGTATTAAAAGATGTAAACCTCATAAAGTGTCTCTGTTGCTTCCTCCTCTGTAACAGCTGTCAATGTTTCTTCATTATTTTCCTGTAGTAAAGAAATAAACAACATTGCTGTTCTACTGTAAACTCATGTAATCTGTGGAGTATTACTCACAACTGCATGTTGGTCTGGCTCAACAGGAGGCTGCACCAGATGCAGTACACCACCACCATCAACTGATAGAATATGAGGTTTATACAGGTCACTTATAACTTACAAGGGACCAAATGGCAATTAACAAACATACCAATCAGCTTACACTTCATTGTCATATTGCTCTCAAAGACAGCCAAGACTGAGGGAAGGCAAACTCAGTAGGAAAATAACGTCACTACAAAATAATCCATTATGGTAAAGAGTTTATCAAATGAATGAGCAGCACTGCAAAGGTGACTGTGAAGAAAGGATGTATGCACATCATGTCTTATTTTGAATTTACCCCCTATGTAGGCACTTGTGTCTTGCGGGGTTATTGACTCACAGGATGTCCCCGCAGAGATGCCTTCAGCCACAGGGCGCCCACTGTTTTGGCTGAGGGCCAACTGCTCAGCCTCTGTGAGTGGTGGTGGTGGAGGACCCCCACCTGTTTTTCGGGCCTCCGCTTTTTTTCTGTTGGCTATAACGGGCCACATTTGAGCATACAGAGTAAGCAAATATGTACTTGTAATGTGCTCAGATAATTTCAATAAGTGCTTACAGAGGGGAAATTAATGTAGCCTCTAACTGCAATTGATTTACATGGGACAAACAGACCAAGCACTATGGCTCATAATACAATTACACCTCACCTGTTTGGACTATATTTTTATATTTCATTTTTACTTGCTGCCAGAAACGTTTGGGGCCTGTTGGGTTGCACCTGCGCTCACATCACGTCACAAAATAAAATGTATAAGATAAAAAATAAAATATAATAAATAACGTGTTAAATGGGTGGAAATCCCTAGATCAATGTTTAAATTAACACTCACGCATTGACTCTGTCGGCTATGTTTTGCCATGCATGCTCCCTTTCTTTTGCAGCTGGGGCTGTGTTACTTTTTTTCTGCAAAATCTGCATGTTATCGGCATATGCTGCCATCAGAATTTCGGCGTCAAGCGCTGTAAAATACATTGACCGCGCCTTCTTTCCCTCCGTCTCCATGGTGACTCGCTTAATCTGTGCTCCACTGATCAGGGCTTTATGTATCCTCGTGCGCGAGCTTAACTTGGGGTTAAAGCAACTCCGCGTTGATTGAACTACTTGTTATCAGCCTTTCTGAAACCGAATATTCCGAGTTGGACAGTTCGGGGTTACTCAACCCTGAGTATCGTTTTTCACTCTGAGTTTTCTAAACCGGCTTCCTGAAACAGGGCCCTGATCTCATCTGATCTCTGACACCTAAAGACTGTTTCCACCAACTGGAGCTGATTTTAGTCTCTAACAATCAGACAGGAGCACAAACTGATGTACTATGTTATCTACTACACAGCACACTTAATGCCTGCTCAGTAACCACTGCACATTCAGACTTTGAATAGGGTAAAAATAAAAAGGGGAAATATCTACTGTCACGATATGAAGAATAACAGCTTTATTGTGAAATTAAGAGTTTCTGTGAGAAACAGGAAGTGCTGGGTTTGTATTGTGGAGTTTAGGAACTGATCTCATCGAGCGGGAGCTACAACAAGTATCCACAATCCTAGACTGGAAGAGTGAATTACTAGCAGGGTTTTATTGGTTAGACTCTATTTCTAATAATTCTGTTTGATAAATACAGGGTGGGCCATTTATATGGATACACCGTAATAACATGGGAATGGTTGGTGATATTAAAGTCCTGTTTGTGTCACATTAGTATATGTGAGGGGGCAAACTCCTCAAGATGGGTGGTGACCATGGTGGCCATTTAGAAGTCGGCCATCTTGTATACAACTTTTGTTTTTTCAATAGGAAGAGGGCCATGTGACACATCAAACTTATTGGTAATGTCACAAGAAAAACAATGGTGTGCTTGGTTTCAACGTAACTTTATTCTTTCATGAGTTATTTACAAGTTTCTCTTTGTTCACAGCTATTGACATGTCGAAGAGGTTAATATGTGAGGAGCGGATCGAAATTGTGTTGATATCTGGTGAACGCAGTAACCGGGTCATTGCAGCAGATTTCAATGCAGGACACCCTACGAGACCACCCATCTCCCATGCTACAGTTAGGTCACCACATTTATGAATCCTCATGTTTATGAGCATCTATTTGGTGGCTGTAGCTCAGGTGGCAGAGCAGGTCAGCCACTAATCAGAAGGTCAGTGGTTTGATCCCAGGCTGCCTCCTGGCTGCATGCCAAATATCCTTGGGCAAGATACTAACCCCGTGTTTGCCTACTGGTAGTGGTCAGAGGGCCCGGTGGCGCCAGTGTCCGGCAGCCTCGCCTCTGTCAGTGCGCCCCAGGGCAGCTGTGGCTACAATGTAGCTTGCCATTGCCTGTGTGTGTGTAAGGAAGAGGACTCCCTTACTATATTTATATTATATTATCTGTATAGCACTTTAGAGCACACCTCTCACTTTATTAAAGGCACCTTATCAAGCACTTTATTTAGCATTGCACTTTAAGCATGGATTTGTTGTACACAAGAAGTTTAAATATTTATTAACTATTTATTGGGAATTTTAAAATCAGTTGGTAGCCTTATTTCAGATCCGGCACAGCTGCTCCTCATCAAGGAATGTGGTGGTTGTCTGTCAGGAGAGAAGAATGGTGATTGTGATCAAGGTTTACCAGTAAGGAAAATTAATGCAAATGTGTGTGTGAAATCTAGGGATAAAAGTGGTGCAAATAAGTGTTTGTAAGTTAATGATTACTCACCTTTCTTGCCTGTGTCCTCTTCAAGGTGTTTGGGCAAATGTTTCCCCAGGGGTCCAGACACCATTTAAAGGTTCCGGGAGAGACCATTGGTAAAGAGAGTGTGGTGAATCTTGTTGTGCTTGGGTTTCTGGGTTTTTATAATATTGGGTTTGGTGTAACATTAAAGTGTGAAATATTTATTAATATGTAAATGTGAAAATGTATTTATTTATTTATTTATTTATTCTTATTGATATATTGTATACTGTGGTGGAAGGTTGGGATTTAAGAATTTACCTGAGAGTGGAATAATGGTTAAGTCTGTGACAGCTGAACATATTTAAGGCTGCCAGTTGTCATTAGAGATGGATTTTTGTGCTGTGAAGAAGCTCAACAAATTAATTGTTGTAAGGAGAGCTGTATAGCAAATAAATACTTTGTTCCACTACACTTGCCTTGGTCCGTCTCACTGTGTTTCCAGCCGCTAAGGGCCGCCCTGTTACAGTGTGAATGGGTGAATCACTGAATGTAGTGTAAAGCGCTTTGGGGTCCTTAGGGACTGAGTAAAGCGCTATACAAACGCAGGCCATTTTACCATTTACCATTTATTTCTGTTAAAGTTAACCCCCCTAACCTGTTAAAGTTACTGCATTAGTCAATTAACACAAACTGAACACTATGAAGCCCTGCAAGGTTCAGTGCACAGAAACCATACACAGTGCAAATGATGTAAGACATTCACAAATTTATAAGTGCACAGGACAGAAACTGTGTTTTGTGTTTATGTCGAGATTTTTCATGAGCACTTTTACCCTGCAAGCCAGAATCGCCCAGTGACACACACATTATTACAGAGCTTGATTTATCTTACACACGCACACACTGATGGATGCATCAGAATAATCTGGGGTTCAGTATTTTACTCAGTTACACATGGACTGGAGGAGCTGTGGGTCAAAAAAACTGACCTGATCAGTCGATGCTCCACCTCCTAGAAATCACATTTTTGCTGATTTGTTTCTCCTCAGGACTTCAAACTGAAGGAAAACACAGTTCTCCAGGTAAAAAGAAATCAAGCGGAAAAAGGTAAATACAGACCAGCAGTAAACTTTGAAGTTATTTTTTTCAGATGTTCACTTCTTTACTGATGACTCTGCTTTCTGTTTAGAGTCTGATGATGTCAGGTTGGTGGGAGTAACCAGTCGCTGTGCAGGAACTCTGGAGATGAAACATCTGGGAGAGTGGAGACCAGTGAAAGGGCATCACTGGACCCTGAAAGAAGCAGCTGTTATCTGTCAACATCTGGACTGTGGCCCTACTGTTTCTGTAGATTGGAGATATGAGTCCCCATTAAGATCTATGTGGATGATGAACTCTGATTATTAGTATTTTAAGTATTCTATCTATTTTATTTATTGAATTTTATTGTTTTATTTATATTTTGATTGCTAGGGATGATTCAATGATCGGGGACCATTCTTCATTTCGTTGTTCTCGTGACAATGACAATAAAGTTTCTGATTCTGATTCTGAATGTATTCAGTCTGAATCTGATCTGATGAAATGCGTAACATCAGATTCCTCTTCTGCTATCATGGATCTCACCTGTTCAGGTGAGCCTCTCACTATATATCACAAAACTGTAAAACTGCAGATTCAGAAACACACCAGCTACAATTGTGACAGAGCAGAGTTTCAGGATTCCTCGGGACCAGTCACCAACCTGCTCTAAATTCTTCTTCAGCTCAATAAGTTTCTGAGCTCCTCGATTCAATAGAAGATTCTTTGGTTGTCAACATGACAGAAACTAATGACTTGTGTGGTGGCTGTAGCTCAGGTAGTAGAGCACTTAGAAAACGGAAGGTTAATGGTTCGATCGCAGTTGGGCAAGATACTAACCTCATGTTGCTCTCCGATGCATCCATCGGAGTATGAATGCATGTGTGAATGTTACATAGGAAGCTCTTAGAAGAAAGTGCTTGGGTGAATGAACAGGTTGTGTAAAGGTCTTTGAGTGCTCAGACAGAGCAGAAAAGTGCTATATAAGAACCAGTCCATTTACCATTTACTGGCCACAAATTTGAACAGATCAGTTGATCCTGGATTTTCAGCATCATCAAACTCACACCGTGCTTAGTCTGAGTTGTACTGCTTCATAACAGTTGGCATTTAGATTCCCTGCACTGTGGCCTCTGTGCAGATCTCTCAAGAAAGTTGAATATGCCGTGGACCTCGCTCTTAGTTTCAAAATATGTTGAAGATCATCCAAAGGTCTTGAGGACGGGGGAAATAAAAATCAGACTCAGAACCAGAATCTTTCTTGTCATTGTCACTGGTACAACAAAATTAAAACGTAAAAAACAAACATAAAAGTGTCCAAGTGAAAAAAAAAGACAGGAGGCAGAATTGGGAATAAGAAAATAACAGACACTTAAAGAGACAGCCAAGCTGATGTTATCACCACGGAGAAAGAAAGAAGCACTAAATGTAATGTGTCAGTTGTTTTCTCTGTGGCCATGTCCTGTCCATCAGCCAGGTACCAGAGCTGACTGCTTAGTGGAGTCAGCTGCACTCATTTTACTGAATTCCACAAGCGAAATAAGGACAGTACTACACATCCAAAAAGGAGAATCCCAATAGGCTAGGGCAGCAATAACAGCCGTTGGATTATGGAATGTAAATGTATGCTAACATTTTAATGATGAAGTCATGTTGAGTTGTGCTGAGTTTGAATCAGTGAATAGTTGTTTGCTGCCATCTTTTTCTTGTGTGTCTGCTTTTCTCTGATCTCTCTGTTTGATCTTCTCTGATGTCTCCAGACTCTGTCAGGCTGCTGAATGGTTCCAGTCTGTGTTCAGGCAGACTGGAGGTGAAGTCTAACCAGAGCTGGTCCTCAGTGTGTGAAGCTGACTTTGACCAGCAGGATGCAGAGGTGGTCTGTAGGGAGCTCCGTTGTGGGCCTCCTTCAGTCCTCCAGGGGGCGCTCTATGGAGAAGTGGAGGCTCCAGTGTGGAGCAAAGAGTTCCAGTGTGGAGGCCATGAGTCTGCTCTCCTGGACTGTAGAAGCTCAGGCTCAGCTAGAAACAGCTGCTCACCTGGCAAAGCTGTTGGACTCACCTGCTCGGGTAGAAGAGGAGCTGCAGCTTTGATGTGGTCAAACTCGTTTATTCTTTTACTGATAACTCTCTACTTTCTGTTAGAGCCTCATGATCTCAGGTTGGTGGGAGGAGCCAGTCGTTGTGCAGGATCACTGGAGCTGAAACTGGGAGATTGGAGACCAGTGGAAGCTTCTGAGTGGATCCTGGGCAAAGCAGCCGTTATCTGTGAACATTTGCACTGTGGTTCTCTTGATTATGTGGAGGCTAGAAATGAGTCCTTGCTCAGATCTGTTTGGAGACTCAAACCTGACTGTGTTCAATCTGGATGTGCTCTGAGGGAGTGTGTAACATCAGAATACTCTTTAATGATTATGAATTTCACCTGCTCAGGTAGGCTCACCACTGACATCATTCATGACAGTTATACCTGTCACATGCTTTCTGTCATGAATATAATGTTTGCTTAGTGGTCTTGATTGTAAAGACTGAGAAAGCTTCAGACCCTCCAGGACACACTTGCAGGAAGCATTATGCTCTGTGTTTGGTGCTCATTGTTTGAATGAAAGGTTGATGTAAGGTGACCTTGTAGAATCTGTGTGTTTACAGACTTGCTGGTTCAGCCAAACATCCATGCATCCTCCATGGATGGTGTCTTTGAGGCCCAGCAGCAGGGGCTTCAGGTGTCCAGCCACTCCAACTTTACCATCAGCTGCTCTGTCCAGCCACAGTACCCAGGAGGTTCCTTCCAGCTCACCTTCACCTCCTCCAACACGGCATACAGCTACACCCAGCCAGCTGTCAATCACTCTGCCCACTTCCTGTTTCCTGCTGCAGTGCCCGCCCACCAAGGAAACTACAGCTGTGTTTATCACATCTACGTTTTCTCTCATAACTTCTCCTCCGAGAGCCGCCAGCTGTCTGTTGCTGTTTCACGTAAGCTGAATTTTTCTAATTTTTTTGGATGCATATAAACACATTTGACCAATCACGGCACTGAAGAGAGTGAAACAGTCAAAGCATTCAACATGGCGGAACACTTGTTTGTTGTGTCACAGAATAGCTCACAATCAGGTCTCTGAGATTATTTCTCTTCCTTCTCATGTGTTGTCCCAAATCTGCTACCCCACTGAAATCCTGAAATATGGATGAAAGCTTCAACTGCTGGATCAGACCAGAAAATTCTCCCTGCTGCCACTTTCTCCTGAGAATGGCATGCACCCAGGATCAGGACTAGCTCATCGTCGCTTGATGTTCTCTCCATTTTTTCCGCACAGTGGGCTTTCTGAGGATACTTTTTTTTTTTTTTTTTGTAAAAACTTAACGTGCTCAGTGTGTGTGTAGGTTATATGGCAAGTTCACATACGGGAAAAATTATAGCATCTCATTTTTGTGTATGAGCCTTATAATTAGAGCAAAGATCATGTTTCATCACCTGGATAAGTCTGGTTCTGAGTGCGGTCAACTGTGAGAAAGATACAAGCTTCATCTCATCTATCATGCACCCCTCAGCCATTTTCAGGTGTACTTCCTACACCTAGCTAAGACTCAGATACTTCATTCAGGACCCAGAACCAGGGTTAATCTGCTAATAACTCACTTTGTTACTATGATACATAGGGCCATCCTGGCGTGCATGAAGACCCACACCTGATGTTGCGTTCCAGAGTTTTCATTTGTCAAAACCGCAGTGGTCTCAGGACTGATGTTTAGGTTCACTTAATCCCTACAAACCAAAAAGTGCTTCACGGTGAAAATGGATAATGAGCCAAAGGAAACTGAAAAAGTAACCCAAGAGTTTCTAAAGGAAAAAAGATGGGTGATTCTTTAACAACCAAAACAGCCACCTAATGTCAGCACAACAGAGGAACTTTTCAGAATAACCCACAAGCAGAGCATCTCAGGGAGGGGATCCAGGATTTAGTGAGTGATGTTCATAGGTCCTCAACTTCAGGCAGCCAGTGACTGCAAAGGATTATTATGAGTATAAAAAAAACAATCTGTATATTTGACCAATTCGTGAGCATTCTGAAAATATGGATTAAAGTGTTTGTAATTGAATACTTGGTTAATACTTTAGTTTACTGTTTAGCTAAACTTGATGATTTCATTTAAACATCCCGTGTGATGGTGTACTGAAACAAAACTGTCCAAATACTTTTTCTATACTACAGTACAGTGTCTCAAATTATATTTGTAATATTTCAATGAAGATATATTTGCACTTTCAACAAATAATTAGAGATGTATCACTATTTTTAGTCTGATTAACATATTTCTTTCATTTCACATATTCTTATATTACTATTCTTATATCTGAACAGCTGTAAAAATGACTCAGTTTCTTCTCAGAGATCAATCAAATATTTTATTCAGGTTCAGTGTAATTTAAACTACTGAACTCATTAAACTTTGTTCCATCCAACAGCTCCAGCAGCTCCAACAGTTCATACCATCACAGGAGTCGTCCTGCTGCCGATTCTCCTGATTGTGATTACTGCCCTTTATTTCTGCTGGAAGGTACTGAAACATCTTTGTTGCTGAGAATGAACTGACAAGAGGATCAATGCAGTCAGTCTGATCTGTGATGTCTCTGCAGGCCAGCAGGGAGCAGACGCTGAGCAGAAAGGACACTGACGTGGTTTACTACAACTACAGTGATCACGGAGAAGGAGGATCAGCTGAAGATGAAAGTCGCCAGGGAGGAGAGGAGGACCTCAAAGAAGCTCATCTCAAATCCAATTGAATTTCTGAAAAATGACTATCATAACAGTTAACACAACAGTTTTCTATTGAATATAAACTTGTGTACTCACTTCACTGATGTGTCGCTTCATTTAAAACTAGAGGGGAAAGCACGTCATCCAACAAACCAGGGGCGATTCTAGGATTAGAGCTTTGGGGGTGCTGAGCACCCAGAGAGCTGCCCAGCCAGGCAAGATAAATCATGAGATTCTTAAATTCATCAAGTCTCTCTGTCCCTGGGTCCTCGTCTCAAAACATGACATCACTGTTTTGTACATTTTAACACAATTTAATCCCCACATTTGTGAAAGAAAAGCAAAACACTTTTTTGAAAAGTCTGTAACAAAACCAAATCTGATAAAGGTTATTTAAATGCTACAAAAGAAGAATGGATTGGAATAATTTAAAAAAAAATAATACATATCCTAACCTTAATTACTGGGGGAAAATAATGAGTGATGCTCATAGTGAGTAAAAAGTAAACTGAGTGCATTTTTTGGACAGAGATTCACTTTTAATGTGTATGTATAATATAATACAGATGCATAAAAAAACACTCCCAAAACAGAATAAATTATTACAAATAAAAATCTTTACTGCAGACACTAATTTTACTAATTTAATAATACTAATTTTGTGTTGTAAGATTTATGGGTTTCATTCTTTCATAGTGGTACTTAGGAGAGCTTGACACTGTAAGAAGTTTGAGAAAAACTGATAAGTGTATGTGTGCTTTTGGAAAACATTTAAAGCTGCTGTACAGAATCTTTGAAACAAGCTTAAAACATTTTTTAGAATATAAACAGAGCACTTCTCTTTACAGCTCCTCACTCCACCAGGACTCTGTTTGGCTCTTTCTGATAGTGTGCAAATGTGATGTACGTACTGCAGCAGTCATACAGACAACTGGACGGTCCAAAAGTTGGCCTACCTATTACTGGCTGAGGTTTTAGTAGAGTTGTGGCTGAACTACATAAAAATATATCATTAATTTTAATCTCCCCAATCAATGATAATGTTATGTTGGAATGTTGTTAAAGAGGGTCAAAAATGTTTCAACCCAGTTTGTTTTGCAGATTCTGTACAGCAGCTTTAATATAGGGAGGACACAACTTCCAGATTGTGTAAGTAAAATCAGGTTTTTTTCTCTTTTTGCCTGTCACTTTTCCTGTCTGTTTTCTTACCTGGTTCTTCCTGACCTTGTACTTTCTCCTCACGTTCCCCTCTTTCCTCGCTCTAATTGTATTCAATTAGATGAAAAATTACATTAAT
Source organism: Simochromis diagramma (assembly GCF_900408965.1). NCBI lineage: Eukaryota > Metazoa > Chordata > Actinopteri > Cichliformes > Cichlidae > Simochromis > Simochromis diagramma. The sequence goes on from NW_024386801.1 coordinate 26,486,787, forward strand.
ATGAAAAGAATACTATTAAGATCGCTAACAAAAAGTCCTCTCTCAGTGTACTTTCAACCAAAAGGTAAATAACCAAACCACATGAACATCTATTACAGTTTTTCTCAAATGCTAAAACACATGTCACAAACGTTACCACCAGGTCCCCCAATGTCCAAACACAACGCCCTTCTCCAAAGCTACATAAACACAACCACACCTTCCCACTGCAAAACTCAAACTCCCACACCAAGAGAGCAGCTCGAAGCTGTCAAAACTGTAAACACTATACACAGCATTACACACTACAGCAAAACAATTGAAAACACAATGCTCAATTTGTGAGAAGGTTCTTTGTTTCATAACTGCCAATGCATATTTTAGAAACTATACAGTAACGGATCGTCGTAGATCTCTGCAGAGGATTAGGCATTTAGATTTGTGAGTTTCATATGAGTAGTATAAATCTATAGAAAATCCTGCATGTACGTACACTACTGTAACACAACTCAATGCAAAAACAGAATCTATTGCACACAACAGTAATCTTGAAAACATGAACAGGGTGTGAAGTTTTTTTATTTACGTTATTCACACCACACACACACCACAATCACTGTGCGGCATCATGTCGCTGAGCTGTTGCTCGCATCTCGTCCGTAATGATGGTGCGAGGTTGTCTTGCTCTCCCTCCTGGACCTTTTCCTCTCCCATGTTGGCCTTCTCCTCTTCCTCGTTGGTCGCTCCTCTTCCTCATTGGCCTGCTCCTCTTCTTCCAGGGCCAGCTCTTCTCCCTCCTCTGCAACAAATTCCTCTTCCCCTGACTCTGCCTTCATCCATTGTGTTTGTTTGGAATCTTCAGCATACTGTGCACTCTGAACTTGCTTTTACATGTGGGTACAGCATTAGCAACAAGTGTCTTCAATTTTGAGTCATTGTGTGTAGTGAATGACGCCAGGTGTGTTCCCTGTGTTCAAAGATTGGTGACTGTGGCAAGCATTTTGCATCACATGGGCTTTCATTTGAGAATATGAGCAGAGTTGTTTTGCAACATGTGTTTTAGCAAGGAAAAATGTGTTTAGATTTATGAGTACAGAGGGTTGTGTTTTGTGAATTGTGTCTTCATGTGACATGTGTTTATGGTACTGGAATATGGTGGCTACATTTAGTAAATGTGTTTAGACTACTGGTCATTTGGGTTACAGGATTGGCTTTTGTGTTTTAACATTTGAGAAAAACTGTAAAAGATATAAACATTGAAACACTGATCCAACATTATTCTTGAGAGACGGATCATTTGATTTTACACTTTTACCTGAATGTGGCTCCTTTTTAAAAAAAAATAAAACCTCCTTATATCCATTATGAACCTGGCTGTCTCTCTGTACACACACACACACACACACACACACACACACAACAGCAGTTATAAGGTTAATGGGCATTCAGTCAGTTAGCTAGTTTGTATCCATTTCAAACAGGACAGTGGTAACAACAGCAGGCTACAGACAATTTTAAGTTTTAGATTTTAAATAGGTTGTATAACTTTTAATGGGAGCAACAGGACGGTCAAATGTCGCTGATTTTACTACAGAGCAGGACGGATTGTAGAGTAGCAAACATCAACCGAAAAGTTTTCAACACTGCTGGTTACCTGGTGTAATGTTTTTCAGTAAAAAGAAACATGGTCTGACTCCTACCAACTATATAAAGAGTAACTGAAGGTTAAATGCAGCTAATATGCCCGGTTTTAAGCCAGGCACTTACACCTCTGCTCCACTGCGTCTCAGCCACCATCGCTCTGGCAGCAAGGGCGCTAGAGCCAGAGCAAGGGAGAGCTGGAACAAACCATTTTTTTTTTTTGGGGGGGGGGTATCTATACTTTTGTTCTTAAAATGTTATGTCTCAACCAAGTACTGTATGCTTTTTATGTTTTTAGTAGTGTGTCACACAAACAGCAAATATTGTCCAAAAAAGTAAGAAATCTTTGGGGGTGCTTTGATTCATTTTGGGGGTGCTGAAAGCACATTTATTTCTTACACTTTAAGCCAGGGGTGGGCAATCTCAGTCCACGAGGGCCGGTGTCCCTGCAGGCTTTAGATGTGTCCTCAAACCAACACAGCTGATTTAAATGGCTAAATCAACATGTCCTGAAGTTCTCCAGAGGCCTGGTAACGAACTAATCATGTGATTCAGGTGTGTTGACCGAAGGTGAGATCTAAAACCTGCAGGGACACCGGCCCTTGTGGACTGAGATTGCCCACCCCTGCTTTAAGCCCACAGAGTCGTGCTGACAGATTTTTTTTTTCCTTTGTCACAGCAGCTTTTTCTTTATCATTTAGAAGAACAGTTAAATATGGAACTTCTGCAAACTGTATGTGGCCCGCCATGTAAAATGAGTTTGACACCCCATCTAAGCCTTTGTCCAACAGAGTCCTTCCTCTGGATACAGATCCATTCGCATGGTGGAAAAACTACAAGCATAAGAAGATTAAAGCTACGCTAGCAGAACAAGGCCATTTGTTCTAGGTACATCTGCACCAAGTGAGAGGATGACATTGATACTACAAGTACATCTTATCTCTCAACAGAGAGTGTGGACAGACTGATGTTTTTGCAGAGGCAGGTTGTTTTAAAGCAGTGCAGCGTGTGTTATTTTGGTTTATGCAGCATTTTTATATTGATGGCTTGCTGTTTTATTTAATTTTACATTTAGATAATGCAGTAACACATGTTAAGAAACAGCAATATTTCAAATAAATAAAAAGCTTAAATCAGATGAAAGAAGATCAGATTTCAGGACTGGACTCTTCACAAACACTGAAGAGTCAAAGTTGGATTGAACATTTCTACACTGTGTCTGAGTTCAGTGTCTCTAACATCCCCTTTACTCACTGATTAGAAAGACAACAACATGTTGGACTGTTTCTGGATCATGTCAGTGACATGTTCCTTTCCCACAACCACTTTACTAACACTGAGTCACCATGAGAGGAGCAGCAGAAACAAGCTCACACTGACAACTTTAGAACAACATTAGAACAACGTGACAGAAACACATGTATTTGTGAAGAACACAGACTGACTTTGTGTTTAATTTGTGATATCAGGGAGGGAGCTGTTCTCACACACTGTTGTACTGATCATTAAACAGCAGGTGGCGACCTCACTTCAGTTAAAGCACAGTCACAGAAACACACTGTGGGCTTCATATATTCGTGTAAAATTATAGCTGCTGTATCATTTAAATTTGGGATACTTTTTGACGTTTTGATTCGGACAGGGGGAACAAATTGTGGCAGGATCAGCTCAGATCGTGCTCCCAACGCAGGGGAAACCAATTCTGCAGGGGAGACCTACCTTGGCACTTGTGCAGGTGAAGCCAAAGGGAAGATGCTTCACCGTATTTTCTAGTCTTTGGCTTGGAAGAAAGTTGGTTTGGAAACATACTTGGCAATGCTTCATCTCTTGCTTTGCGTTTGTGTGTGAGCCCTGTCAAAAACCTGTCAATTACGCTAGCATTGTCCAAGCGTTCTTTTTTTTTTTTTTTTTTCATACCGCCCCACCCGCCCCTGCAATGGCTCTGCACTCACCCCTAGGGGGCGGGCCTCACACTTTGGGAACCTCTGTGTTAAGGTATTAAAAAATATCACACTGTTAAAAAACAAATGAATGTGAACCTTCTTCAGTCCATTTTTAAATATTTTCCCAGCTGCTGTTTGAACCGCAGAGCTGCTCTGGTTCCTTCATCCACTCTGCTTCTCATCTCCTCCAGTTTCTGGACCTTCTCTGTGTTTCCTTTCTCCTTCATCTTCTCAATCAGGAAGTCCAAGTGGACAATGGAAGATGCTGAATCAGCTTTCAGAGCTTGCTCATCCAGTTTGACAACAAGTTTGTAGGACTCATTTAATAACTGTGACTCATCTGCTGTCTGTTGGATAATTTCCTTTTCAGGGTTTCCCAAAAGATTCTCTGTTCTTTTCCTATAATTTTTATTTTTCTTCAGACCTTTTGGAAACTGTTTCAGTTCAGTCAGGCCACATCTATCTTTCAGATTTTGGATGCAGGTCGTCAGTCTGATTCGTTCATTCAGAACTTCCACAATTATCATCAGTCTTTGAGCTGTAGCTTTTTCCAGAAAGGCTGTGAACTCTCTCATTCCTCTCTCTGTTACTGTCCATGCAAATTCCAAACTAATTTCGTTTTCCTCTGTTCGCTCTTCATGCTGGCAGCTATTAAACAGGAAGTGAACAGGCTGATTCTTCTCATTTTTGGCACATTTAATGTTTGCTGCTTCAAGAGCTTGAAAAACATTTTTAGGACGTCTTCCATCTGAGTGTGTGATCAGAGCTACAACATTTTTCTCCATGTTTTCTCCAAACAGAGACATCACTGAATCAAAGACATTTATCGCTCGGTCACTCAGTCGATAATCTGACATTTTCATCACCAATCCCAGTGCATGAACTTCATGAACTCCATTCTCTGATCCAAACAAGTCCAATAATTGCTGACTGATGATGTCATGTTTAATCCCTCTGGTGTCTCCATATCCAGGAGTATCGATGATGGTCAGAGAGTAGGGAAGAGTTTTATCTTCAAAACCAAAGATCTCGTACACGATCACATCTAATGTCTGACTTTCTGCCTGACTTTTCTTCTCCTCCTCTACGATCTGAAACCAGACTTCATCCTCCCACTTCACTCCCATGCTGTAGTTAAACAGAGAGTTGATCAGAGTAGATTTTCCTGCTTCTGTTTCACCTACAAGTAAGATGGTTTTATTTGGCTTGTTTGGATTTTTTTCACCAACAGTTATTCTTGTCAGAGTTCCAAACTTCTGTTTTTTTGTTCTCAGCTGGTAAACAGCAGGAGGTCCTGAACGGGTCAGATCACTGTTGGAGATGATGTCCTTGTACTTTGAGATGTTACTTGTCCTGCATAAAAAGCAGAGTTTCAATCAGAAGTTACAATCGAAGTACAATGTTTTTGAGTAGTCATGTCTGTGCCTCTATTATCTGTATTACTTGCAGGATTTTAAGGCACCTGTATTTCAGTACTGTGTCAAATTACAGCTACTGTTAGTGATGTGTCGGTCGCGAACGAAACAGCTCTTAGAGTCGGCTCTTTGAAGTGAACGACACGAGCCAGCTCCTTATTGGGAGCCGTGGTTTTTTGTTTTTTTTCTTTCTCTCACCCTCTCTCTCGCGCTTTTTCACTTCACTCCGCACGCGAGCCTTGTGCTTGCGCTGAGCAGAGGGGGGAGGGGCGGTAGTTAAACTCGCAGTAGCACAGGAACAGAGCGGCAGGGAAAGAGAGAGAAAAAGAGCCAGGGACAACAACAAGGGACAAATCGTCACATTAGAAAGGTATGGTAACAGTGTTGCCAACTTAGCGACTTTGTCGCTATATTTTTCAGACTCCTTTAGTGACTGCGGTAATGCAGTCATCTAGCCATCACAATTTGCCTTTTTGTTAAACCCGCTCAAACCCTAACACTTGCTCATTTTTCCTGCTTCTAACATCAGATTTGAAAAGAAAATTTTCACTTGCTCTACTAACAGTAGTGATGGGATTTCCGGCTCTTTGAAGAGAACCGGCTCTTTCGGCTCGGCTCACTAAAAAGAGCCGGCTCTTTTGGTTCCCAACCGGCTCTTCAGGTTGTTTTGTTGCTTTAATTAATTTATTATTAACAATAATATAAAATTATGCACAAAAGGAATTACTAATGGAAATAAAAAAAGTGGTTTTATTTATATATGTTTATATATAAATATAGGCGGTGCCCCCTAGAGACAAAGCACGTTCAAACTCCAAAACACATTTCTAGCGTTAACTGAACTTCCAAAACAGAGCTACCTAGATCACTTAAATTACACAATTGAAAGCATATGTGTATTGTTTGTGTATTTATACACAAGCACTCATATATATTCAAATAATTAAAAGAAAAATGTTCATTTAGAAGGAGTCCTATCGGGCTTGGTTAGCCTGTGGAACTACGGAGGCAGCTGACAAGGTATCGACAGGCCAAGCGGAATGCGGCTCGGGCAGTGGCTGAAGCAAAAACTCGGGTGTGGGAGGCCATGGAAAAAGACTTTCGGACTGCCTCGAAGAGATTCTGGCAAACCGTCAGGCGTCTCAGGAGGGGAAAGCGGTGCTCTACCTTCACTGTGTATAGTGCTGGCGGAGCGCTGCTGACTTCGACTGAGAAAATTGTCATGCGGTGGAAGGAATACTTCGAGGACCTCCTTAATCCCACTGACACGTCTTCCGAGGACGAAGCAGAGTCTGGGGATGAGGGGAATGACCTGCCAATTTCCGGAGGCGAGGTCACTGAGGCAGTTAAACAACTCCTTGGCGGCAGAGCCCCTGGTGTTGATGCGGTCCGCCCCGAGTTCCTGAAGGCTCTGGACGTTGTAGGGCTGTCCTGGTTGACATGCCTCTACAATGTTGCGTGGAGATCAGGGGCAGTACCCCTGGACTGGCAGACTGGGGTGGTGGTCTCCATCTTTAAGAAGGGGGACCGGAGGGTGATGTTTCCAACTACAGGGGGATCACACTCTTCAGCCTCCCTGGGAAAGTCTATGCCAGGGTGCTGGAAAGTGAGAGTTCGTCTGCTAGTCGAACCTCGATACAGAGAGAACAATGCGGTTTTCTTTCCTGGTCACGGAACATGGACAGCCTATTTATCCTTCCAGGAGCTACTTGAGGGGGTGCATAGGAGTTTGCCCAACCAGTCTAAAGTGTTTTGGGAATTGGAGAGAGAGCATCGACATGTTCCCTACAGACGGTCCTGCGGGGGGTGCTGAGGGAGGTGATAGGGGGTGTCTGGGAAGGCCCATCCACTCGGGGGTGGCTCGGGGGGGGTGTCGGGCAATCGGCCATTCAATCCCTATACAACCATTGCAAGAGCTTGGTTCGCATTGCCAGCAATAAGTCGGACTCGTTCCCGGTGGGTGATGGGCTCCGCCAAGGCTGCCCTTTGTCACCGATTCTGTTCATAATTTTTATGGACAGGATTTCTAGGCGCAGCCAAGTGGCGGAGGGCTTTCACTTCAGTGGCCTCAGAATCTCATCTCTGCTTTTCGCGGATGATGTGGTTCTGTTGGTAGTGACCGAAAGAACAAGATCGCGGATACAAGCGGCGGAAATGAGCTTCCTCCAAAGGGTGACTGGCCTCTCCCTTAGAGATAGGGTGAGAAGTTCAGCCATCCGGGAGGGGCTCAGAGTAGAGCCGCTGCTCCTCCACATCGAAAGGAGCCAGGTGGTTCGGGCATCTGACAAGGATGCCTCCTGGGCGCCTCCTGGGTGAGGTGTTCCGGGCATGTTCCACCGGGAGGAGGCCTCGGGGCAGACCCAGGACACACTGGAGAGATTATATCTCTCGGCTGGCCTGAGAACGCCTTGGTGTTCCCCCGGATAAGCTGGAGGAGATGGCTGGGGAGAGGGAGGTCTGGGCTTCTCTGCTTAGGCTGCTGCCCCCGCGTCCCGGCCCCGGAAAAAGCGGATGAAGATGGATGGATGGATGTTCATTTACCTGTTCCTACCACACACCAAATCTGGTCATTGGTACTTTCTGGCTTGTGTAGCCCATAGGTAACAAAAGCTCAACACTGCCCCTAGCATCCTGGAGCACTTCTGTTATCTTTTGTACGTGTTTTGGAGTTTGTACGTCCTTCGGGGCTTGTATGTGCTTCGGAGTTTGTACGTGCTATGGAGTTTTTACGTGTTTTGGAGTTTTTACGTGTTTTGGAGTTTTTACGTGTTTTGGAGTTTGTACGTGCTTTGGGGTTTGTACATGCTTTGGAGTTTGTACGTGTTTTGGAGTTCGTATGTGTTTTGGAGTTTGTACGTCCTTTGTCTGTAGGGGCCACTGTAAATGTACTTTATTTAATCACTCCACATAAAATGTAATAAATAAATCATATAATACAAAAACCAACTATTCACATTTCAACTTTTAACTATTTACATTTTCATCTTTTTCCTTTTAAACAAATTTAAAGTGAAACAACACAAAACACTGCAAACCACAACACAATTAAATATAAATTAAAACATGAAAACGAAAAGAAGATGCACATTCTCTGTCATAGGGGCCTGCATGAATAAACTTTCTGAATCCTTTATCATCCACAACTGAAAATAGTTGTGGATGATTACTATACCTTTCTAATGTGACGTTGTTGTTCCTGGCTTTCTTTCTCTCTCTTTCCCTCCCGCTCTGTTTCTGTGCTACTGCCAGTGTAACTACTGCCCCCCCCCACCCGCCCTCTTCCTAGTGTAAAGCACAAGGCTCACGTGCGAGTGAAGCAGAAAAAAAAGTGCGAGAGAGAGGGTGAGAGAAAGAAAAAAAAAAAACAACCCACGGCTCCCAATAAGGAGCCGGCTCACGTCGTTCATTTCAAAGAGCCGGCTCTAAGAGCTGTTTCATTCGTGACCGACACATCACTAACTAACAGGTGCGATGATAAAGTGATAATTAATGTTATTAATTTCACCTGTCAGTGGCCACGATGTTAACTTTTGATAAGTGTACACTGACTTTATAAAACACTGGAAATTAAACTCTAAAAGCTAAATAAGTGCAAACTTGATAAACTAAATCTTGCTTCATGTAAGGTGGTCACATGACAAATTTCACACAGAAATGTGGAAGGTCTTTTTTTATCAGAGCAAGAAACAGTGCCTGAGGGTGTTTAGAAGTCTCTGCTGGCACTGTGACTGAAACTCCCTAGGTGTATTAACCCTCTGGGGTCGACGGATGCGCCGGCGCATCAAAATCACATGACCAATTTAAGACGACACAGCTACAAGATGAAGTGACTCAGAGTCTCCATTTGAACTTGGGTCGAAAGCTATATACCAGTTTTTGAATTGTGTCGATGGGCCACGTAACACCAGAGTTATGATAAAAAATACACGCACCGTTTTTTCCTGAACAAAACAGTGGTGTTTACAGTGGGAAGAACGGCGTTTTCTATGGACAGCGCTAGCAAACACTCTCTGCTTGCGAGTGAAAAAGGAGAAAGAAAAAACACCCCTTCCCTATTGGTGTTACAGTTTACCATGTCAGCCAATCAAAAAAATGAAATGGCAACATGTGGCACTTGGTTGTCTAGGGAGAAGGGGAAGTTTTAGGAGTGACACCCGCGACTGAAAGTGGGCGAGCGAAAGAAAGAGAGAGAGCGAGTTTTCATATGTGAGACATTAGTGACGTTTAGCGTGTTTGGAGGCTATAGTTAGTGTGTTGTGTAGTTATTGTTTTGTATTGTGTGTCAGTTATACTGCTGAATTTCACATTTTCTCCAAAAAAAGCCATAAAAGGCAGATTCCAGTGTAAACGCTGTTACTGAACACAAACTAATTTTTTTGGACTGGCACAAATAATTTGTGTGCCTTCTTATTTGATGCAGAACACCTGATTGTTCTGTAAATAGTTTTAAATGGTCATATAAAAAACGCCTGAAGCTTTGGCTGAATTTTTAGGTAAATAGTACCATATAACTTTGTTGTTTGCAAAACTTGTGCATAATTTTTAGAAATGTACAATTTCTATTTGCATTTCAAGTTATGAAAATGATTCGTTAAACATGTTTGTGGGTTTTACAGTAAAAAATATACCTTTTTTCTACTCGGATTTTTAATTTTTTGTCTGAATTTAGATCAATTGTGCTAATATAGTATGTCAACATGAAAAAATAACTCGTATTTCAGATATTTGAGGTTGTGCTGAAAATAATGATACCAAACAAGGCAAGATAAACATCTTTTAAAGGTGAAATATAGAGGTAAAATCAAAAGTAGTCAAAAACGGCCAATTTCTACCCTGGACCCCATAGGGTTAATTGAGAATGCAGAAACATTCAACAGATGTGTAATCTCACCAGACAATGGTCTTTGTAGAGCTTTCATGCAGGATTTTTCCTGACAGCCACAGCTTGTTGTTACTCAGGTCCAGCTCTTTCAGACTACATGACTGGGAGCGGAGAACTGAGAACAGATCATTACAGCTTCTCTCTGATAGGTTACAGTTACTCAGCCTTAAACAGAGCAGCAGATATAACAACACATTACAATCCATTTATGAAATATTTGTGGTAAACAATCAGTAACATTTACTTGCCGTACATGTTGCCATAGTGCCATATGTTCTAATGCTAATAATCTAATGTAGCAGTGTTAAACTTCTGATTAAACAGCTGAATCCTGACCTCAGAGTTTCCAGTTTACAGTGTGGACTCTTCAATCCAGCTGAGAGAAGCTTCATGCCTGAATCCTGGAGCTTATTGTTACTCAGGTCCAACTCTCTTAGATTGCAGGACTTGGAGCTGAGAAGGGAACATAGAGGTTCACAGCTTCTCTCTGACAGATTACAGCAATTCAGCCTTTAAAACAGAAACAGAAGGAATGTAAAAAAAAAAAAAAAAACAACAACTCATCACACACACACTCACTCATGTAGCCAACTGAGGAACTAAACAAAAATTTCACACAGATGTTAATGATACTCTCGATACAGATGGAATGTAAATGTAATATGAGTAAAAGCAGAAAGCAATATTTTCCAAATCATTTACTGATTAAATTAAATTAAAAAATAGTAAGACAACATATCAAATATTGGATCCAGGACATGTTATTATTTTTTGAAGTCGGGTATTGTGTTCCAGTTATGAAGCATGTGTACTTAAACATTTAAAATTTCTTTGCTGAACCTTCTGTCAGTAACTGTTGGCCTCCTCCTGAATCCTTCAAAGTGTATTTGGAATGTATGATTAATCAGATTTGTCAGTATGTTAAAAAAAAAAAAAACTGTAGTCAGATTTGAAAGTGCTGTGATCTGGAGATGTGTAGAGCAATAAAAATTATTTAACCCTGAGCTCAGCCTCACAGGATCATGCTTTCAACCTACATACCACTCTCAGTGCATGAGTATCACCATGTGGTGGTAGTACCCTATAATTTAAAGAGTGACTTTGGTCAGCTGCTAATGTTGATTTTGCTGATGCAAAGTAGACTGAAATGAACAGACTACAATAGACTGTTGATGATTTATGCAAGTATGTGTTTACATTTCTTTCATTAGTTGTCAAAAATAGCTAATATCATAGCTATGTTATGATATTATGATATCATAGCTATATATGTAACATTATAGTAATTGTGCTTACTCTGCTTATGGTTTACCTGGCAAACGCATATGTCAAGAGGCAGTAATAAGATAAATGAACCAGTTAGTTCAAAACCCCTCTGTATAGGAGCTACTGTGTTGATGATTTTTATATATTTCCATTCCCATTTAGTGCCTATATGTTTTGGAATTTGCATGTATTTGCATACAAGTAATAATGTGTTGAATATGCCTTGTTGTTTTTCTGACATTTGCCAGGACTTTCTGATTCCTGATTGGTTTGGAAGTTGTTCTATTGAAGTGTGCCAAGACTAAATGTGCTGCTAAGAAAATTATTCATCTCACGCTTGCTGCTTCTCTTAGTTGAGAGAGCATTAGTACCATATAACTTGGTCTGACAAACCTGACAGTTTGCAGTTTACAGTGTGGATTATTGAGTACTGCAGAAATCAGCTTCACTCCTGAATCGTGCCGTTTGTTGTTACTAAGGTCCAGCTCACTCACACTGCAGAAGTGGGAGCTGAGAAGTGAACACAAAGCTTCATAGCTCCTCTCTGAGAGGTTACAGCAACTGAACCTGAAGTGAAAAAAGAAAAACTGTAAAAGTGATATTGTTTTCTTTGGATAAAGGGGCACAACAATTCAATACATTTCCTTCCACTTACAGAGCTTTGTTAGATGCTTCAACCACTGGCAGCAGACCTAGAAAAGCCTTTTCTGAACCAGAGTATTCCTTCAGGTCAAACACAGTCAGATCTTTTTGTGATGACAATATGATGAAGACCAGAGCTGACCACTGAGCTGGAGAAAGGTCATCTAAGACTGTACCCGATCTCAGGAATTGCTGGATCTCCTCCACTGGAGAACCATCCTTCAGCTCATTCAGACAGAGGAACAGGCTGATTCTTCTCTCAGGAGATGGATTTTCTCTGACATTCTTTTTCACAAGTTCTACTATTAGCTTAATGGTCTGTGAGCTACTTCTTGTTTGCAGCAGGTCTTGTAATAGAGGTTTGTTGGTCTGCTGTGAAAGGCCCAGGAGGAAGCGAAGGAACAAGTCCAGATGTCCATCCAGACTCTTTATGGCTTTGTCAACAGTTTTACTGTAGATTTCTGGTATATGTGTTTGGCTGAAAACATTTCCAGGTCTCTTCAAACAAGTCTGTGATTGAGCCAAATTGTCTTCAGTGATAATGTCTAAGACCACAAACAGAGCAGCCAAAAACTCCACTACACTCTGATGGACAAAGCTGAACACTTTTTTCCTGCCCTTCTTCAGCTGATGATCCTCTTTAAAGAACCAGATGAATGCATTTGAAAGCTTTAAGGGTTCTGTGAAAGTGCTTTCATCCTCTGTTAGTTCTTCACTGAAGATCAGGCAGCTTTTCTCCAGCTGGTTAAAAGCCAGTTTTCCAATCATTTTAATGCACTCAAGGCTTTTTTCTGGGCCATATTTTTGCTTCAAATTTCTGATCTGAACATTCAGGAACTCTGTGTAAACCTCAGTCAGGGTCTCCGGCAGATCTCCTCTCTCTTTGCTCTTCAATACCTCCTGCAAAACTGTAGCAGTGCTCCAGCAGTAGACCGGGATGTGGCACATGAAGTGGAGGCTTGGTGATGACTTGATGTGAGAGATGATTCTGCTGACCTTCTCCTCATCTCTGAATCTCTTCCTGAAGTACTCCTCCCTCTGTAGCTCCGTAAACCCTCGGACCTCAGTTACCATATCAATAAAATCAGCAGAGATTGCTTCTCCAGGCCATGTGGTCATCCAGATACGAGCGGAGGGAAGCAGGCAACCTGTGATGAGGTTTGTCAGCAGCACATCCACTGAGGTGGACTTGGTCACATCGACAGGTAGTTTTTCTGTGGCAGTGAAGTTCAGCTGAAGGCAACTCTCATTCAGTCCATCCAACACAAACAGAAGTTTGTATTCACTCTTTTCAAAGTCTGAGTTTCCTGATGTCTGCAGTGTTGTGAAGATGCTGTTAAGCTCCTCCTCTTTGATGTGCACACTTTCAGGGATACACATGTGGATGAGTTTGGCAAAGCTGTACTCTTTGTCCTTTTGCAAATTCAACTCATTAAACATGAAGGGAAATAACAGATCTACATCCTGATTGGTTCTTTTTTCAGCCCAATCCAAAACAAACTTGTGCACCAGGAAGGTTTTACCACTTCCTGCTTCCCCAGCAGTCAGCACAGTTCTTATATTCTTTTTAATGCCAGAAGGATGTATGAAGATGTTGCTAATTTCAGTTCCTGCAGGCCTTCCAGAGGCCATTTCAATCTGCCTGAAGTGACTGGTGGTGTGTGTTTCTCCTCCAGCTGTGATGTACAGATCAGTGTAGATGTCATCCAGGTTCTTTTCATCTTTCTTTGATGTCCATCCTTCTTGTTTGCACATAAACCTGACCTGAAGATTTGACTGAAGCTGTTCTTTGTAACGTGTTATGGGCCGTGGAGACTTCACATCTGTATGACATGAACATGTAAAGAACAAAGTTTTAAACTTCCATTCCACGCAGACTTAATAAGTAAAAATCGTTGTGTTTTATTTAAATAAATCTGTCAGTGCCAGTTTCAGTAACATAGCATATTTCATTATGTGTAAATCAATGTGCCTACCAAAAGATAAAAAAAAAACATTTTAAAAAACTGAGGGTCTACAGTCTCTTAAGGCAATTAAAAAGTTAACATATACACATAAATCCACTCTTTGCATTTTCAGATTGAAGTTATCTGCCTGTCACCTGCAAAATCAGCCGTAAAGACCATGTCTGATCCTGAGTGATAACCAGACGACATGTGTGGTTCTCCAGCAGTTTACCTTGTGCTGTTGTGCTGATGGTTGATAATCGCTCTGTCAGATCATTTCTGCTGATCCTTGTTAAAGTTTTCTTCACCACCTCCAAAGACTGCTGACTGTAGGTCTGTACTATCTTATCTACTGTTTCTGTCCTCTTTACATTCTCCAGATGACTCTTTGGGATAAATGGGAGGCCATCCAGGTTGTGTGGCTGCTCCAAATACCACTTGAAGTCACTGAATTCTTCATCTCCCAACTCTTCCAGTGTCCTCAAAAGCAGCTCTTTACTAGTCATTGTTTCCTCCTGAACAAAGATTATTTAAAAAAAAACAACAAAAAAAACAGTTTCACTCATATGTAGGATCACTTTTAAACCTGCAGTTTTCTGCATGTATCCTAAACTGCTGTTTTATAAAAAAAACAAAAACAATAAATACTTGAAAACTGGAAGAAACCATGTGTTTGTAAATAAGCTATTAAATTAGAACATTTATGATGCCTATAAAAAGCATATCGCTCCCCTTGGACAGAGTTAAAGTCAAAATATATACAGCAGGTTACACTGTACAGTGAAATTCAGAAATGTTGCCAGTCACCTTTTAACACACAAAAATATTATAAAAATTCTAATAAAATAACAATTAAGAAATTTACAACAGAAAGTGCAAGAAATAAATGTGACAAAAACAAAATGAGTGAGTTACAGTGAGCACTATTTCTACCACTAGATGTCTATCGATTGCAGATTACAGTAAATTGAGTTCTGCTTTTTTACCCCTACCAATTAAAGCATGGTCCTAATACGGTTTGTCGCAAAAACACACAAACAAATAAATAAACAAAAACATTTAGGAATAAATAAGGACAAAATTGATACAATCTACTAAATATTTTGTGGTAAATGTTTCAGACTGGATCCGCTGGATCCTTTGTCATAAGTATTTCTATAACAATGATGCTGAGTTGTTCAGAGTTGGCTGAACTTTTCTGTCGGTAAGCACTCCAGTTAGCTAGTGTTAGTGAAACTGCCTATGAAATGTTATTGTTGGACTCGGACACTTTGTGAATAAACTGTCATACGATGTGACAGGTGACATAATGTCAGCCTATAACCACAGACAGCTACTCACAATAACTGACTGTGACAATATCAGGAATAAATAAGTATTTTTATGCAATTTTTGTGTTAGAGCCCTGACTTCAGTGCAGGAGGCTTGAGGCAAGGCTTTCCATGGTCGAGCAGCCACATCCAAGTTTAATATGCAACTTGTCAAATGCATCGGTGTAAAGCTCACCACCACTGGACTGGACTGAGTTTGGTGTGGAAGAACTTGACTGGTCTGCACAGAGTCCTGACCTCATTCCAACAGAACACCTTTGGGATGAATTAGAGAGGAGACTGTGAGCCAGGGCTTCTCATTCAACATTAGTGTCTGTCCTCATTAATGTGCTTCAAAAATTCCCATAAACACACCTAAACCTTCTGGAAAACCTTCCCAGAAGAGTTATAGCTGCAAAGGGTGAGATGGCATCATATTGGATTTTATGGATTAAGAATGGGATACCTTTCAAGTTATATACATCTGAAGACGGACGAGTGAATACTTTTGGCAATATAGTGTATGTTGTCAGTCTCTAGCCACAAACATAAAACATGAGTACAGAACAGCAATGTCCATCTCAAAAAGATGTGATTAGCATCTGGATATCCTCCTCACCTTAAGCCTCATCTCCTGAACTGGGCATAAAAATGCTGATTTATTCCCAATACTGTCGTAGGTACTTATTGCCAGCGGATTAGACATGCAACCCTCTCGTTTCTGGACAGCTGACAACATGCCAGCTAAATAATAACAGCTGTTTATAACCCATAATTATGCCAGCTAACATATATAGCTCAAATAGCCTAAAACTCAAAATTTCCCTTTGATAATCAGTTTAATTATATTCTCACATCATGTGAGAGTTTATTTGCTACATGTTTAAATCCAACAAAGTTAGATATATTAAGTAACTTAAAAAAATGTTATTTGAATGAAACTCCAAAAGATTTCATGACTGGACTAAGCACACAAATTTTCAAGATCCTAGCAACACCCCTGTCTTAAAGACATCAAGGCCTGAATAAACTAAATTGGCCTTAGGACTCTCAGGAATATGGTGACTAATTAGTTGCTTTCTCTGGGTGGCATTAACTTGGCCTCCAGTAACACTGAGGAATCTTGAAGTCATTTTTGACCAGGACGTTTTTAAAATTCTTCCTGCACAGTGTGTCTTAAATACTCAGGCCCCATCTTATCTTAAAGATTTTACTGTACTTTATTATCCTAACAGAACACTTCACTCTCAGACTGCAGGCTTACTTGTTGTTTCTAGAGTATTTAAATGTAGAATGGGAGGCAGAGTCTTCAGTTTTCAGGCCCCTCTTCTGTGGAACCAACTCCCAGTTTGGATTCAAGAGAAAGACACTATTGTGGAGGTAAACACAGACGACACGAGAGCTCTCGATAAACACTGCTCGTTTATTACTCATCACCACAGAACTGAACACTTTCCCTCCAAAACACAGCAACAACACTTCCTGAGAACTGGGTGTGAGTGGAGCCCTCCAGTGGTCCACCACACATGCCCCCCCCGAACACCCAGTAGGGTCATCCCCTAATCCAGAACCCTTGCTTTAATTAAACGTCCAGAACGGCTGAACCGGGGAGGTGGAGAGCTGGCAGAGGGGAAACGAGCCTGAGGGCCAGGCTGGCACGGGCGGTCGGGAAGAATTGAAGATAGCTCGGGCCCCGCCAGGTGGGGGGCGCTCCCAGAGGAAGAAGCAGGGTTGTCCAGTCCAGTGGAAGGCGGGCGGCCACGGCGGGGGGCCTGAGCCGGCACCACCTGGTCATCCAGAAGCACATGTGCTGGTTTAAGTCTGTCAATAGAAACAGCCTCCTGCCGACCCCCAAAATCCAAAAGGAAATGCTTCCGGCCCGGTTGAATAACCCGAAAGGGGCCGTCATACAGTGGACGCAGCGGAGGCCTATGAGCGTCATGCCTGACAAAAACAAACTGCGAAGAGTCCAACAACCTCGGAACAAAGGTGTCAGGCACACAATGGTGCACTGGGCCAGGAAGAGAAAACGAGTCTCTTGGGGGACGGAGAGACAGCACAAAGGGAGCGAAGCACGGGGGTGGGCTCTCAGGCAAGAATTCCCCGGGGACCCGGAGGGGCTGACCAAGGACAAGTTCAGCCGGGGAAACCCCAAGGTCTTCTTTAACCGCGCAGCGCAACCCCAGTAAAACCCATGGAAGGCGGTCAACCCAGTTGCCATCTGTGAGAGAAGCACGGAACGCAGCCTTAAGCGACCGGTGGAAACGTTCGCACATCCCGTTGGCCTGCGGGTGGTACGCAGTGGTGCAGTGGACCTTGACCCCCAGGCCGTCAGCCATGGCAGACCAAAGCTCGGAAACTAACTGGGGGCCCCTGTCTGAGGTAATGTCGGTGGGGGGACCGAAACGCGAAACCCACGTTGACAAAAATGCCCTGGCCACTGCTGCTGCTGTAGTGGACGCCAGAGGCACTGCCTCAGGCCAGCGGGTTGTGCGGTCCACTACAGTCAAAAGGTGCGTGAAACCTTGTGACTGCGGCAGAGGACCAACCAGATCCACATGCACATGATCAAAACGCCTCCCTGGAACGCGGAAGGATTCGAGGGGCGCCTGTGTGTGCCTATGGATCTTAGCGCGTTGGCATGGGATGCACGCGGCTGCCCAGTCTTTCACCGATTTACGAAGGCCCGGCCAAACGAACCTAGAGCTGACCAGCTTGACCGAGGCCCGGACGCCTGGATGAGAGAGGGCGTGTACGGAGTCGAAAACGCGACGACGCCACGAAGGGGGAACTACAGGGCGTGGACGGCTGGTGGAAACATCGCAAAGCAGGCTAGGCCCGCCGTTCCACACGGGTCTGTCCTCCAGTACAAGGCCCATTTGCGCAGACCGAAGGGCAAGGACGTCCAGGTCGGCCTGTTGGTCAGCGGCCATAGCCTTAAAGTCTATGCCAACATAAACAGGAGAAACCAGCACGCGGGATAGACAGTCAGCCACGCAGTTGGACTTACCAGCCACGTGCTGAATGTCCGTTGTGAACTCGGAAATGGCTGCCAACTGGCGCTGCTGGCGCCTGCTCCATGGATCAGAGACCTTGGACATCGCGAATGTCAAAGGTTTATGATCGACGTACGCGGTGAAGCTCCGACCCTCGAGAAAAAAACGAAAATGCCGTGTGGCGAGGTGTAGGGCCAGCAACTCCCTGTCAAAAACGCTATATTTGCGCTCACTGTCTCTAAGCGTGCGACTAAAAAAAGCGAGCGGTTGCCAGACACCGGAGACCCGCTGTTCTAACACTGCGCCCACTGCCACGTCCGACGCGTCGGAGGTCAACGCAATCTCCGCCGACGGAAACGGGTGGGCCAGCAGGGCGGCGTGGGCCAGCAGGGCGGCGTTTGCCAGCGCGGTCTTGGCCCCAGAAAATGCCTGGATGCGTTCAGGGAGCCAATCAATTGGGTCCTTAGCTGTTTTACCCTTCAAGGCAGCATAGAGAGGCTGCAGCAGGTGCGCAGCTCTGGGGAGAAAGCGGTTGTAGAAATTGACCATCCCCAAGAACTCCTGCAGCGCTTTAATGGACGCAGGACGCGGAAAAGCCGAAACGGCCTGGACCTTGTCTGGCAACGGAACCACACCATCAGCGGAAATGCGGTGGCCCAAGAAATCCAGAACCGGCAAGCCGAACTGGCACTTGGAGGGGTTGACGATCAGGCCGTGTGCCGCCAAGCGCTGGAAAACCTGATGCAGATGGGACGCGTGCTGACTCTCAGAGCAGCTGGCCACCAATATATCGTCAAGGTACACGAAGACGAAAGGCAGCCCGCGCAAAACAGAGTCCATCAACCGCTGAAAAGTCTGGGCGGCGCCTTTCAGGCCGAATGGCATGCGCAAAAATTCAAACAGGCCGAAAGGGGTAATAACGGCAGTTTTGGGGACGTCTTCAGCGCGCACGGGAACCTGGTGATACCCCCGCACCAAGTCAATTTTAGAAAAAATCGAGGTGCCAGCGAGGTGGGCGGAAAAATCCTGGATGTGGGGAATGGGGTAACGGTCATTCTCCGTGACATTATTCAAACGGCAAAAATCCCCACACGGCCGCCACCGACCGTCTGACTTGGGCACCATGTGTAGCGGAGAAGCCCAGGCACTATTCGAGCGCTGCACTATGCCGAGGCGCTCCATTGCGGCAAACTCTTCCCGAGCGACGGAGAGTTTCGCGGGGTCAAGGCGGCGCGCGCGTGCAAACACCGGGGGACCGACCGTCGGAATATAATGTTCAACCCCGTGCTTCGTTGCCGTGTTCGAGAAATTAGGAACAGTCAGTGAAGGGAACTCCAAGAGCAAACGCTGAAAAACATTCCCTGAAGTCACTAAATTAGCCCGATTCAGGGGCTCGATGGCGCGAGTGAAACAGGGCATTGAAGAAAAAGACAGTGCATCGATTAAGCGTCTGTTAGCCACATCGACCAGCAGGCCGTGGGCACAAAGAAAATCAGCGCCCAAAATAGGTACAGAGCTAGCGGCAACAACAAAGGTCCATTGGAAATCCCGGCCATGAAAACAAACAGTCACGAACCTTTCCCCGAACGTTGCGATGGGAGAGCCATTAGCCGCAATAAGCTGCGGTCCGCAGCCCGCTGCTAAACTGTCGGCTCCGGACGGGGGAAGGAGGCTCTTCTGGGAGCCGGAGTAGACCAGGAAACGTCTCCCAGAGCGCGAGTCTTCTACGAAGAGCAGTTTTTCTTTGTCGCCAGCGGTCGCGGCCGCTACGGCGCGCTGGCGGGGTCCATGTCCCAGGGTCGGAAAAGCGCAAGGCGGCAGGCAGCAGCGCTCTCCGGCGCCAAAACGCTGATGGTAGAAACAGAGGTCCCGTCCGTGGTGTCGCTGTGCCGCGATCTTTGCCGTCAGCGAAGGATCGGGTACGTCGTGGCAGGTCACCGGGGAAGTGGAAGGCGCCGCCGGCAAGGCTGGAACTAGGTCGTGATCGTGGAAAGTGCGGGTAGCCAGGAGAATACGATCCACGTCCTCAGCCAGGGAGCGATAATCCTTCGTGCCCAGAAGCGGAGAGTTGGCGAGGCCGGCTCTCACGGCCGCCGGCAGCTGTCGGAGGAAGATGTGGACGAAGAGGAATCCCCCGTCGTCCGGTCCGAGAAAGGATAGCATGTGCTCCATCAGTTCGAGAGCCGTACCGCCACCCAGGCCTGAGAGGGAGAGGAGCTTCTCGGCTCGCTCTGCGTCGGTGAGGGCATAGCGCCGAAGAAGCAGCTCCTTAAGGGCGGCGTACTTCCCTCGGGTGGGTGGGTCCCGGAGGAGAGTCAACGCACGACAGGTGGCTAGCGGGTCGAGAGAAGCCACCACATGGTGATATTTCGTGTCGTCAGCCGAGATGCCACGAAGGGCGAACTGAGCCTCCACGTGCACGAACCACAACGGGGCCAAAGTCCGGCAGCTCGAGCGCCACAGCAAACGTAGCTGCAGCCGGAGGCAGAGAGCTGGCGGCTGCTGATGCATCCAGAGCGGAGTCGGCGCCACCATCGGACTGCAGCATGTTCGAGTCAGGGGTCACCAATGTGGAGGTAAACACAGACGACACGAGAGCTCTCGATAAACACTGCTCGTTTATTACTCATCACCACAGAACTGAACACTTTCCCTCCAAAACACAGCAACAACACTTCCTGAGAACTGGGTGTGAGTGGAGCCCTCCAGTGGTCCACCACACTATCTCTACTTTTGAGATTAGGCTTAAAACTTTCTTTTTTGATAAAACGTATAGTTAGAGCTGAATTATGTAAAGCTGAACCAAAACGTAGTTATGCTTGTATAGGTTCAGGCTTCTCATGATGCATTCACCACTTCCCCTCCATTCCCTTCTTTTCCATCCTGATGTGTTTACATGCCACCACTGAACATCCTTGAATTTTGTCTTCTCTCTCCCAGAGAGAGAATATTGTCCCCTCTGTCTATTTGGGGGCCACTGGTAGGTGCAGTGTGTTCGATGGCAGTCACAGATGGATGCTGTTCACACATTTAATGGGCTGCTTATGATAATGCAGTATATCCAGGCACATGCAGAGGGGGGAGTGGAAGGGGGTTGATCACCTGCCCCTTTCCTGATGGGTGCCCCAAGTGCCCTTTTCTTGAGGTAAATGTTTATTTATTTATTTTATTTTATTTTTTAAAGTGTGTGTGCGTGTGGAGTCCTGCCTGCGCCCCTCAACAATAATATTTAACTATTAATCACATTTTACTAAATAAAAGGATCTGGCGTCCATCAGTCACATGACTGCCATTAACTAATGATCGCCCTTGACGCCAGAGCACACTGGTTACGTACCAGGAAAGAGCTCTCAAAGAGTACGCACATTTTTTGCCGTCTGGGCGGTGCAGAGCTGTCGGAGAAACAGTTAGTTGGGAGACGCAGACTGATGCAACAAAAACCAGTAAGTAGGGTGTACAGCATACACTGTAGTCTATAGCACACAAGAGTGGTAAGCTGGCTTGTGGCAAATGATGAACTGAAACAAATGAGCGTGCTGTGTGTGTAACAGCGCGACAAATATTACCTGTCCTTTAAGTAACTGCACAAGTAGTGCTGGTCATAGCTGCTAGCTAACTGGGTAAGGGTGTCATGGGTCTGTAGCTCTGTCCACTGTTTTAGGGAAGATATTTAGTTTTAAAGTAACTTACAGGGCATTTCCTTGCTTTTCTGGAGGGCTTATATTTCATTAAAAATATTTAAAATGCATATCCACATAATTATGGATTTATTTATTATTTAAACACTGTATTTTAAAGAAAATACATTAAGAAACAGATTATATTAGATTTATATTTCAAATAGGACAATATGCTTATTTTACAGCAGCAACAATACTGTATCTCTACAATTTAAACATTTAATAAGCTTTCTGCCTGCACAGAGTGGATAGTCAAACAAATTGAATCATCATAAATACTTTTATGTATTACTTTTGTTTTATGTATATAGATTTGTTGTTTTTATTATTACTCATGATATAACATTGTCCACATATGTACTGTAAGGACAATGTGTCCAGACTTGTCCTTAGAGGACATGTTTAGCAGCTGTGTGAGGCTGCTAAAGGCAGTGGATCCCTCACCAGCTGGAATAAAAAGAGCACAGGTAGCAATAACATATGTAATAGTTTTTGCATTGCAGAGTTATTCCAGTATAAAAAACAATAATAAACACAATTGCAATGTTTTGGTTCTACAACATTTTCTATCAATACTTTCTTGTGGATTAAGTGGAAGAGTTTTTAAGTGTGGATAATTAAATAATAGATGGATGCAATAGCAAATTGTGCCTTTTTCTCAGATTCACAGCGAGTGGAGAGTGATAGCTGAGATGAGGAGATGGAGGAAGAGAGGCAAAGGGTGATTCACAGGAGGAGCCTAGTTTATTTCTCACAGTTTTGTTGCCTTATGGTTCCAAGCGCTGTCACCAATTTTTGCATTTTATTATTATTTCATAACACTTGTTTAATCAGCGACCATTTCTCCTGTGGACTTTTTACAGTCTACAGTCTCAAATCAACACAGCCCTGCCTTCCAGCACTATCAGCAGCAGGAACAGCAGCAACACGTCAACAGCAACATTGTACCCCATCGGGTAAAACATAGGCTACATTTGCTTTGCATTGTCCCCTTGAAACTTGTCTGCACACTTCTCTGTGTGAGTTCTTATGTCCAGCACAGGTTTATACCTGTCACACACGGTGGACTACAATCACTTTATGAGATTACTTAAGTTTCAGTCATTATGTTCCTACTTCATCACCTTCACCCTGAGCTGCTCTTTCACTCTGTCCTCTGCAACAGGATGTGAGGATTTCTTAATGCTGCTTCACTTCAAAAGAAACAAAATGCTTTGCAGCGAAGTTTCAGTTTGAATTTTGATTTGATGTTTCATATTAATGATTTCACTTCCACACTGCCACAGCTCTGCCCGGCTATCATAGAAAATGTAGTTTAATACATATGAATTAAAGATTTAGTGTTCAGATCCAAGCTAGAGACAGGACGTTTCACTTACAGTTCAGTTAATGTCCATCACAGCAGCAGGCGCCCTGCATCAGGATAAACCCAGTGAGGCTCCTGCACAGGTACACAGGTGTTTTAGGTAATCGCAGCTTTTTCTCTGTTTTTTGGTTAACTGAGAATAAGATGGTCGACACTGACGTTTCAACACTCAGCAGAACTTCCGAAGGGCGGACGTTTCGAAACACAGCTCAGAAGTGTGGTTCAAAACACGATGGTCACATGACCGTGTGCCTATGGACAGTGGTCACATGTCCGTGGTTTCAAACATAAAAAACATGCAGAAAGTTTGAGTTTGAGTTTTGAGGGGTTTTTTCTGCTATATGGGCAGAAACTGAAGGATTATTCCTGCTCATTCACGCACAGGAATCAAAATAAACACATCCTCATATACATGAGATTTATTTCTAACTGTTCTCAGTTTTACTCTCTCTGACGTCAGTGTAAGCACACCCTCAGACTGTAGCAGTAATAAATTAATATTATTATTATTATTATTATAAAGAGTAAAGCTAAAAAAAAGTTTCATCCTCTGCTGAGGAATGTGTTTACTCAGGTTGATTAGATATCTGTCAGTATGAAATGGGCGGATGTGATTGGTCATAATTAACCCAGATGGGGGCGTTAAAACGAAAACACATCGAGTCTTTTATTGAAGTCTTTATTATTGAGTTAATTGAAATTTAAAAAAAAAAAAAAAAAACGAAAAAAACGAATGGCAGCTTTTTTGTTTAACAACGTGTAAAACAAACGTCATGACCGTGAAGTCCGTGAGACATTCGGGATTTGAGTTTGTTTATTCAGCGCTTCGAAAACCTGAAAAGCTGTGAGGTCATCACCACAAAAACAGCAGCTTTTTTCTCACATTATTATTTCATGTATAAACTGAGTTACCAAACAGCTGAAAACCTCATTCATGTTATTTTTGCTGAGGTTCGCTGTTCACAGTTAGTCTTTAATAATCTGAACATTTTTCTTTCTTAGTTTCTGCTGAACATGTCAATCATACCTGATACTGTACAATATAAAGCGCCTTGAGGCGACTGTTGTTGTGATTTGGCGCTATATATAAATAAAATTGAATTGAATTGATACCGTCATATAATAAATACTCCTGTTTAGAATTATGCAGGTTTTATTTTTTTGAATCATTGTTTTAAAGAATGACATTTTCATGACCTGACAACAGCAAAGGCTGTCCAAAATTTGAAGGCTGCTCCAAATGCGGCCCACAAATGCGTCCTCCTTTTCCCCAGATTTGAAGGAGGGGTCTGGCGTATCCTTTGTGGCCCACCCTATCACAGGATTCATTGCGAATCGAAGGCTGAAGAATGTTTTGGGGGGAAATGGCAGACAGTCTAAGCGGTCCAAAAATAAACTTCTAAATATAAGTACTGGGTTTTTATGTCACTAAAAATATCCAGTAGAACAGATGTTAGCATAATGAAGAATCTTTGAGTAGGCCAGTTCCTTCAAAGGATGCAGCCCTGAACTCGGACAGTTTCACGCGTCACATCATTGACGTAAATGCGTTTTAAATCGCTGAAAGCAGAAATTCAGCCAACGTGAAGATGATCAGAAACTTTTTTTGAAGTCATTGTTTGAAGGCTTTTGATTGGCCAGCATTTCTTCGTGGTTAAGGTTATATAGCTAGCTTTTTTTGGCCTGCTCTTCACAGCACTTCAAATCATTTTGGGTTTTTATGTGTGTGCTTTCATGTGCACAGTGATATAAGTAACCCTGCTTAAAAAAAAAGAAAAAAAGACTGAGATCTCTTTGCAGGTGAACACGTGGACAGTCTGACTGATCCACTTTGTTTAAACTCTCCAACAGCTCCAGCAGCTCAAAGTGAAGCACGAAACTGTGATCCTGACACAGAGCCCACAGACTCCAGGTTAATGCTCAGCGCCCTGTTTTCAGTCTTTAGATCTTTGCACGATAACAGATTCAAAACCATCCTTCTTTTCATTCACCCTGTCTGTTTTCATTTTATTCATTTCTTATTTTATTATTTTTATCATCAACATCCTTTTAAACGTTTTGATGAACGAAGATGCAGAGTCAGGAAGTGTCTTTAAAAGGTTTGAAAACGTAGGAGGAAGTTCTCTGCTCCATCCACTCTTCCTCACTCTTGATTCCATTTTCTGAAAGTCCTTTGAAGTGAATGTTTTCCACTGTGTTGCAGTCTGCTGACATCGATCAGGGCTCTATGAGAAACAAGTGTCAAAACTATTATTGTTGCAGTCATATTCATCACTTTTAATGGTGCAGCAGGTGATGATATTAGTGTTCCTTTTTTTAATTAAAGAAGATTTAAAACAAAAAATAGAATAAATAATGTGTTATTATTTTCTAACAAAGGAAATGTGCTGATTGATATGGTCTGATATGGCCACGGACCGGTTTATGCCCGACAATATTTTCATGGACCGGCCTTTAAGGTGTCGCGGATAAATACAACAAAATAAAACTAGTACCGGTACCGAAAAAAAAGAAGATTTATTCATAACACACGTGAAAAGACCCAGGAAAACCGAGTTAACGATAAAAACGACAACAAAATAACGCTGAAAACCGATAAAAACCCTGAAAACCATACATTTCACACCTGAGCCTCAACTCTCGCGGCCCGGTACCAAACGACTCACGGACCGGTACCTGTCCGGGGGTTGGGGACCGCTGTCTTAAAGAAACGACAGCAGCGCCTTCAATGCTGCACACAAACAGAGCAACAGCGCCCCCTGCTGCAAAACCCAGAACTCCCACTCTGAGCTTTGACTTCTCCAGGCAACCTTCTTTTAGTATTTAGAGGATTCAAACACACACTTCAGAGTCACTTTACTAAGTCAGAAACCTTCCTAACCAAATCTACTGAATCCATTCTCAAATCCATCCAGCTAATTCAGCGTGTGCACATCTTTTTTAATACAGCAGTGAATATACACATGACTGCTGAGAGGGCACCATGCTGACTCAGCCTTAATGGATCCAAATGCAACAAAAGCTGTAAGAAATAAATTGTGAAAATAAATGTCAGTAGTCTGCAGACTTTTGGCAGCATGTGACTCTGTAAATCTGCTGAAGATTAAATGGAATAAAACTGAATGACTAAAGTAAGCTACAGTTCTTCCGAGTTTGTACTTACATGTAGTATTTGAGTAAAGACACTTTCAGGATGCTCTGCTGGTTCTGGATGAAGGTTTGTTCCCGGCTCTGTGCTGGAATATTTAAGTGAAGCCGATCGTTTTACCTGTTTGTGTTTGCTTCATTCACACTTACGTGTAAAGACGTGATATGAATCCGGCCCAAGGTCCGCTCCGCCTTCTTGAAGGTGGGACAGCTCAAAGTTCAGCTGAACATGCTCCTCCTTAAATGAGATGGTCTAATCTGAGCTGCAGGTTCATAGTCCACTTGAAAAAAGCCCAACACTGAAACACTCATTTCATTTTTAAACCTTCTAAGGTTTTTATTCTAACACATCGTTGGTTAGACAGCAGATAAATGCTTTCAGTCTTCACTCAGGAACATTTTACTTGATTGTAATATTTTAATTTAACTAATAAAAGATTTAATAAAAGAAGGAAGTAGCTTTATTAGTCAGTGAAAACTGAAGCCTTAGACTGCTATTCATTGTAAAGTCCAGCAGGGGACGACTCCTCCGGTTTTCTAAAGAAGCCTTATTGTACAAAAGCCCATGAAAACATGATCCTGCTGCTCACTGTGAAGTCAGTAAACCCTCTCCTGGTGAATTTATTCTCTGAGATGCTTATTTTGAGTCTTATTGGATCAAACATGAAGTTGTACATTTTGGTCCCATTAGAGGCTCAGAAAGCACGTCACCGTTTTTACATCTGCTGATTTAATTACTGACTTGATGACTGAATGAAGGTTTGTTCTTGTTCATGTCTCGTAATGTGTGAATGACTGAAGTGCAAACATGCATAAAACAACAACAGTTATTCTGAACCAGTAACATAACACCTGTTTGCTCCACAGTTTTGAGTACCAGGTGAAACGAATGAATCTTATCCTGTGGTGTAAACCTTACACTTGTGCTTTACACTATAGCCTCTTGATTTTTAGTTTTAAGCAATGGAAACGACTGCAGGTGGTTTTAGTGGAGGACTAGAAGATGATTGTGGGAAAGATGGATGACCCCTTATTAAGAGCTTTGTTGTTCCCCTCAGAGGACTCTCATGATAAAGTTTGCATGTTTGTGGCAGATGCAAAGAGCAGCTGCTGGCTATGATCCTGGGTCAGTGTGGTTACGTAAGTGAACCTGCAGAACAAACACAGCAGGGCCAGTTGAAGGACGCTGCAGGGCCACGATAACGAGAGGATGGTACAAGCAGACGGGTTAAAGGTTGTCCACATGCCAATCACATGACATCCAAAAATCAGCTGATTACAGAAACTACAGGGTGGGCCATTTATATGGATACACCGTAATAACATGGGAATGGTTGGTGATATTAAAGTCCTGTTTGTGGCACATTAGTATATGTGAGGGGGCAAACTCCTCAAGATGGGTGGTGACCATGGTGGCCATTTAGAAGTCGGCCATCTTGGATACAACTTTTGTTTTTTCAATAGGAAGAGGGCCATGTGACACATCAAACTTATTGGTAATGTCACAAGAAAAACAATGGTGTGCTTGGTTTCAACGTAACTTTATTCTTTCATGAGTTATTTACAAGTTTCTGACCACTTATAAAATGTGTTCAATGTGCTGCCCATTGTGTTGGATTGTCAATGGAACCCTCCTCTCCCACTTCACACACTGATAGCAACACCGCAGGAGAAATGCCAGCACAGGCATCCAGTATCCGTAGTTTCAGGTGCTGCACATCTCGTATCTTCACACCATAGACAATTGCCTTCAGATGACCTCAAAGAGAAAAGTCTAAGGGGGTCAGATCGGGAGACCTTGGGGGCCATTCAACTGGCCCACGATGACCAATCCACTT
The DNA here is from genome assembly GCF_900408965.1 of Simochromis diagramma. Classification (NCBI taxonomy): domain Eukaryota; kingdom Metazoa; phylum Chordata; class Actinopteri; order Cichliformes; family Cichlidae; genus Simochromis; species Simochromis diagramma. Next base: position 26,514,838 of record NW_024386801.1, read on the forward strand.
TCCAGAAAACTGTTCATCTAGGAATGCTCGGACCTGGCACCCATAATGTGGTGGTGCACCATCTTGCTGGAAAAACTCAGGGAACGTGCCAGCTTCAGTGCATAAAGAGGGAAACACATCATCATGTAGCAATTTCAAATATCCAGTGGCCTTGATGTTTCCATTGATGAAGAATGGACCCACTATCGTTGTACCCCATATACCACACCAAACCATCGCTTTTGTTGTTCCAACAGTCTTGGAGGGATCCATCCAATGTGGGTTAGTGTCAGACCAATAGCGGTGGTCTTGTTTGTTAACTTCACCATTCACATAAAAGTTTGCCTCATCACTGAACAAAATCTTCTGCGTGAACTGAGGGTCCTGTTCCCATTTTTGTTTTGCCCATTCTGCAAATTTTGTGCGCCAATCTGGGTCATCCTCGTTGAGATGCTGCAGTAGCTGGAGTTTGTAAGGGTGTCATTTGAGAGTAGCTAATATCCGCAGAAGGGATGTTCAACTAATGCCACTCTCCAGTGACATGCGGCGAGTGCTACGCTGTGGGCTCTTGCTGAATGAAGCTAGGACAGCCACTGATGTTTCTTCATTAGTGACAGTTTTCATGCGTCCACATTTTGGCAAATCCAACACTGAAACTTAGCAAGCAGTTTGCTGACTGTAGCATGGGAGATGTGTGGTCTCGTAGGGTGTATTGCATTCAAATCTGCTGCAATGACCCGGTTACCGCGTTCACCAGATATCAACACAATTTCGATCCGCTCCTCACGTGTTAACCTCTTCGACATGTCAATGGCTGTGAACAGAGAAACCTGTACATAACTCATGAAAGAATAAAGTTATGTTGAAACCAAGCACACCATTGTTTTTCTTGTGACATTATCAATAAGTTCGATGTGTCACATGGCCCTCTTCCTATTGAAAAAACAAAAGTTGTATCCAAGATAGCCGACTTCTAAATGGCCACCATGGTCACCACCCATCTTGAGGAGTTTGCCCCCTCACATATACTAATGTGCCACAAACAGGACTTTAATATCACCAGCCATTCCCATTTTATTACAGTGTATCCATATAAATGGCCCACCCTGTATTTTCTTTTCCTTGTCTGTATCCACCCTACACCTGAGTGCTTTATTAAAACGTATTTTGTGGTAAAGTTAAAATAATTGCCAGGAGGTCTTTCAAGACGTGCTAGGAGGTGAGACTGGCCTGCACAGATGTTATAACCTTTCATCAAGAATGTGTGAATGGCTGTTTACACCTGTGAGAGCTTAACCTGAAAGCTCGCAAAACAGAAGTGTCTCTTTCAGAGGTTTCATTGTGTACATCATGAAAATGATGCAAATGTGACATCTATGTAGAGAAGCTTCCATGTCCCATGTTTAAAAAATTTTGAAGAAAGGGTGATATCTACAACCTGCAGGACACCGGTCCTTGAGGCCTGGGGTTCCCCGCCCGTGACGTTGAACATCCTGTTAGGTCATGATGCTGAACACTGCTTTATAGATATCGCAGGCTGACAAGCATTTTGTTTGTTTTTTTAAATATAAAATCCAGGTGAGACTTTGTTCACGTTTCACTGATTCTTTGTTCAGATCGGACTGAATGTCTTTAGCTGCAGGTCATCAGCTCTTTGGAAAGGTGTGTGTGTGCAAACATAAACCAGACTCCAGCTAAAAACCATCCACATTTTATTGTTCTGTCACTCAGGGGTAAGACAGCAGGCTGTTGCCACAGAAAACATTTCACCGTCACATTACACCAACTTTAAACATTCAACTTTATTCACCGGCTTTCCTTAAAACCCTCGTTAACACACACACTCTTCACTTCAGACACACGATTCCCTCCAACACTGAGCGGCGCATACAAAAATACTTTTTTAAAAACAGGAAATCGATGCACACACTTACACACATCTAAATGAACATGTAGCTTAAACAGAGTTTGAGAACTAATCCATGAACACCACTCATCACAGCACAGGTGGTAAAAATCACATTTTCCAGGTCACCTTTCTTAAAAAAATAAATTATGTTTTCCTTACCAGCTGCTCTGAGCAGACGCTAAATTAATCAGTGACTGATGTCAGAAGCATTTTCCTACAAACTAATGTGCAAATCTTTGCATTACTGTGAAAGAAAGCAGAAACATTAAAGCTGCAGCCATCCACCCCACAGTCAGACCACCCACCGACTGTCAGCTTCTAAAAGCAGCTCATTTCTGTCACCCAGACAAAAATCTGTCATTAAGACTTAATTCAGTGAGAAATAAAACTGATGATTATCTGCAGGCAGGTCATCCTTTCACAAATCATTCTTTTAAATCATCCAACTTGCCAGAAGGAGCAGCTGAGACCCCACCCACCTGACCTCAAACATGCTCCCTCACATCACTTGAGATTTACCCCCCCAGGAAATCTGAGTCATCCTAAAGTTAAGCAGCTGCTAGTTTTCATCTTTAAACTTGTTTCAGTTGCTTCAGTTTTTTGTTTCCTTTTCCTATTTTTTTTTAATTTTTGATTAGTGAAGCAGATAACTTCATGATGAAGATTGTAAGAAAACTGAAGAACACCCAAACACAAATTTTCTCTGGCAATTTCTGAACAGTTTCTATTTTTGAAGCATTTCTAAAGTTCATGTTTTAAAGACAAGAATCACTTCAACCACAAAGCCCCCCCCCCCAAAAGATCCACTCTTGGAAGACTTCCTCCCCCCTCCCCCTCCTGTAGCACTGATGTGAATCTAATGTGATTCAGCATTGGCATTAACGGATGCATGTTTGTAAAAGTGACTCTGCATGTATGTGCAGCATGGCAGTGCGTGCTTTAAAAACAGAGCAAGCATGCTCAGTAGTACGGGCCGATGTTCTCATATCCGGCATAGCCCGGCCAATCAGGGAAGATCCCGTGTGAACACGTGGGGCTGCCATATCGGTCGAAGTGAACCCCATAGTCACAGGAGGGCCTGCTCCAGGCCTGCTGATGGCCCCTCCTCATCGAGGACCACGTGATGCTATAGTTGTTGCCTTGGTTGCTGTCCCAGTGCTCGCAGCCATCCACCTGGTAGCAGACGGCAAACTCGATGCGCTCATGCGGCTTCAGCTCGCCGGACACAGACACTTCGAAGGAGAAGGTGTCGTGGTGCAGGCTGGGATAGGAGTCCTTCATGTACACACAGTCCACATCCGTGTGGCTTTTCCACGAGTCAAAGGTCACACGCACCTTCACTGACTTCTCGAAAGACACGTTCCTGACTTTGACGGTTCCCGCGAACGCCTTCTCTTTCAACAGGCAGTGCTCGAGGCAGACGAGGTTCTCCTCCAAGCGCTGACGGAACAGCAGGTAGTCTGAAGCAGGCTGAGCGAAGCCCAACACCAGCTGGTCATCCTCAGCTTTGAGTGACAGAGCTGAGCTCAGCTGCTCCTGGATGTTCATGGGAATGTCGATGGGGTCACTGAATGGAGAGAACATCTTCACCCGGGTCAGAGCCAGGCCTTTGTGGTCGGCAAAAGTTACACGCTTTTTGGTTTTGGTCCCGTTTTTGCTAATGGATCTGTCATCCTGGAGCTCGGACTGATCGAGGAGGTGCGAGTGCTGGAACCTCAGAGCAGGTTTACAGGTTTTCCGAGGCTTCCTGTAGGAAAAGTCCTCTTTGGAGAGGTACAGGGGCAGGGTCATGTCGATCGGCATGGTGGGCTCTGGAGGAAGCACGCACAGAACACTGAAACACAGGAAAGAGCGCTTCTGTTAAAATACATCGTTAAAATAATCTTACTCCATTTTAATATTTATCATTACACTGAGAGCTGACTCAAACTGTCTGCTCTTTGTAACACCAGGACGTTAGTTACAGAGCAACAGGATCAGTCAATGCAGATAAACCTGGATTCTTCTATGGAAATATAAGTGGTTTAATTTCTGCTGCTCACTCCACATTACAAACTCTCACTTTATTACAGGTGACAAATATCCAAATTAAGTCATATGGACAAACTGAAAAACAGTGCAAGTCCATCATTTACAGTAAATGATGTGATTAAGTCACAGTACAAAGTTCTCAGCACAACAAGAATGTCTTCCGTCTGTATCATATTCAAAAAGTACATTTTAAAAGTTTAAGTTTAAACTTTATGATCATTTTTTTGTAACAAAAGTGAACATAAAGAAAATCAATGAGTACAAATCATTTATATGCAGATTGAACAGAGTGTGTCATGGTGAGACCACCACAGATTTCACCACATTTTACCTGTAATTGTATGGTAATGTATGTCATGCATCTTTGTGGAACAGGTGACCCACGTTGCTGTAAGTGGTTAGATTTCTGTATAAAAGCTCCTTTAGTGGTTTAAGTCCTGCAGCAACTGTGTCAGTGTGTTCTGTACCTGAGGCTCTGAATACAAGTCTTTAATGTGAGTTTCCTATGTGTTATTTCATCACTGTATTGTTGTAGTGCATGTAATTTCCAACTTGACCACATTTTACTGCAAACTGATAATAGCCCTTTTTTAAAATTATAATTAAGATGCAGTAAAAAACACCAGTTCTAAGCTCCTAAATTTGACCTGACGATGCTGTAAAGATTCAAACTCAAAAGCCATACTTACTGATGTGTGTGTGTGTGTGTGTATGTGTGTATGTGTGTGTGTGTGTATGTATGTATATCTATCTATCTATCTTTATATCTTTTAAAGAAAAAAAAGAAGAAAAAAAAGAAAAAAAAGAAGTGAAATTGTCAAAATTTCAGGCTAAACACGAAACAGGTGTAAACTACAGATAACAGCAACAATCCTCATATCGGTCATGAATTATGCCCATATTGGGAAGAGGGGAGCAGAGTCTCTCTTGAGTCTCTGATATCACATCCAGTAAATTTTCTGTCTGACAACATCTGAAGCAGAGCAAACAGTGACAACAGCCGTGAAGACTGCAAATATCCAGCATATCTTATCTGCACAAACAGTTAATCAGGTCAGTGAAGACAAAGGTGGCGCTCGTCTGCCTGAGCCCCTGCAGTAAATCTGACCCTCGTTAATCCACGTCAGGACAACACTGGGATTCTGATCCTTCTCACACAGACAGACACCTCAATCAGGAGCTGTGACCTAAACCATCTCATTGTTAAAGTCTTTAAAACACACAGGAAACAACCTTTGACCAAGTGACTGACTTAGAGTCTGGGGTCAGATACAGCCAGTCATCCAGGTGGTGACCTGTACACAGGTGTCTGTGCTGGCGACCTTCATTAATGGGAAAACATTTAGAGTCTGAGCAGACTTCAGATGATGAGATATGGAATCACAGCATGATATATTTTCAAAATACAGAAATGCAAAAGCAGCATTAGAATTTATTTTCAAGTAGCACAGCGCATCAGCTTAAGGTAAAAGAAGAAAAAAAAAACTGAGCATCAGTGAAACAAACGTTATCCATCAGGAGGAAAACTTTAGCTTCCTCCAATCTGCTTACCTCTAAATCTGACTGCAGCACAGAAGCACTTTAATTACGAGTGTCCTTTAAACCTCCAAGCATGACGGTTAAACAGCAACATCAGTTAGCCATGAGAATAATCGGCTGATGTGAACGAATGTAACACTAGTGTTTGTCACCGACTGTTAGTAAACCATCACACTGTGAATGTGATGCATATTAACAGACTATTGAGGTGTTTCTAATATTCTGACACCCTAGTCTATGTACACAGAAGGACAACACAAGAAACAATGAATGACAATATTTAATATCAACTAGGGCTGGGCAATATTATACCGTTTATGGTAATACCGGTATAATGCTGGGCAACGATAAGAAAATGAAATATTGCGATAGAATATGGGTAAAAGGCGCATGCGCAGTGCCTTTGTTTTCATATGCACATGGCGGAAAAAGCACGGCGGAGAACGAGAAGGGCGAAAGCGGATCGTTGAATGAAACGGATGAACCAAAATTGGTTTGTAAAAATGCTGCAACCTCAGTGGTGTGGAACTGGTTTAGCTTTCGTCCGTCAGACACACAACAAAGCACTATTTTGGTAGAGCATGCTTGGGGCCGTCGTTATTACCGTGTTTTTTGGAAAATACGGCACACTTAAAATCAATCCTTTGATTTTTCTGAAAATCGACAGTGCCCCTTATAATCCCGTGTGCCTTATGTTTGGATTCTGGTTGTGTTTACTGACCGCAAAATGAGTACGAATTTGCTAAGCTACAAACCCGCACCGCTTGATGGATTGTCGGAGCATTACTGCTATCGTAGGCAGGAGCCTCGTGGAGTGATACGTACTGTGCGTATAACCTCTTTTTAAGTTTTGTGGATATTATACATGGTTATACTGAGGATCTGTCAGCCAATTTCCACTGGAAATGCATTTTGGTTAAACTGTCAGCAAGGAATTTGCATTTGCACTGTTAATTTTTATATAACTTCAATACACATAAAAAACAGCAGCTTGTTTAAATGAAAATACATTGATGGGGGGTTTTTTTTGCACTAAAGTTGTGGAGTTGTAAAGTATTTTGTCTAGTGTCAATTATATCGTCAGTTATATCGTTATCGCAAATTTTCAAATGTTTATCATGATAAATATTTTTGGTCATATCACCCTGCTCTAATATCAACTTCAATTATGAGTTTGAGATAAACATGGCTGAATTGCCAAAAATACTTGAAAATATTTTAAATTTCGAAAAATAAATCCTTAACAGTCTCTTCGTGTTGTATTTAACTCGTTGAGACTGGACAGGTGTACCTAGTAAAACGCCAACATAAAACCTACACTAACACAGTTGCGTTCGCGGTGCCCCCTCTCATCAGGTGAAACGGACTTCAGTGAAAACACCTGAGCAGCAGGAGCTCCACACCACAGACACATTTACCTGCGAGCAAGCTCTTCAGGTCAACACCAGCAGCACACTCACTCTGACGCTTCACCTTCAGGTGTAGCGGAAGTTTCGTCACACTTCCGTGTCTTGCACGATAAATGGTGCCACACGTCACACCCCCTCCAAGTCACCACGTTGTGGTCACCTTCCGCCATGTCCGTGGGTTTCATTCATTCACTTACCAAAAGCGTGAAAACGTTTGTAAAACCACAGCTTTCTGCGGCCCACGCTACGTCACACACACACCTGAGTACGTATCGATGTTTGACGAGAGAACCGGCAGGTTAATGCAAACAGGAAGAAATTAAAAGAACGAAGAAAGAACCGAACAGTCTGAGTTTTGTTCTAAAGAGTTAAAGAAGATAAATAAACTGCAGTCTTACGTCTTTAAACACTGAAAACCATTAATATTAATACTTTAAACTCAGAGTTTGGTTCAAAGCAGTACACTGTTAACCTCAATCATGAAAAAGAACTGCAGACACACAAACTCGCTGTATCTGAACTTTTACTTCACAGTGTAACTGCACGATGGCTCCAGAGCCTCTTAAAGGCTTCATTTATGACGTCATCAGAACCTAACCGGGCCTCTAAGGCTCCGGACTCTAGTGTTCACACCAGAACTTCAGTACCATCAGCGTTCAGCACCACGGTCTTACCTGGAGCTGCTGCCGAGAACCATTTGCGGTCTGTCCGGTTCCGTTGTGCCGTCACCGCGCTGTGCCCTGGTCCTCGGTCTGGTCCTGGTTCCGGGTCTCTGTCCTAGATCTCTAAGGACTCCGCAGCAGCAGCCCTCTGCTCGGGCGCTAACTCTCGGCTCACACTAAAACCGGTGAGCCGCTTTTCTTCTTCTTGTGCCTTCAAACGGCCACGCCGCTTTCACGTGGACACGCGTCCGCAGCCAATCAGAGAGCGCGCTGACGGAGTGGTCGGCGGCGTGGCGCCCTGCTGTCAGAGCCGTCTCTCCGTGTGAAGATTGACAGAAAGCCGTAATCTGAGTTATTTATCGTGGTTCGTAGGGCCCAGTTTAGCGCCTCGTGCTGTTTTAGTAAATTAAATGTAGATTAAATCAAACATCATCCGCTTACTACCTGGAAGCATGAATATTAACCCTGTAAAGGTAAAACTTCACAAAAATACCTTTAAAAAACGCCTGGAATAAATAAATACATTGAAAATATATTAATTTGCATGTATGTTTTATAATTTATATCACATTTGCTACATCCGACATTGTTTTCCAATTTATTTATTGTGAAACTTATTTATTATTATTATTATTATTATTATTATTATTATTATTATTATTATTATTATTATTACTACTACCTATTTTTCGGGAGGAAGTAAACTTATGACGTAGAACTCTAAAAAACTCAAACTGGATCAAATATGATGCAGCTGTTTTACAGAGTTCAGGCTCATATTTTTGTGATTTTAACAGTTTTCTCTTAAAGCCTGTGAAGTAGTTCTACTTAAAACTTTAGTTTAAACTCTTAAGTTTTCAATATGTGCATGTTTGTTTTTTCAGATTTTCTTTGGTGTAAAATTTAAAAATGAGCAATAAAATTTGTATATTTATGTGAGAAGAAACTAAAGTGAGACGCAAAACCTGCTTACAAAAAAGAGGAGAGACTCAAGTCTTCACTGGGCCAAAACATGTGTGAACATGTATAACATTTCATGTCATTTAGATTCTGCCTATATATTTTTGTTTTGTTTTAACCTGACTACATACATGAGTGCATGTATACATACACACACATATATATATTTGTATTTGTACATGTAAATGCAAGTATACATATGTTTATATATTGGCTTGTGGTATATATCTGAAATAAAGAATAAAAAAAATAAAGAATAAAAAAAATAATAACATCTGTAAGAGACAGCTGGAGACATGTAACAGCAAACTGTGTCTGCAATGTCTGTGGGTCTCTTTGCCTCTGTTTGCATCTGTGGGTTTAGGATGAGTGGGGGTCTTGGGGTCATTGCTGCAGCACTTGTGGGCTGCATGTGCAGCTGAACCTTTACACCCGAGCACAGACACACTGAATGTTTTTTCTGTAATTCTTCTAAAAACATGAACACACGTGACATTTTCATATTGATTTTCTTCTAACATGAGCTCACTTTGTGTCCGTGTAACAGTGCTTTGTGTTTTGTAGGAAACTACAACCCCCCCCCCCATGATGCTGAACAGCTGACAGCTTTGTAAACAGCAGCTCTGATTCGGGACACGATCCCAGGTTATTTTGTGTTATTTTGGTGCTTCACCTTAGCACATGAAGCACAGCTGGCACACACACAGGCGCAGGTTACACCTCAGTGCTGTCAGTGAGGTGTGTGGAGTTTGCACTGGTGGTGTGATTAAACAGGAGAACTGAAAACATCCCCACATCCGCTCTGAGATTATAATCTTTACTTATTGTTAATTTTTTAAATCTAAACAGCTGATTGATTATCTGAGAAGACAGTTCCTGGTGAAGTTTATGACTTTACAAAACCGTCCCTTTCACTCTCGCACAAATCACCCGTGACCCTAGTCTCCACCCACTCCACCCTGCCTCCACTCTCAGACACCACCTGTTGTTTTGAATGGTTGACCCCATCTATTTAAACTCCTCCACCTTCCCTTGCTCTGCTCTTGCAGCTTTAGTGATGATTTTCACATATTTAAAGGTTTTAAATATTAACTATTGTCACTTTTGGCGTCTTTGACTGTAAATTTCTTTGTTTTTACAAACTAAACCTTTTGCGTTGTTGTTGTTGTTGATAAAGTTATCAGATTATTATTATTAAATTAATTCCATCAGAAGAAGATATAGAAGATATCTTTATGTTATAATATAAAGCATATATTTATATTATATTGCCCTATATTGAATTAGGGCAATATAAATAACACTGAATTAAACTGAATTAATGCCTGTTTTATTTCTTAACTCTGATAAATAATCTTCATATTCTAATAATCACAAAGACCAAAATTAGTAAAAAATTGAATTAAACCCTTCATGTTAAAAAAAACTTAATTGAGCAAATACAGGAAAACGAAACTGAGCCTAAACTACATTTAACACCGAAAGTAAAGTGCTCAAAAAATCAGGATCAGTCTTAAACTCTCCCCTCTGTACACGTTAACCTAAAACACCTGAAGCATGAGATTAAACTCTTATAGATTTCTGAGGTGTCTGCAGCGTGGCTCTGAATGAGGTCCGCAGCTGAAAAAGGAACTTTATTAATTCTGTTCTTTATGCATCTTTGCAAACATCACATAAAACACAAATACAGTCTTTGCAGAGCACCTCAGACAGCAGCAGGACGTCCCTGCAGAGATACTTTGTGTTCCAGCAGCTGCAGCATGAAATGATGTCAGCACGAATGGTGGCCTTCCAGCCTCGTTAGGAAACAACCTGCTGCTGTTCTGGCACAGTATCATGTAAATATTTGTTCAGAACTCAACCTACTGAACGCTGGGGTTCAAGAGCAGAGAGAGCAGCTCTCTGCTCTCTGATAAGGACCCTGAACGCAGCACCACATGACCTGAAAATAGACCGAGCTGTGCTGTGACAAAGGTGAAATGTTAATCACGGCAGTCAATCACAGCTGAACACGCTGTGTTCTAAGGCTTCTAACTCTCTGTGGATTCAGTCAGAAGCTGATGAAAATGAAATGGAGTTTACTGTTCAGGGAATAAATTATAAAACATACAGAAATCCATCATCTGCTTCCCAATCACTTCCAGTTTAGAGTCGGTTTGTGCTGGACATGTGTGTGTGTTGGGGGGAGGGGTCTTTTATCAGCACTATATGAGCTGGAATAATAAGAGTAATTATTCTCGGTGTGGAAGAATTTAAATGAAGTCAGAAACAGAGCAAAACAGGACAAAATCTGCTGTGAATAGACATAAATATTAAAGTGACTGAACACAAAAATTTGATTGGTGGTCACATGATTTTGACTAATAGTGCAAATTTGTTTACTGCATGTAATATTTAAACATTTATGTGCGATGTCATGTTAAGTTATAGCAGTTTGTTTCTGTGATCTCAATTGGTCAGAAGAGATTTTGTTGGCAGTGATCCTGAAAAAAAATATGAGTATTGTCCCTGTGCAACTTGTATGTACAGTATATATATATATACAGTGTATACATACTGTGTATATGTGCAGTGCTGTGTTGAGTTGTGTTCTGGACTCTGCAGCTAAAAGTTGAAATCAGGTGAAGCGTGTGAACGAGGTGCAGTGGCTTTGGCTTTGATCCTGAACCTTTCAAATCAATCAGTGCTGCTTGTTTAAGGCCATTATGGGACCTCCGCTGTACATGGATGTGCTCATGTCTTTAACCTGCTCTGTCTAGCTTGGGGGAACTGTGAAAGCTTTCGTTAGTTTAAGTTTTATTCACGCAGAAACCAGAAGAAGCGCACGCATCTGTAATTTACACCTAAACTCCACCAGCTGTGGGAATAATTGCTCCATTTCCTCCACGTTAACGATCAGCGAACAATACCGAAGAAGAAATGATTACATTTAAATAACAATGGGCCTGATTTACATATGAAAGCTGCAAAATGCATCAGCACAGAGGTAAGGATGTCTTAATTAGCTACACACACAAACACACACACACACACAGTATATGATTTATTGCTGGTTCAGCTCTGTGTAGTTATACTGAGGCAGCTGATCCTGTTCATATGATGTATCACTTTAAAACATAGGTGTCAAACTCTGGCCCGCGGGCCAAATGTAATTAGGCTGTGGGCCAAATTTGGCCCGCCGGCCAGAGTTTGACACCTATGTTTTAAAGTGATAGCCATACCAAATTACTATTAGAGCTGGCCTACTGGTATTATACAGTTAATATATATATTGTTTAGTATTAAGCTTTGCTTGTTCCATATTCAGTTTTTCAGCAAAACTTGTTTGAGTCCATAAGAAAAGATTCATTCTTATATCTAGAGGAAGATTTTTTTTTTCAATAAATATTAATGTTAGCCCGCGACTTTGTTCCAGTTTTGAATTTTGGCCCAGTGTGTATTTGAGTTTGACACCCCTGCTTTAAAACATTTATGATACAGTTCCTGTAGCTCTGCTGTCCTGATTCTGTGGATTTAAATGTGTTTGTTGGTCTGTTAATTAAAAAGACAAAAATGCATTTTTTATTTGAAGGATAATTCTAATTAAATGTTTAAAAATTAATTAATCTGATATAATTAATTAAGATTAAAAAACGAAATGTCTAATTTATGTTAAATAATTATGTAATTCATAATTTCACTTTTTTAACTTTATAGAAGTTGAATAACAGCAGCTGACACAGACAAAAAAAAGACTCCAGATGTGTTTGAACGGCTGATTAATTATCAGCACTTTGTTGCTTTTATTCATGTTTTTATTAACGTCTGTTTTCATCATGTGGCTCACACATTTCCCTAAACTCAACAAAATGTAGAAATTAAAAATAAATTTCTTTATGAATTATGAATTAAATGTGATTTAAAATGTATCAACTTCAAGCTTTAAAGCTTGAATCATTTATTTATTTAAAGTTATTTTTTTCATGGTCTGTTTTTTCCTCAGTATTATTAACTTTTTTTTTTTTAATTTCTTCTTTCTTGTTTATTTGTTCTTTATTTAAACTTTATTTCATTTCTTGAACTCTCGGTATAGCAGAGTGATGAGAACTTTCTCTGATGAATACTTGAATGGAAGCGGGGATGATCAGCATCAGCAGCTTTCAGAAGAACATGAAGAGGAATGTTCCCTCTAATTTTTCACGTGTCTGAGCGAACAGACAAACTCCCTGAGCGGTCTCTTGGACCACTGTGAGCAACAGCAGACGTGTGCACTGTGGTCACGCCAGCATCGAATCCATCCAAGTTACATGGTTTATTACAATAATCAAATTACAGCCTTTACATTTATGTTAGACTACTTTTAATTAACTGCTTTAGCCCACTTACAATGAAGATTAAAAAAAAAAAAATCTTGTTCATGACCTGTGTAGGATGTTAACACTATTGGAAGTAAAAATAACTTGAACTCCAATTTTGAAAACACAACTTTTTATTATTATTATTTTTATAAAGCTCTGACTTGTATTATGAGTCTGTGGTCTGAGAGAGAGTCCTGTAACTCTCTGTGTGCAGAATACAGTATATAATGACCAGTGCTGGGCAATTAATTATATAGTTACTTCTTCAAAAAAGTTACTGAGTTTTGTAAACAACAAAGTTTTTTGCAGCTGTTTACCTAAAAATGCAGCCAAGGCGTTTTTTAAATAAACATTTCAAACTATTTACAGAACAATCAGCTGTTCTGCATCAAATTTGATGCCACAGAAATTATTTGTGCCACTGCAAAAAATAATTTCTATGAGATAAAGGAGATCAACAGCCTGATACCTGCAGGCCTGACAACAGGAGATGTATCACTCCTGTAACATTCAGCAGTCGCCTCATTGTTCTGACACACACAACAAAACTATTGACTACACTACACACTAACTACACAAGATTAGCACTAAACGTCGCAAATCTCTCACATCTCAAAACACCGCCGTCACTCCTAAAACTTCCCCCTCCCTAAACAACTAAATACCATGTTTTGATTGGTCGACATGGTACATTTTTCAACCAATAGGAAAGGGCGGGGTTTTTTGGTTTTGTTTTTGCTCACAGGCTTTCGAGCGTTTTCCGTATAAAACGCCGTTTTTACCGTTTCTCCCCGCAGTAAATATAAACAACGACAGTATTCAGGAAGAACCAAACATTGCAGATATTTTTATCATAACTCTGGTTTTACGTGGCCTATCAACACAATTTAAAAACTGGTATAAAGTCCACACTTTTTCCGTCAATTGTTCCGTCTGTCCTGCTCACATCTCCAATAGTTGTACACATTGTCATTAACGTGGCTTCACTCCACATCAGCCGCTTTGCTAGCTAAAACACCGGCGTTGGCACATAAGGACGCTGTCATAGCCTGTCAACGACGCTGATTAGCTGTGTATATTCAAATGTGAATCGCGTGATTGGCTGGACTATGGGATAAGGTGGTGTTGAGAATAGATTCCTCAAAGTTAAAGAGAATATAGTTGTGATTGCTTGCAACATTATAATATTGTAAATGGTAAATGGGCTGTACAGGGAGTGCAGAATTATTAGGCAAATGAGTATTTTGTCCACATCATCCTCTTCATGCATGTTGTCTTACTCCAAGCTGTATAGGCTCGAAAGCCTACTACCAATTAAGCATATTAGGTGATGTGCATCTCTATAATGAGAAGGGGTGTGGTCTAATGACATCAACACCAGTGGCGGCTCCTGAAAAAAATCTCAGGGGGGGCAATTTTTATGATATCGACTAAAATGACCCATTTAATGAGTACATCAAACAACACAATTTTAATTTGTTGCTAGGTGATTAACTCATACAGTGATACCTCATGCCCACTAGATGGCAACACACAACAGAAAGCTTTCCTCTAGCTACATAAGTTACAGGTAGAAAGCGAAAGAAATTAGCATCCAGTAGCCTTTAAGCAAAAATGAATGTGTCCACTTACTCATTACTTAGGCTACATCAATCCAATGTTGTGTGGTGTAATCAAGCAACAATATAAAGCCGGCTGCATCATATAAATCAATATGCACAGCCTGTCAGCCACGACTTGCGCTGGAACCAACTCCGACAAAAAGTCCTGTTGTATGCTTTTGACTTCTCCTTCGTTGCCTGGGTTAGTTGAATTTCGGGCTTGTCAGGTCCCAACTCTTTAACTTGCAGTTTTTCTGCCATTGTCCTTCTGGCAAAAGGGTAGGTTAGAAGCGATCTAACCGAATTTGGGGGAGGCTGTGCCTCAACCGTTAACAATACCGCTGCCATCGTCTCTCTCTGACCTTATAGCTCACTTAGGCTACTGACTGAGGTAAAATTCTAGAACAGCAAATCTTCGCGCGTTTTCTGCAGGGGCGCAATTTTAAGCGCCCCCAAACCATTTAATTCAGCGACGCTGATAGGTCAAATATTTATTATTTTCCCCTGGCAACCATTTAATGATAGGCTATTTCGCTGCATATCAAGGGCGCTTTGACGAGCGCCCCAGAAGAAGAAAAACACCGTTTGTTGGTTGAACTTTAATGAGTCAGCTGGTGAAAATGTTAAAATACGCCTGGCTGTATATGGGCACACACATAGTAAAACTATCATTGATGAATTTTTTAAAAATATATATTTTTACTCCTCCACATTTGGGGGGGCGGAGCCCGAGCGCCCCCTATGGGCCAGCCGCCACTGATCAACACCCTATATCAGGTGTGCATAATTATTAGGCGACGTCCTTTCCTTTGGCAAAATGGGTCAAAAGAAGGACTTGACAGGCTCAGAAAAGTCAAAAATAGTGAGATATCTTGCAGAGGGATGCAGCAGTCTCAAAATTGCAAAGCTTCTGAAGCGTGATCATCGAACAATCAAGCGTTTCATTCAAAATAGTCAACAGGGTCGCAAGAAGCGTGTGGAAAAACCAAGGCGCAAAATAACTGCCCATGAACTGAGAAAAGTCAAGCGTGCAGCTGCCAAGATGCCACTTGCCACCAGTTTGGCCATATTTCAGAGCTGCAACATCACTGGAGTGCCCAAAAGCACAAGGTGTGCAATACTCAGAGACATGGCCAAGGTAAGAAAGGCTGAAAGACGACCACCACTGAACAAGACACACAAGCTGAAACGTCAAGACTGGGCCAAGAAATATCTCAAGACTGGTTTTTCTAAGGTTTTATGGACTGATGAAATGAGAGTGAGTCTTGATGGGCCAGATGGATGGGCCCGTGGCTGGATTGGTAAAGGGCAGAGAGCTCCAGTCCCACTCAGACGCCAGCAAGGTGGAGGTGGAGTACTGGTTTGGGCTGGTATCATCAAAGATGAGCTTGTGGGGCCTTTTCGGGTTGAGGATGGAGTCAAGCTCAACTCCCAGTCCTACTGCCAGTTTCTGGTAACGCTTGAGGATTGACTTTGAAAGATTGATGAGGCTGCCTGGAATGTGGAAAACAATAAGAAACCATGACATGATCTTGGGGGATTTTTAGTCACATTTTTATGAAGCAGTAGTTATAACATTAATATGAGTGAGCTGAAACTCTAAAAACACAGAACTGGCCCTTTAAATAGCGTTGGCATTAAGTGTTTGTGGCGTTGATGAAGATCCTGCTGCAGCAGAACGATCTTCAGTCAGAAAGGTGGATGGTCAGGTGAACCTGGACACTTCTCTGTAATTGTATCATATCTTTTGTTGATATGGGATAATAACTGATAGGAAAGATGTGACTTTGATAATTATTTCTTGCAGCCTGTTAACACTGTACCTTCTCTCCTGCCTCCTCCTTTACAAATGGCTCTTCTGTGTTTCTGTCTCATCATTCTGGTGATGAAATTTATCGTCCACCATGATCGCAGCACTTGTTCTGGTTCTGGGGAGTAACCGTCTCTTGATCTGAGTCCTGTGATTTACAGTAGTGATTTATTCCCGGGACAAATAAAAATGTCCTTTGCTGCCGTGTTGTTACACAATAAAATGATTGAGGTGTCAGACATGGTCTAACCCTGGTTATTGTCTCCAGATATGACGCATGGCTTCTGTTGGTTTCCTTCTTTTATTTCTTGCTATTTTACAAACATATCTGCTGCTTAAAACTTTATGAAATAGCTGCACTCACTGTTAAAAGGAAACCCAGAAGAGCAGATACACATAGAAAGTGAATAAATAAATACATTTAAAAAATAAAAAAATATATATATATATATAACATAACAAAAGTCCACCATTGTCCTCTAAACAGGAGCTGACAAAGTCATCCACAGAACACACTTATGAAATATTTCCTGTTCTTCTACTCACAGTTACACCCCATTAGCTAAGTAAACCTAGCACATCCTATTCTACTCACATTATTTAGATAGATTTTGGTCTTAATATGGTCAACTTATCTCTAATAATCAGCTATGTACCACAGACCTTCAAGCTGGCTGTGTTAAACCCCTTGCTTAAAAAAAACATCTCTAGACCCAGCAGTCTTAGCTAATTATAGGCCAATCTCCAACCTTCTTTCATCTCAAAAATCCTTGAAAGAGTAGTTGTCAAACAGCTAACAGATCATCTGCAGAGGAATGGCTTATTGGAAGGGTTTCAGTCAGGTTTTAGAGCTCATCACAGCACAGAAACAGCTTTAGTGAAGGTTACAAATGATCTTCTTATGGCCTCTGACAGCGGACTCATCTCTGTGCTTGTACTGCTAGACCTCAGTGCAGTTTCGATCTGTCAACCATAATATCCTATTAGAGGATTAGAGCACGCTGTAGGTGTTACAGGTACTGCACTGCAGTGGTTTGTTTCATATCATATCTATCAGAATCAGAATACTTATTGATCCCTGGGGAAATTTTTCGTTACGTGCTCCATTTAAACAAAAAACTTAACAAAGACAGACAATACACTAACTAAGAATAGCACAATATATACAGGCATATATATCAGGGAGTGCGAATTATTAGGCAAATGAGTATTTTGTCCACACATCCTCTTCATGCATGTTGTCTTACTCCAAGCTGTATAGGCTCGAAAGCCTACTACCAATTAGCATTTAGTGATGTGCATCTCTATAATGAGAAGGGGTGTGGGTCTATGACTAATGGCCCCAAGCCAACACAGCAGAGACGTGACACCCAAACACTCGTGTTGGTGGTACGTGTGAAGCGGTTTTCATCAGATCCTCCTGCTGACCCCTAACCTGCTGTTTTTATTGCCCCAATAGATTTAAAGAGGAGTTTCAAATTAGCACTATTGCCTCACAGCAAGAAGGTCCTGAGTTCACCATCAGGGAGTGGAGGGCGTGTGTGGAGTTTGCATGTTCTCCCTGTGTTTGCGTGGGTTCTCCCCGGGTATTCCGGCTTCCCCCACAGTCCAAAGACATGTAGTTAGTGGGGATAGGGGATAGGCTCCAGCGACCCCTGCGACCCTGAAAAGGAGAAGCGGAAGCGAATGGATGGATAGAGTTTCAAACGCAGATAACTTGACTTTGGTTGCTCATGTTTAGCTCCTGTCTGTTGGTGGGATGTAAAATGTCCGTGACCTGCAGGGTTGATGTCTGCATGCACCAGCCAGAAATATTTAAAAAAGGGTTAACTAACCAAAATGTTGTTAAAAAGCAAAAGGAAGAAATAATATTTAAATGTTTGGATGTTTTTTGGGTGGATTCAGTAAGAAAAGGTGAAGAAGTGGAGACAGAGAAGTGTGGATAGTTTTGCTAAAGAACTTAAAGGGTTTTTTTTTTTATAAAGTTTTCTGATAAATAACTGTCAGTTTGTTCATTTCAGCGCTGACCTCAGTGCTCTTTAATGTGTTGGAGTAAAGCACACCTGTTTCTAATGTGTCTGCACTGACCTATCCAGAGATGTGTGAACTTGTGTGTTTTTGTGTTTTCAGGCACTCTGGAGGACGGTACCTGTCCATGTCGTCATCTCGTAGCCGAATATTTGACGACGTCTAGAAGAGAAGTCTGAATCACTGTCCACACGTCCACCTGCAGCATGACCTCCTTCTCTCAGCACTCGGCATGCACACTGAATAAAAGTCGCTCAGGTGAACTTCTCTCACCTGCAAACATCTACATAAACAATTTGCATCCGTTTCTGTATGCAGCTGCAGGTCCATGAAAGCACTTTTGAAGGAATATTAAATTTACTCAGCATGTGACAGACTGCAGGCCTGAGCTTCTCAACAGATCAAACCCTCAATTTACTGCATGTCATGAAGGCAGGAGAGGCAGTCAGAGCACATGAATGTGAATCACTTTATCCGCAGGTTTCATGGAGGCCCTGCTAATATATTTAATTTCTAGTGTTTATTCTTTAATGTTGTAGATTTATTTAACTGTCTGTCATGATGGGAGCTGTTAGGATTCGCTGATTCAGTCACTGATAAACCTGAAATCCTTCAGTCATGTTGGAGGTCAGGGCTTCATGTTTATGGGATTAATGTGCAGTTTAATTGAGTCTGTATTTCTCTGTAATTTAAAGCTAATTGGGAGGTGGTGGTATCTGAAACCATGTGATCACTGTAAACTCTGTGATTAATTACCTGATCGACCATCAACAACTTCACTGTGTTTAAACAGGAATGAATCCAGTTTTACTTAATAAATAAAAAAAAAAAAAAAAAAATATATATATATATATATATATATATACACACACACACACAGCACTGTGCAAAAGTCTTGAGCCCTCATTTGCCCCATTTCTTTACATTTTGCAGGAAAACTGGAAATAGGTGCAGCGATTCATTGATATGTGCAAATATTTATAAAAAAAAATAAAGAATGTGAGGCAAACAGTTTTTACAGTTCTAACGAGCTTGAAAGTGAATGTTTGGTCCGACCTTCATCCTTCAGCCCGTCTGAACTCTGTGAGGATCTACAGGAACATTTCTCCAGGCTCCTTGAAGGACATTCAAAGCTCTTCTTTGGATGTTTCTCCCTTTTGTGGATAATGATGATGATGATGATGATGATGCCACTCTTTTTATGTCGTTCTGTGCTCTGAGAAGATCAGACCATGACTGACGGTGTTATTGTGTTATATCTCTCAGGTCACTGCTGAACTGTTTCTTAAGGACGCGACTTTAACATACTGTTCAGAAAACATTCAAATATTACAAGAAATTTTGACTTTGAAGCAAATTATAAACAAATTAAGGACAGCTCAAGACTTTTGCACATTACTGTGTCCTGTTGAAGGAAATATTGACAGGTGTTTGCTTCATACATGGATTACGGAAGTAAGAAAAAGAGAAGTGACCTTTTAAAAAGCAGTTTTTAGGTTAGAGATGTAACCGCTGGGCTGGTCATTATTACAGTTGTCATGTTTTAGAGCTTCAGATGGTCTTTCTTACCTTCCAGGCAACCAACGTTAGTTTCTTTCATCCTAAGTAGGCAGTTCAAGTTTAAACCTGCTGACTTATTCATGTAAAGTGAGCAGTGTTTCATCTGTGTGCTGTTAGATTTATATTTGTTTTTGTTTACATTAAAATAAACTGGAAATATAAAGAACTGAGAGCAGATCCCTGAGGAACCCCAGAAGTCATTGTGGGCTTGTATTGATTCCTAAACCAAGCTGCTTATGAATGTATTTATTAGAAACTAAAGATTGAGATTGACTTTGAAAGATTGACTGAGGCTGCCTGGAATGTAGGAAAAACAATAAGAAACCATGACAGTGATCTTTGGGGGATTTCTTTAGTCACATTTTTATGAAGCAGTAGTTTATAACATTAATATGAAGTGAGCTGAAACTCTAAAAACACAGAACTGGCCCTTTAAATAGCGTTGGCATTAAGTGTTGTGGCGTTGATGAAGATCCTGCTGGCAGAAACGATCTTCAGTCAGAAAGGTGGATGGTCAGGATGAACCTGGACACTTCTCTGTACATATGTATCATATCTTTTGTATGATATGGGATAATAACTGATAGAGACAGATGTGACTTTGTATATATATTTCTTGCAGCCTGTTAACACTGTACCTTCTCTCAGTGACCTCCTGCCTTTACAAATGGCTCTTCTGTGTTTCTGTCTCATCATTCTGGTGATGAATATTTATCGTCCACCATGATCGCAGCACATTGTTCTGGTTCTGGGGAGTAAACCGTCTCTTGATCTGAGTCCTGTGATTTACAGTAGTGATTTATTCCCGGGACAAAATAAAAATGTCCTTTGCTGCCGTGTTGTTACACAATAAAAATGATTGAGGTGTCAGACATGGTCTAACCCTGGTTATTGTCTCAGATATGACGCATGGCTTCTGTTGGTTTCCTTCTTTTATTTCTTGCTATTTTACAAACATATCTGCTGCTTAAAACTTTATGAAATAGCTGCACTCACTGTTAAAAGGAAACCCAGAAGAGCAGATACAACAAATAGAAGTGATAATAAATAAATACATTTAAAAAAATAAAAAAATATATATATATATATAACATAACAAAAGTCCACTATTGTCCTCTAAACAGGAGCTGACAAAGTCATCCTAACAGAACACACTTATGAAATATTTCCTGTTCTTCTAATCTACAGTTACACCCCATTAGCTAAGTAAACCTAAGCACATCCTATTCTACTCACATTATTTAGATAGATTTGGTCTTAAATATGGTCAACTTATCTCTAATAATCAGCTATGTACCACAGACCTTCAAGCTGGCTGTAGTTAAACCCCTTGCTTAAAAAAAACATCTCTAGACCCAGCAGTCTTAGCTAATTATAGGCCAATCTCCAACCTTCTTTTCATCTCAAAAATCCTTGAAAGAGTAGTTGTCAAACAGCTAACAGATCATCTGCAGAGGAATGGCTTATTGGAAGAGTTTCAGTCAGGTTTTAGAGCTCATCACAGCACAGAAACAGCTTTAGTGAAGGTTACAAATGATCTTCTTATGGCCTCTGACAGCGGACTCATCTCTGTGCTTGTACTGCTAGACCTCAGTGCAGTGTTCGATACTGTCAACCATAATATCCTATTAGAGAGATTAGAGCACGCTGTAGGTGTTACAGGTACTGCACTGCAGTGGTTTGTTTCATATCATATCTATCAGAATCAGAATACTTTATTGATCCCTAGGGGAAATAATTTTTCGTTACAGTGCTCCATTATAAACAAACATTAACAAAGACAGACAATACACTAACTAAGAATAGCACAATATATACAGGCATATATATACAGGGAGTGCAGAATTATTAGGCAAATGAGTATTTTGTCCACATCATCCTCTTCATGCATGTTGTCTTACTCCAAGCTGTATAGGCTCGAAAGCCTACTACCAATTAAGCATATTAGGTGATGTGCATCTCTATAATGAGAAGGGGTGTGGTCTAATGACATCAACACCCTACATCAGGTGTGCATAATTATTAGGCGACGTCCTTTCCTTTGGCAAAATGGGTCAAAAGAAGGACTTGACAGGCTCAGAAAAGTCAAAAATAGTGAGATATCTTGCAGAGGGATGCAGCAGTCTCAAAATTGCAAAGCTTCTGAAGCGTGATCATCGAACAATCAAGCGTTTCATTCAAAATAGTCAACAGGGTCGCAAGAAGCGTGTGGAAAAACCAAGGCGCAAAATAACTGCCCATGAACTGAGAAAAGTCAAGCGTGCAGCTGCCAAGATGCCACTTGCCACCAGTTTGGCCATATTTCAGAGCTGCAACATCACTGGAGTGCCCAAAAGCACAAGGTGTGCAATACTCAGAGACATGGCCAAGGTAAGAAAGGCTGAAAGACGACCACCACTGAACAAGACACACAAGCTGAAACGTCAAGACTGGGCCAAGAAATATCTCAAGACTGGTTTTTCTAAGGTTTTATGGACTGATGAAATGAGAGTGAGTCTTGATGGGCCAGATGGATGGGCCCGTGGCTGGATTGGTAAAGGGCAGAGAGCTCCAGTCCGACTCAGACGCCAGCAAGGTGGAGGTGGAGTACTGGTTTGGGCTGGTATCATCAAAGATGAGCTTGTGGGGCCTTTTCGGGTTGAGGATGGAGTCAAGCTCAACTCCCAGTCCTACTGCCAGTTTCTGGAAGACACCTTCTTCAAGCAGTGGTACAGGAAGAAGTCTGCATCCTTCAAGAAAAACATGATTTTCATGCAGGACAATGCTCCATCACACGCGCCCAAGTACTCCACAGCGTGGCTGGCAAGAAAGGGTATAAAAGAAGAAAAACTAATGACATGGCCTCCTTGTTCACCTGATCTGAACCCCATTGAGAACCTGTGGTCCATCATCAAATGTGAGACTTACAAGGAGGGAAAACAGTACACCTCTCTGAACAGTGTCTGGGAGGCTGTGGTTGCTGCTGCACGCAATGTTGATGGTGAACAGATCAAAACACTGACAGAATCCATGGATGGCAGGCTTTTGAGTGTCCTTGCAAAGAAAGGTGGCTATATTGGTCGCTGATTTGTTTTTGTTTTGTTTTTGAATGTCAGAAATGTATATTTGTGACTGTGGAGATGTTATATTGGTTTCACTGGTAAAAATAAATGATTGAAATGGGTATATATTTGTTTTTTGTTAAGTTGCCTAATAATTATGCACAGTAATAGTCACCTGCACACACAGATATCCCCCTAAAATAGCTAAAACTAAAAACTACTTCCAAAAACATTCAGCTTTGATATTAATGAGTTTTTTGGGTTCATTGAGAACATGGTTGTTGTTCAATAATAAAATTATTCCTCAAAAATACAACTTGCCTAATAATTCTGCACTCCCTGTACATAAAAGTCACTTATTAATAAATAGCTGAAAAAGAACATGTGCAAGAAGGGTGTAGCTGTTGCAGTAACCAGTGTGTTAAGTGGATGCGTTGTACAGGGAGATGGCCACAGGCAGGAAAGATTTCCTGTGTCGTTCAGTGGTGCTTTTCAGTAATCTCAGTCTTTCACTGAACGTGCTCCTGTGACTGGCCAGCATGTCATGGAGTGGGGTGGGAGGTGTTACCCAACATTGTCTTTATCTTGGACAACATCCGCCTCTCCGACACCACCTTGGGGGAGTCCAGCTCCATCCCCACAACATTACTGGCCTAAGGGATCAGTTTATCAAGTCTGTTGGCATCTGCTACCCTCAGCCTGCTCCCCCAGCATGCAACAGCATAGAGGATCCCACTGGCCACAACAGACTCATAGAAAATCCTCAGCATTTTCTGGCAGATGTTGAAGGACCTCAGTCGCCTCAAGAAATAGAGAAAAAACTGGCCCTTCCTGTAAAGTGCTGTGGTGTTTTTAGCCCAGTTGATTTATTTCCACAATTCCATTCAAAACATTAAATTTTCATAGATTATAGATTCAGGGCCCACAACTTAAACGATTTCAAGTACTTAGTTGTTTATTTGTACATAAGTTGGGCTTCCAGCTCATAAAACCCATGAAAACAGGATTTCAAACAAATAGGATACTATGAAGACATCACCATTTACTTCTCATTTTTGCAGGAAAAAAAGAAATAAATTAGGATCACATCAAATTAATCAAAATGTGATATTTTCAAAATGATATGTCAATCTTCAATACTTGGTTGGGAATCCCTTCGCCTTAATCACTGCCTCAATGCGCCGTGGCATTGAAGCAATCAGCCTGTGGCACTGCCTGGTAGTTATGGAAGCCCAGATTTCCTTGATGCTTGCTGTCAGCTCTTCTTTGTTTTGGGGTCTGGTGGACCTCTTTTTCCTCTTGATTATACCGCATAGATTCTCAATGGGGCTTAGGTCCGGTGAGTTGGCTGGCCAGTCAAGCACTGTGATGGCATGGCAATCAAACCAGGTTTTGGTGCTTCTGGCGGTATGGGCAGGGCCCAGGTCCTGCTGGAAGATGAAATCTGCATCTCCATACAAATCCTCGGCAGAAGGAATCAGGAAATCCTCTAAAACATTCTGGTAGACTGCTGCGGTGACCTTGGATTTAAGAAAGCAGAGTTTACCAAACCTCCTGTTGCCACCCACGGCCTTTTCTTGGACGTTTTTGGTGTTTGGAACGTAAAAGGCCGCGACACCTGCATTCCACCCCAAATCATGACAGACTATGGATATTTCACACTGAACCTCAAGCAGCTTGGGTTCTGTTTCTCACCTGTCTTTCTCCAAACACTTGGACCTTGATTCCTGAATGAAAGGCACACTTTACTTTCATCAGAAAAGAGGACCTTTGACTACTGGCCAACAGTCCAGTCCATCTTCTCCTTGGCCCAGTTGAGTCCTTTGCGACGTTGGCTCAGGCTCAGAAGTGGTTTTGAAGCTTTGACTCCTGCCTCATTCCACTCTTTCTGGATCTCTACCAGATTCTTGAATCTTCTGTCTGATAATCCGCTGAAGGCCACGGTCATCTCTTCTGCTGGTGCATCTGCTCCTGCCACATTTTGCCCTTCAATTAGACTTTCCATTGATATGCTTGGACGCAGCACTCTGTGAACAGCCAGCCTCCTTAGCTATGAACTTTTGTGGCTTACCCATCCTATGGAGGGTATCAGTGATGCTCTTCTGGTCAGTCAAGTCTACAGTCTTCCCCATATTGCACCTAACTGAAACAATTGGATCAAAGTGAAGCAATTTAATGACACCTGGAAAAACCTGTGCAGGTTCTTTGTGTAGTAGATGAATTATGTGTGACACTCAGTTTAAATCATTCATGCCCTGCAAAATTTGGGCTGATGTCTTCATAGTATTCTATTTCTTTGAAATCCTGTTTTCATGGGTTTTATGAGCTGGAAGCCCAAATTATGTACAAATAAACAACTAAGTGCTTGAAATCATTTAAGTTGTGGGCCCTGAATCTATAATCTATGAAAGTTTAATGTTTTGAAAGGAATTATGGAAATAAATCAACTTTTCCATGATATTCAATTTTTTTGGAAAGGGTCTGTATATTATGTGATACTGTCATTAGCTATTCAATATATATATTTCCTGTTTATTGTGCACACTGTCACTTAAGCGTTCATTGCAGACTCAGTAACCAGGAGCTTGTGGTTTCTGTAGTCTTGCAGTTTTTTCCACTCTTTTGAGCTGTAGCCGATTGAAGGAGGCAGGTGGTGTATTTGTTTGTGGTGGCACAAACGAATTCTTGGTATCAGAGTGATCTTTGTGAACTGCTTACAAACTGTAAACACACATAAATACATAAAACACACAGGTCCGTGTCACTAATATAAGAATTGCAGACAATATCCATGTGTTTATATTTTACAGAAAAGAATTATACTGTAAGTATTATGTATAGAGAACTGAACTGATGTTATATATAATGTTATAGTTATATATTATATGTAGGTTGTGTGTATTAAAATAATGTACTCAGTCTCTGTGATTGATATAAAACATGTAAAAGTTCTGGCTCTTCTCCAGCGAGCATCATGCAACATCAGGACTCCACCAGCTGCTACCAGCTGCTAAATTCCTGTACCGTATCAGCCTGCACCTAATCTGTGCCTAATCTGGGAACTGATCAGATAATCTGAATATTTAACCTGTGGTCTGTGTAGCCAGAGAATATCTATAGAAGAATTTGTGCCAGTCATTGTTCAAAAATGAGTAAAGTAGACAGCACACTCTGCTACCACACTTTTGTTTGGTAAGGGTTCTGAAAATCTAAGAGATCCTTTGTTTTCAAACTGTGAACAGAGCCAGTTTAAGCAGAGAACATTGTTCTCATTGAGTTTTTTTCACATCAAACCGCACGCATGCAGGAAGTAAAGAAAGGGAAGTGGTTTGAGAGCTCCGTAAACAGTCTGCATCAGTTGGTTGGTACAGGATTTACACCTGTCAAAGCACAAATACCCAGTGTAAAGTTTAATTGTGATTCAGTTTTTTCTTGCTGTTAAATGTGAGACTGACACAGCAGTGCTGTAAGCTGCTGAGTCACAGTTTCAAATCCTTTGAACAGCACTGAAAACAAAATGTTTCATCTCGAAAGCTTCATCCAGATATAATGATCAGTTTTAATTACTACTAACCTCTTTTCAAACTCAGAGCTCTTACCGACACTTTTTACTGTTTGCATTCAGGCCATTGCAGGATGTTTGACAGCTGCTGCTTATTTCACTGTATGTGAAGCAGGACTGGAGCTCACCGCACATTAACTTTCATGAGATAGTTCCTCCCTCCTACAACCTCACATGCTCCCACACCGTTATTATGCCTTTTCAACAAAACCAATAAATGTGGGACAATGCTGTCAGAGCAATTTCAGCCCCAGGACATCTAAAGTAAATATTTTTGTAGTAAAGTGAAGGCTGACTTGTTGTATGCAGGAGAGTTTGCCATATAATAATAATAATAATAATAATAAATGAAGCAGATACAATAGGGCCTTCGCACTCTCAGTTCTCGGTCCCTAATAACTTTATCTAAAAGAAATATATGAATACAACAAGAAACTGTTTATTTAAATTTATTAACCATAGCACAAAACAAAATCTGTACAAGATTAACAGAAGTAAACATCATAAACAGTTAATGCAAAATCATTGTTCATCCTCTTGAATTAAAAAGTGTTGTTTAACTTGAACAATTTGTCGCTATAAAGAGGCCAAATTACAAAAGGTGTGCTACTGTGCTATTGTGTAAGTATTTGTGGACCTGACTTTTAAGAACCTACAAAGAGAAACAACTGATGATCCAGTGAAGACACTATGAGCAGACTTACTGAATGGAGCAGAGATTTTATTGAGGATTGACAGAAAAGTGCATCAAGCAGGAGATGATTTTATGTGGAACAACAGAATAGAGAGAATTTGAACAAATCAAATCTAACATGAAAGGATCCAAATGTTTCCACTCAGCCTGAGTCATCAGAAATATTTCAAGCAGTCATTCAGAGCATGAACACACATGAAGAATCCAAGGTATCAATCAGATGAAAGAAGATCAGATTTCAGGACTGGACTCTTCACAAACACTGAAGTTGGATTTCTAGTCCCCATCTCTCTCATCATGCAATGATCTTTCTACTGTTACTGTACATCAATTAATCGTGTATTATTAGTTGAACACAATTTTAAAATATTGCATGCAGTGACTTTTACATAAAGCTAGACTATGCTTATTTTTAAGAATATTAAAATGCATTAATAACATAAGAAAAAACAATCTGCTGAATTAAAAGGCTTGAGCATTATGTGATACGGTTAACTGTCATTAGCTATTGGAAGATTAAAATATGAATAAAAATTAAAGGTGGAGTTTTTTTCAAACAACAACATCCATACATCACTCACATGGTGTCATATTAGACAAGTGCTGCTGAGCCTGCACCTGCTTAACTTGCCTGTATTATTAGACAAGACATGCTCCCCTCTCCATCATCATCATTAACCTTCCTGGCTAATATGAAATATTATATAATATATAATAATATTATTAATTATATAATTAATTATATAATAATATTAAAGAAGTTATCAAACACTTTTTCAAACTCTACATCACACATGTTAGTAAATGTGGTTAACTAGAGGAAATTCATCTGTTGGGATGAAAAATCACTGAATCTCGTTTATTCCACACATGGTGCAGACAGTAATTGATGTCAGAGAAGTGAACACAGACCAAGGATTTACAAGCACAGATCAGCATTCTATCCACAAAGTGCACGTGCAAACAACCAGAAAACAGCTGCGGACCTCTCAGCTTACCCAGGTCCTGGATATCGACAAACCCATAAAACAGAGACTACAGTTTCCTATGAGCATGAAACAAGTGCTTTCAGCATCGATAGCTGGTTGCTGACACAAGATGGGAGTAATGTAAAGGATGGATGCAAAGGACTGAGGAACTTAATAACGGTGCAGTCTGGGATGAAAGGAGAGAAATTTATATTTGTTTATTTATTAAGTTGACAAATCTTGCTTGACCTAAAAAAAAAACCAGTGTGGTTTGTTGTGCAAATTTCCATATTTATCAAACAAAAATTAATCAAAAAAGCGAATGATTTGATGTTTAAAGTATCTCCACAGCTCAAAATCAAAAATTAAAAGATTTTTTTTTACTTTAGTGAATCTTTGTTTTTTCACTTTTTTTTGATCATACTATAACTGTACTGCAGAGCTACTTTGGTTCCTTCATCCACTCTGCTTCTCATCTCCTCTAGTTTCTGGACCTTCTCCGTGTTTCCTTCCTCATCCATCTTCTCAATCAGGAAGTCCAGGTGGACAATAGTGGACGCTGAATCAGCTTTCAGAGCGATCTGCTCCAGTCTGACAAGATGTTGGTAGGACTGATCCAGGAACTGTGACTTCTCTGCTGTCAGTTGGTTCATTTCACGTTCAAGATTTTGCAACAAGCTCAGTGTGTTTTGACTTTCTGCCTTGTGCTTTTCATACTTCTGTTTCACATCTTCTATAGCCCTCTGAATTTTTCTTGTCTTTGTCACATAGATCCAGTTTTCTTTCACGTGATCTAATGCAAGACACTTCCCAGTGCAAACAGTGCAGCAGCCATCTTTCATGACCTCACAGTGTTTAGCATACCAGGCCATTGTGCATCCAGGATAGTGACAGTTCTCCTCACAGACTTTACAGCAGACAGCTCCTCTATAAAAAACTAAATACATTCCACCATTTATATGTTTTTTATCTTTGTAGACTTCATCAAGTTCAACAGTGAAATTCTGATGTTTTTTCATCCCTTCTTTATGTTTCTTCAGAGCTTCTTGAATCTGTCTGATTTCTGTCTGCTTTAGTTCAGTGAGTTTGATTCTCTCTTGCAGGTTTTGGATGCAGGCTGTCAGTCTGATCCGTTCATTCAGAACATCCACAGTTTTGCCAAGTTTTTGAGGTGAAGTTTTTTCCAGAAAATCTGTGAAATCTCTCATTCCTTTCTCTGATATTTGACCAGCAATTTTCATGTATTCTCCTTCCTCTGTTCGGTCTTCATGCTGGCAGCTATTAAACAGGAAGTAAACAGGCTGGTTCTTCTCATTTTTGGCACAGTTTATTTTTGCTGCTTCAAGAGCTTGAAAAGCATTTTTAGGACGTCTTCCATCTGAGTGTGTGATGAGAGCTACAATGCTTTTCTCCATGTCTTTTCCAAACAGAGACATCACTGAATCAAAGATGTATGACAGTCGGTCACTCAGTCGATTCTCACTCGCCTTCATCACCAGACCCACTGCATGAACTTCATGAACTCCATCCTCTGATCGAAACAAGTCAAATAATCTTTGAATGACAATCTCATCACATCCAATCCCTCTGGTGTCTCCGTATCCAGGAGTATCGATGATGGTCAGAGAGTAGGGCAGAGTTTTATCTTCAAAACCAAAGATCTCGTACACGATCACATCTGAAGTCTGACTTTCTGTCTGACTTGTATTTACGTTTTCAACGATCTGAAACCAGACTTCATCCTCCCACTTCACTCCCATGGTGTAATTGACCAGAGCATTGATCAAAGTAGATTTTCCTGTTCCTGATTCACCCACAAGTAAGATGGTTTTATTTGTTTTTATCACATTTTTTTCACCAACAGTCATTCTTGTCAAAGTTCCAAATGTCTCTTTCTTTGGTCTCAGCTGGTAGACAGCAGGAAATCCTGAAGAGATCAGATCAACATTTTCATCCTCTGATAATCTGTTACTGATCCTGCATAGAAGAAAAAAAATAGACTCATTACTTGCTTAAAGTGATTATTTACATGTCAGGAGTCCAAAAAAATCTTCTTGTGATTGCTTTGGCCATGAGCAGACTGCCACAGTCATCCACAGTTAGCACAAGAAGTGCTAACTGGTCTCCAAACACTTCCCAACTAATAATAGCTGAGTGCTACAAAAAAACAGAAATGGAGAATGTTGCCTTCACAGTAAAAGTTGTTGCTTTTGAAATGAAAGACCTAGCTTTTACTTTGAAGGTGAACCTTTTCTATTTCTGGTTTGAATGACACTTTTGCAAGTTGTCTTGCTGCTCAGTTGGTGAGTGATTATAGAAAAGTCAGGATCTCCCAGACAACCTGTGGATGACCACAGTAATCTGCTAGTAACCAAACCAATCACAAGCAGGATTCTGGGTAAGCAGACTCTTTGCGACAGATTTCATTTAGGGAAATCATTCTCCAAGTCTGTGTGACTGAAGTTAGCTTAAAAAATAAACAGTGGCACAGGTCCAGAGATGGAGCAGCTTCAACCTTACGTAGGCTCTTGAGACGCTCGGCTACAGTACATTTGCATAGTCATTATGCAAATGTACTGTTTATAAGATTGGGGAAACCTGCAGTCAGCTGAGACTGAAGAAGTCACTTGGATGACTGACGAAACGTTTCTCCCACAAAACTCTACGTCCAAATGAACAGAATCAACTTTTGGAGAGAGCAGGTAAACAAATTCCACACAAAGACGTAAACACAATGCGTGGACCCGACCCATCAGAATCTGTGAGATGTCGGCTTTCTCACCTGACAGAATGTACGCAGACATGCCGTCGGGGCTGAAAGCTGACATCTCACAGATTCTGATGCTGCAGGTCTCATCACTCTCCAACCAAAATTGACTGAACCAGCAGCAAAAGAAGATCGAAACTACGCTGCATATTTGATAAATATCGTCATTAATTTCTTCTTATCTTTGCTGTTTTGCTTCTATGATAAAATCACACTTCCTGCACAGCTCTTTCTCTCTCTCTCTGTCAGTGTACTAAAACAGTTTCCCATCTCAAATCTCTGTTTTCTGCATTATTCCCTCGCTTATTACGCATCAGCTTTTTTTTCAAAAATGAAAAATGAAAGTCTCATTTCTGCTGTTCAATACCAAAGAAATTTAGACTTTTTAATTGCAAAACTCTTAGCTGTGTCTAAAAAAACATTTGTAACATTACTCTGCTTCACTTCAGCAGCATCAGTTACTGTTGATATGTTGATTCATGGTTTTCTTTCATTTTTGTTCTACTGCAGAATATTTTTAAGGTTATCTGCTATAAAAAGCCAGGTCAGGAAAATCTCCTTCATGTTTTTCTGTGTTTTATTGTTACTTTGACACAAAGGCATCTGCTGTGATGTTTACACCTCTGATGAATTCTCACAAGTATCAGGTTTCTTTTTATAGATATGAAAATTATGAATATGTACTGATAAGTGATCAGAATTATAATATTTCTGACTGTCTGAGGCAAAATGTCCCCAATTCAAATCGAGTCGGATCGAAATCAGGGATCGAATCGTATCAGGACCTTGTGAATTGAAACGATGTTAGAAATCAGAGACGATACCCAGCCCTAATTTGTAGTTACTCAGCTGCATACATTCCTGCTCTTTAGGCTGCAGGTCTGGTCTTTCACTCTTCTTTCCTATAGTGTCAAATTCAGCTCATTTTGACCAGAGTCGTTTTCACTCTAGTCTACTTATTTTCTTGCCCACCGTCTCACAGCCAATCAACTGTAGGTGTTTGTGCTTTAAATCTCAGTGTTCAGGGCTCACAACAGAGAGTTTCTGCTAAGTGTCCAGCTACTTCAGTTCTACCAACACCATCTAGACTCTGGGATCCTGCCCTACGTCCCTTCAGTTGTTGGACTCCAGTCTGTCAATTAGCAGTTTATTACTTCAACTCTATACTTAAATAAATCTCTCAGATCATTTCTCCTTATTGAAGTGCTTTTAGTTGAATGTACATACCTTAATGCTGCTCTGGTTCTTTCATCCACTCTGCTTCTCATCTCCTCCAGATTCTGGACCTTCTCTGTGTCTCCTCTCTCCTTCATTTTCTCAATCAGGAACTCCACGTGTACATAAGCTGACACTGAATTAACGTTCTGCTGCAGTGTGACAACAAGTTGGTAGGACTCATCCAGCCACTCTGACTTCTCTCTGGTTAGAACTTTCATGACCTCATTTAGACGTTTTAAAAGTTTCCCTTTGTTCTTAAACTTCATTTTTATTTCCTCTTTGGTTCCCTGAACTCTCTTTCTACTGGTCACATACCTCCACTTGTCTTTCACATGATTTGATGTAGGACACCTACGAGTACATGAAGTGCAGTGGCCCTCTTCCATAACCTCACAGGTTTCAGGGTTGCAAGCAATTGTGCATCCAGGATAGTGACAGTTCTCCTCACAGACCATACAGCAGACAGCTCCTTCATAAAACCCACCACGTATAAGTCGTTTCTCTTTGTAGACCTCATCAATTTCAACAGTGAACTTCTTATTCTCCTGGTTTTTATTCATCAGAGCTTGTTGAAACTGTTGGATTTCTGACTGTTTCAGTTCAGTCAGTTCAATTCGTTCGTGCAGGTTTTGGATGCAGGCTGTTAGTCTGATTCGTTCATTCAACATAAATGTCTCCAGTTGTTGAGGTGAAGTTTTCTCCAGGAACTCTCTTAATCGACGTAATTCTGTATTTGTTACTTTCCATGCGTGCAATAGAAAAAACTCATTTTCATTTTTTCTCAGGAGGTTCTGTTGGTTATTAAACAGGAAGTGAACAGGGACATTTTCCTTATTTCTGACACATTTAATATTTGCATCATCAAAAGCTTTAAGTGTAGTTGTAGGTGTTCCAATCCCCGAGTGTGTGATGAGAACAACAGTGTTTCTCTCCACATCTTTTCCGAATAAAGACAGCACTGAGTTGAAGATGTACGTGAGTCGGTCAGCAAGACGATTCTCCCCCGCCTTCACCACCAGACCCACTGCATGAACTTCATGAACCCCATCCTCTGATCGGAACAAGTCCAACAATGTTTGCCTGACAATTTCATCATGTTTAATCCCTTTATTTTTTCCATATCCAGGAGTATTAATGATGGTCAGAGAGTAGGGCAGAGTTTTATCTTCAAAACCAAAGATCTCGTACACGATCACATCTGAAGTCTGACTTTGTGTCTGACTGCTCTTCTCTATGATCTCAAACCAGACTTTATCCTCCCACTTCACTCCCATGCTGTAGTTAAACAGAGCGTTGATCAGAGTAGATTTTCCTGCTCCTGTTTCACCCACAAGTAAGATGGTTTTATTTGTCTTGTTTGGATTTTTTATACCTACAGTGACTGTTATGAATGTTCCAAAGTTCTTTTTCTGCGGTTTCAGCTTGTAGACAGCAGGAGGTCCTGAACTGATCCACACACTGTTCGATGAGTTTTTCTTCATCCTGCAGAATAATCAAACAATTTATTCAGTATGAAATTATATGTCTGCATCATTTGTGTTTGTACATAATTTTTCATTTTCATTAAATTTATTTAATTTATACAAACTTATATGCTTATTAAAACTAATCGTTCTGCGTAGATCTCACTGCATGTTTGGGGTAAAGAAGTGATATAATAGATGATAAAACACAGTTTCCATCAATACATTTTCTACCTCTTGTCTGAAGCTGCGTCATGGGAACAGCAGCCTAACCAGAGAAGCCCAGACAACCTTGTCCCCATCGGCCTCCTTCGGCTTATCTGGAGAACACAGGTGTTCCCAGGCCAGCCGAGAAATGTCATCTCTCCAGCATGTCCTGGGCGTCCCCCAGAGTTTATCCTCTACTTCTGGTGGAACTTGCCCGTAACACTTCACCCAGGAGGAACCCATATCAGATACCCATATCACCTCAACTGGCTCCTTAGAACGGACTCAGGTCATACTCTGAGTCCCTCCTGAATGACTGAGAACCTCACGCCATCTCTAAGGGAGAACCCAGGCACTAGTATCCTTGATCGAAATGTTTTAGCCACTTCCCAGTGCTTGTGCCCATAGTTGATCCAAATATCGCTCAACCTGCAAATTGACAACTTCGGAGCCTCCCTTCATTGCACCTGTCAACCTCCTGCTCTGCTATTTCCTCATTCAAGAACAAGACCCTTAACTTCAGTAAAATTACTCAAACTCCTCCACTTGAGCACTTTGCCCAATTCTGGCTGAGACCTGTGGCCTCAGACTTAAAGGTGCTGATTCTCATTGCATGTGCTTCACCTGCAAACTGCTCCATTATAAGGTGAAGATAATAAATAAACAAAGTCAACAGAAGCACAGAATTTGCAACAAAAAACTCAACTAAAGCTTATCAGACACAAGAAGGCAAATCATTGCAAACAAACTGATTTTAACGTTAAAAAAAGTGAAACAATAAAAAAACAAAACCTCTGAGATTAAAAATACAGCACTGGGGTCTGCACAGAGCTCAGCTGGTAGGATGAATGTTAATAGCACTTTAAATGATTTGGAAAAATTTTACAGCAGCAAATATGCAGAGATGCAGAGATGAGGTTTACGATGTGGTGAGCACTCACAAAGGCTGGAAACACTTTACCTGGTTTTTCACGTGCACTATTATTTGCAAACTTGTTTTTGAGTCATGGTACCCTTTGCAATGAAATATTTTTAAAAACTGAAATGCATCTCAAACATGCCTCTTCATATGTCAGTTAAAAAACAAAAAAACAAACCCAAAAATCACCTGGCAAAGTCAGCTCTGAGTTTCACCCACTCTGAGCCGTGACAGGAAGGATTTGGTTTCTCACTCTTAGCTGGGTTAACTTGTGCATACTAAAGCTTCTGTGTGCATTAAAACAACACCGTTGCTTTGTAACATGATGACTGAATTCTGGTGCTGACCGCAAAGTCTGACATTTGTCTAGAACAATGTCTGCAGCCATGTGAAGGTCAGAAAGGTCTGCTGTGGGCAAACTACTGTATTAGAATACCCTTATCAGTATGAGGGGGTGAACATAATCGCTTTCCAAAGTACAAAAACCTCCCACTGAGAGGACAGCTTCAGAATAACACAATCTTAATGTGTATGCAGTCTGTAAAGATAACACTGTTTTCCTTGGTACAGAGTGTCTACTACCCACCAGGAAGGCTGCAGATGGATTCTTTCATTATTCTTTTGTAAACTGAACCTTTACTTGCGTGACAATCACAAACACTGAGCACCTCCCTGCATGGTCTCCAACATCAGCTTCAGAGTGTTTCTTGACTTGTAAACTATGATCCAGCTCAGCTCTTCAGGTCATCTGGAAAAGTTTGCCTGCTGATGTTGCTTACAGTGTAGGCTTTTCGACTGTGTAAAATAAGTGTGTCATATGATAATCCTTCGTCCAGGATGTTAACATTTTTCCTGAACACTCACTATATTTTGTGGACACAAATCTTTTCCCAAGTACAGGCGGATTCTGTTCATGTTTTTGAGCTGCATAAACACAGCTCAAAAACAGTCTGTCTCTAATGAGCAGCTGAGCC
The DNA here is from genome assembly GCF_900408965.1 of Simochromis diagramma. Classification (NCBI taxonomy): domain Eukaryota; kingdom Metazoa; phylum Chordata; class Actinopteri; order Cichliformes; family Cichlidae; genus Simochromis; species Simochromis diagramma. The sequence goes on from NW_024386801.1 coordinate 26,550,476, forward strand.
GATGTTGAATGATTCACATTAGCAACCTCTGCACTGTTTTTCTTGGTCTTCATGCATAAATTATACGAGAGTTTGCATGTTTTTGTTGGCTGAATACATTTCCAAACAGCAGATGATGATCTGCTGAAGGTGGACAAACCCTCCACCTTCAGGTGTGCCACACATTTGAATTTTGCTTAATATCTGTCTTTTAACAGAGTTACTGGTCCAGGAAACTCAAAGCTGTGGTGGCAGCTGAGATGTGCATGTGGTCAGGTGCTGATTGTTTTTTTAATCTATTTTTTTTGTCTGTATTGTCATTGTTTTACAACCTCAGAGGATGTCATGTTCTACTGATACCTAAAGGTGGCAGTAATTCATCTACAAGCTGTTTGACCACAATTAAAGATGAACAACAGCAGGCGAGTAACTACCAGGGATCAGCTAATGAAGTGTTGTGGGCACTCACTCTGTTGCCATGGTGATTATGTGGCTGAAGGAGTCTTCACACAGTGATGCTTAAACAGGCGTTGGTCTCTAGGGAAAGAAATCGAGTGTTTATTTGATATTGACGAGGACACTTAAATACAGAACCTGTGTTTGTTCCCCTCTGTGACGCTCTCACATCATCTGAGTGCAGAATCACTCAGTGTCAGAATTACAGAGAGATTCTGTCATACTGAGAGACTGAGAGTTTGTTCTTTCTGCCTTCATCTAGGTTTCTACAGTTTATTGTACAAAAATGAACTGTGCTCACTCATGAATACATCTGTAGATCTATAAATAGAAATATAAATCACATTTATATTTTGCTTTCCTGCTTTAAGTTTTCTGTAATTCAAAGGTATTTTAGTTTTTGATGATAACTTTTCTCCTGCTTTCCACACTGTTAGATTCATTTATTGAATAATTTGGTTCAGTTTTTGTGAAATTATTTAGTCTGAGTTTGAATCTTAGCTTCTTACCTGTTGTCTTGGTTTCAGGAAGCTCTCTGATGCTGAGGAGGCAGAGAGATCAGAGGGGCGTGAGTGTTCAGAGCTTTTATACTGACAGGAAGAGACAGATACTGTGTGATCACATGATCTCACGGCAAGTCACGGCAGGAGTTGCTGTACCTACTTTTCAAAATGAAGACTTTCACAGGTCTTTGAAAAAGTACCCGTAGGTGGCAGTGGGGTATGTTTAGAAACATTACCTCAACCTTTTCAATTATTTACTATAATCCCAGTTATGTGATCATTAAGGTCAATGCCTGCAAAGATCAAACACTTAAATAGCTGAGTCTTGTCCTTGTATGTTCATATTGCTTCACAAGCTCTAAAGAAATAAGGAAATGTGGACTGTTAGGATGCCTGGGTCGTTGACCCAGGGTTTTTGAGTTTATTATTATTTATAATTTCTAGTCTTTGGTTTCTTTGTTAGAGTTCTGTCTTATGGTTTATGTCTCTGTGTAATCCTTAGTTGCTGTCTCCCCTGTCGGCTATATTTCCGTGTCTGTGTCTGCCCTGGTCCCACGTCTCTGTTCCCTTTGTAGTGCCTGCCTGTGAGTCTGTGTCTGTGTCTGTAAGTTCAGTCTGTGTTATGTTTCCTGTTTCCTGTCTCATGTAAATGCGTCTGGTTTTGCTTCCTTTGTCTCGTTAGGCCTGATTTGCCCCAGCTGTGTTTCCCTCCTGTTACCCATTCCCTGATTGCTCCTCTGTGTATTTAAGCCCTGTGTTTCTCTGTGTCTGTGTCGTGATCTACCCTCATTTATGCTGTGCGTGCGTGCGTGCGTGCGTGCGTGCGTGCGTGCGTGCGTGCGTGCGTGCGTGCGTGCGTGCGTGCGTGCGTGCGTGCGTGCGTGCGTGCCGTTACATTACGTTACGCCATCCAGCAATAAAAGCTGAGTTTGAAGTACACTTTTCCCTGCCGTGAGTCTGCACTTTGGGTCCACTACTCCTTCCTGCACACAGCGACACATGACATGGATTTTCTTGGACATTCGTTTTAGTAACACTCAGCCAAATTTAAAATATTATGATTTGTTTTTCTTTAGAAAAAAATGTATTAGCATTTTCAGTATTTCATTTCATCTATTAACATTTTCCTTTATATTATGATGCTGGATTATTTTGATACTAACAAAATCTAATTTTATTAAAGCAGAAATGGTTAAGTAACAGAATTCGCCAAATAATCCTCTAATTTTTTTTAAGATTTCTGCATTATTAAGGTGATCTGGTGATGGTTACCAATGATACGCAGCACAGGACACATGATTTGGGTGTGCCTCATACTTCAGGACCTCACACAATACCAGCGACCTCTATCAGAAATAAACCCTTAAATCAGAAATATATTGATCACTGCTTTGTTGTTTTCAGAGAGAAACATGGGTGTAAAAACCTGAGCTCATTATTTTGGTTATCAGGCCTGCATCACTCTGTCCCTGGTTTTTGAGCCGCTCTTGGCAGAAAGCTGGTTATTAATGAACTCTCTGGGTCTTTGTATATCAATGCTAATCCTGTCGCTCACCCTGCGACTGGCATTACAATAATTAGCCCTGCTTTGTAAATTGGTTCCTTGGCAAATAAACTGCTGATCAGATGTTCTTCCAGCAGTGTGAGGTTCAAAGTTGAGTTTTGTGTCCAGCTCTTATTATTGTTTTTGGAACTTATAAACATTTTAGCAACTTATGGTATGACATCACACCCCATGCACCACCTTGTCAGTTTTGCTGATTGTTTTCATTGAAGTCTTGGATGATCCGTTGCTGTAAATTATGGGATGGCTTTTTCTCCTGTCCTTTCATAAATTTAATAAATGGTTCCAGTATATCCATTGCTGAAGGAGGTAATAAAGGCAGCACTGAAGATTTCTGTGGCAGAAACAAGCTTCCATAGTTTTTTGCCTTTTCTTCTCTGGGAGCTTGTTGAAGAGTAATCTGCTGATTGAGTTCAATGTGTTCTGTTTTAAAAGCTCACTCCTACCTGCGGTCTCTTTCTGATGCTTGGTCTGAGAGTTTATCTCCTAGATTATCCCAGATGGTCATACTGACAAGAAGCCTCGGGATATGCTGGATCAATTACAGCTGCAGTCAGCTCGGAAGCACAAAGGTGGATGTGTTCAATGTTTAGTTTTCATTGCTCTTTATGCCTGGGACCGTTTTACTTAGTGATATTAAAGTTTAAATGAAATAGAGTCATTGCACAGACATGGTTCAACCAGAACTGAGAAAGAAGTCGAAGAAAATAAAACAAAGATTCTCACATGCATCAAAAACTGTTCACATTTCTTCCAAAAAAGCCTTTTTCACTTTGCAAAAAATAGGGTTGGGGTTTTGGTCCTCACCATGACCATTTAGATTTCACTGGGTTAAAATTTGGAAACAATAATCCTAAAGATATCCAGCAGGTGGAGCTAAAGAACAACGTTTTTCCTCCATTTACTACTAAAAATATAAGAAGCATACAGTACTTGGTTGAGATGTAACATTTTAAGAACAAAAGTATAGATACCCCCCTGCCAGAGCGATGGTGGCTGAGACGCAGCGGAGCAGAGGTGTAAGTGCCTGGCTTAAAACAGGATATATTAGCTGCATTTTACCTTCAGTTACTCTTTATATAGCTGGTAGGAGGCAGGCCATGTTTCTTTTTAGCTGAAAAACATTACACCAGGTAACCTGCAGTGTTGAAAACATGTTTTCCGTCGATGTTTGCTACCCTGCAATCCGTCCTGCTCTGTAGTAAAATCAGCGACATTTGACCGTCCTGTTGCTCCCATTGAAATGTATACAGCCTATTTAAAATCTAAAACTTAAAATTGTCCGTAGCCTATTGTTGTTACCACTGTCCTGTTTGAAATGGATACTAACTAGCTAACTGACTGAATGCCCATATAACTCCCATTGTGCGTGTGTGTGTTTGTGTACAGAGAGACAGCCAGGTTCATAATGGATATAAGGAAGTTTTTTTTTTTTGTTTTTTTTTTTAAAAGGAGCCACATTCAGGTAAAAGTGTAAAATCAAATGATCCGTCAATCAAGAATAATGTTGGATCAGTGTTTCAATATTTATATCTTTTATTAGATGTTCATGTGGTTTGGTTATTTGCCTTTTGGTTGAAAATACACTGAGAGAGGACTTTTTGTTAGCGATCTTAATATAATTTTTTTCATATTAATGTAATTTTTCACCTAATTGAATCTATTTGTGTATGATTGTCAGTCCAAAGAGGAGAATGTGAGGAGAAAGTACAAGGTCAGGAAGAACCAGGTAAGAAAACAGACAGGGAACAGTGACAGGCAAAACAGAAACTACAGGGAGTGCAGAATTATTAGGCAAATGAGTATTTTGTCCACATCATCCTCTTCATGCATGTTGTCTTACTCCAAGCTGTATAGGCTCGAAAGCCTACTACCAATTAAGCATATTAGGTGATGTGCATCTCTGTAATGAGAAGGGGTGTGGTCTAATGACATCAACACCCTATATCAGGTGTGCATAATTATTAGGCAACTTCCTTTCCTTTGGCAAAATGGGTCAAAAGAAGGACTTGACAGGCTCAGAAAAGTCAAAAATAGTGAGATATCTTGCAGAGGGATGCAACGGTCTCAAAATTGCAAAGCTTCTGAAGCGTGATCATCGAACAATCAAGCGTTTCATTCAAAATAGTCAACAGGGTCGCAAGAAGCGTGTGGAAAAACCAAGGAGCAAAATAACTGCCCATGAACTGAGAAAAGTCAAGCGTGCAGCTGCCAAGATGCCACTTGCCACCAGTTTGGCCATATTTCAGAGCTGCAACATCACTGGAGTGCCCAAAAGCACAAGGTGTGCAATACTCAGAGACATGGCCAGGGTAAGAAAGGCTGAAAGACGACCACCACTGAACAAGACACACAAGCTGAAACGTCAAGACTGGGCCAAGAAATATCTCAAGACTGATTTTTCTAAGGTTTTATGGACTGATGAAATGAGAGTGAGTCTTGATGGGCCAGATGGATGGGCCCGTGGCTGGATTGGTAAAGGGCAGAGAGCTCCAGTCCGACTCAGACGCCAGCAAGGTGGAGGTGGAGTACTGGTTTGGCTGGTATCATCAAAGATGAGCTTGTGGGGCCTTTTCGGGTTGAGGATGGAGTCAAGCTCAACTCCCAGTCCTACTGCCAGTTTCTGGAAGACACCTTCTTCAAGCAGTGGCAGGCACGTGCAGACGGGGGGGCTAGAGGGGCTTGAGCACCCGCCCCTTTCCTGATGGGTGTCCAAGGTGCCCTTTTGTTGAGGCAACTTTTTAAAAAAAATATATTATTTTTTTTTATGTGTGTGTGCGTGCGGAGTCCTGTCTGTGCCCCTCAACAATAATATTTAACTATTAATCACAGTTTTGCTAAATAAAAGGATCTGGCTTGCATCAGTCACATGATCACATTTAACCAATGATCGCCCTTGACGGCAGAACGCGCTGGTTACGAGCTCACAAAGAGCACGCGCATTTTTTCCGGTCCGGAGCTGTAGGAGAAACACAAGTTAACTCAGAGACACGGACTGATGCGACAAAACCAGTAAGTAGGTGTACAGCGTGCACTGTAGTGTATAGCACACAGGAGTATTAGCTTATTACGTACACGTTGGTAAGTTGTCTTGTGGCAACTGACGAACTGAAACAAACGAGCGTGCTGTGTGTGCAACAGCGCGACAAACATTACCTGTCCTTTTATTAACTGCACAAGTAGTGCTGGTCATAGCTGCTGGCTACCTGTGTAAGGCTGTCATGGGTCTGTAGTTCTGTCCACCGTTTTAGGGAACATATTTAGTTTTAAAGTATTTAGAACATATTTAGTTTTAAAGTAAGTTTCCGGGCTTTTCCTGCCTTTCTGGAGGGATTATATTTCACTAAAAACGATCTAATATGCATGTCCACATAATTATGCATTATTATAATTATAATATATTAAAAACACACGCTGTATTTTAAAGAACATACATTAAGAAGCAGATTATATTAGATTTATATTTTAAATAAGAAAAAATTTGGATTTTACAGCAGTAAAATTATTGTATCTCTACAGTTTAAAAATGTAATAAGCTTTGCCCCTGCACAGAGTGGATAGTGAAACAAATGGAATCATCATAAATACATTATTTCATATTTATTACTTCCCCCTCCTCATTGCTTTATTATTGTAGCTCTAGTAATAAATAATAAAAAAAAAAAGATTCTGAATCAGCACCATGATGCCCATAGTATATACAGTATTCTGAAGAAGGTCTAAAATGTCCCTGTCTGTGCGTGCATGTGTGTGTTTTATTTAGATGGATTTTTAAAAAAAATATTACTCATGATATAACATTGTCCAGACATGGCTGGTAAGGACATGAGGAGGAAACAGTAGGAGCTGTGTGAGGCTACTAAAGGCAGTGCTATGACATTTTTCTGTCATCATTTTATTATAGATTAAGTGCAAGAGTTGTTAGGTGTGGATAATTAGATTATAGTTTATTGCAATACCAAGTTGTGCCTTGTTCTCACATAGCAAGTGGAGAGTGATATATGAAATGATGTGATGGAAGGAAGAAGAGAAGCAAAGAGTGAATCACAGGCAGAGCCTAAATTATTTCTCACAGTTTTTTGTTGCCTTATGGTTCCAAGCGCTGTCACCAATCTTTGCATTTTGTTATTATCTCATGACACTTGTTTAATCAGCTACCATCTCTCCTATGGACTTTTTAATGTTTACAGTCTCAGATCAACACAGCCCTGCCCTCCAGCACTATCCACAGCAACCTCTCAACAGCAACATTGTACCCATCAGGTAAAGCATCGGCTACGTTTGCTTTGCCTTGTTGCCCATATTAGATTCTTGATGAATGTGTGTTGTTGTTATTCAGCCTGGTTCAATGTGCCCCTTTTTAACTTTGAGCACCCGCCCCTTTAAACCTCTCTGCACAGCCCTGAGCAGTGGTACAGGAAGAAGTCTGCATCCTTCAAGAAAAACATGATTTTCATGCAGGACAATGCTCCATCACACGCGTCCAAGTACTCCACAGCGTGGCTGGCAAGAAAGGGTATAAAAGAAGAAAAACTAATGACATGGCCACCTTGTTCATCTGATCTGAACCCCATTGAGAACCTGTGGTCCATCATCAAATGTGAGATTTACAAGGAGGGAAAACAGTACACCTCTCTGAACAGTGTCTGGGAGGCTGTGGTTGCTGCTGCACGCAATGTTGATGGTGAACAGATCAAAACACTGACAGAATCCATGGATGGCAGGCTTTTGAGTGTCCTTGCAAAGAAAGGTGGCTATATTGGTTGCTGATTTGTTTTTGTTTTGTTTTTGAATGTCAGAAATGTATATTTGTGAATGTGGAGATGTTATATTGGTTTCACTGGTAAAAATAAATAATTGAAATGGGTATATATTTGTTTTTTGTTAAGTTGCCTAATAATTATGCACAGTAATAGTCACCTGCACACACAGATATCCCCCTAAAATAGCTAAAACTAAAAACAAACTAAAAACTACTTCCAAAAACATTCAGCTTTGATATTAATGAGTTTTTTTGGGTTCATTGAGAACATGGTTGTTGTTCAATAATAAAATTATTCCTCAAAAATACAACTTGCCTAATAATTCTGCACTCCCTGTATTAAACTGACAAAGAGAAAAAACCTGATTTTACTTACACAATCTGGAAGTTGTGTCCTCCCTATATTAAAGCTGCTGTACAGAATCTGCAAAACAAACTGGGTTGAAACATTTTTGACCCTCTTTAACAACATTCCAACATAACATTATCATTGATTGGGGAGATTAAAATTAATGATATATTTTTATGTGGTTCAGCAGATTTAAATGTTTTCCAAAAGCACACATACTTATCAGTGTTTCTCAAACTTTTTACAGTGTGAGAAAATGTCAAGCTCTCCCAAGTACCACTATGAAAGCATGAAACTCGTAAATCTTACAACACAAAATTAGTATTATTAAATTAGTAAAATTATCTGCAATACAGATTTTTCATACATTCTATACATTCTACCACAGGCAAAGTTGCCTCCATCTTTATAATTTTTTATTAATATTTTGTAATAATTTATCCTGTTTTGGGAGTGTTTTTTTATGTATCTGTATTATACTGTTTACTTTTTACTCACTATTGGCGTCATTCATTATCTCTCCCCCCCCCCCACAGTAATTAAGGTTAGTATATGTATTTTTTTTTTTTAATTCCAATCCATTCTTCTTTTGCAGCATTTAAATAACCTTTATCAGATTTGATAGTTTTGTTACAGACTTTTCAAAAAAGTGTTCTGGTTTTCTTCAATTGTGTGAAAATGTACAAAACAGTGATGTCATGTTTTCTGACGAGGACCCAGGCACAGAGAGACTTGATGAATTTAAGAATGTTATGATTTTTATGATTTAATAAAGAAATTTGCAGACTTGCACAGAGATGGTAAAATTTTGATGACTGATAACAGAGACGAAGACAACAGATGACGAGCACAGGGAGGAACAGGGGTTTAAATGCACCAAGGAGACAGTCAGAGAGAACTCGGGACAACTGGAGACATATAAGGATGCAGGGACTGAAAGAGCCAGGGAAGAAGTCTCATCGTGACGAGTAAAGTTTATTGCCTGGCTGGGCAGCTCTCTGGGTGCTCAGCACCCCCAAAGCTCCACTCCTAGAATCGCCCCTGATTAGATCTATTTAATTAATAAATCATTTTAATAAATAAACCTTCCCTGTTTAAACATGTGCCATAGTGTGGTCTCCCTTTGCATGTGACTTCTTGATGTTTGTTCACACACACACACCTCAGCATAAATGAGTACACCCCAATTATAGTCTTAGGAGAAAAGCCACACTTAAGACTACACAATTCGAATTAACAGGCATTAAACCACAAGCGAGTCTAATGATTCATCTAAGAGGTGTCCAGCTGACAGGTAACTATAAAAGGGCATTACTTAACAAATAAAAGCCCTTCCCATTTCATGCTGTCAGCAATGGCTCCACATGGAAGAGAAATGTCTGAAAATCTGAGAAAGGAAATCATTTCTTTACACAAAAAGGTGAGGGCTACAAGAAGATCAGCAAATCCTTACATATCAGTCAAAATACTGTAGCAAAAGTGATCCAAAATTTTAAGAAAGATGGAAGTGCAACCATCGTACAGAGATGTCCAGGCTGTCCAAGTTAAGTTAACATCTCAACAGGAGCGTCTTCTGATGACAAGGGTTGAAGAAAATCACCATGCAAGTTCACTGCAGTTAGCTAAAGCAGTAGAAAGCCAAACTGGAGGGACTGTTTCCCGTGACACCATACGGTGCACACTCAATAGGAATAGCATGCATGAGTATCGTCCACGAAGGAAGCCTCCCCTAAAGACCATGGACAAAAAGCATGCCTAGAATTTGCTAGGGCTCATGCTGAAAAAGATGAAGACTACTGGGACTCTATACACCGGAGTGATGAAACAAAGATCACTGTTTTTTGGAACTAATAGTTTATAGCTGCATTTCATTGATGGTATCATGAACTCAACAATGTACTGCTCTATAAGATGCTGCCATCACTCCGTAAACTTGGTCGTCACGCACTTTTCCAACATGACAATGATCCAAAACACACATCTAAAGCTACTGTTGCATTTCTGAAGAAAAACAGGGTGAAGGTGATTGAAGGGTGAAGTAGGTCTCCTGAACCCAATCGAACACCTGTGGGGAATTCTGAAGCGACAAGTTAAGCATCACTCCCCATCCAGCATCCAGGCTCTAAAAGAGGTTATTCTTGAAGAATGAAAAAAGATAGACGTTGCAATATGTCACCAACTTGTTCATTCCATGCCTAGAAGACTTGGTGTATTCATTTTTGCTTCAACCAATTTGAGTAAAACTGAAGATTTTATGATCTAAGTTACATTATTAAGCTTAATTTCATGTTATGGAGTTAAACAAGTGTTCAGTAAAACTCAGCCTTGTGAAAATTTTGGATATTGTTCTTTCATTCATTGAGCTACTGTTTAATTTCGTACTTTTTAAAGGGGGTGTACTCATTTATGCTGAGCACTGTATGTGTGTGTGTGTGTGTGTGTATGTATATATATATATAATACGGCTCTATGTGTCTTTTCATGTTGCGCACTGGTTCACTATCACTCACAAAAATTACCAAAACACAACACAAATCCTGCCAATGATTCACTTCCTTATAAACCGCTGAATCAGGTACTCAAGCTGTGAAGTACCAAATGAAGCTTCGGATGTCTGGCGTGAATACAGTACCTTGTCCTCCAGCACTGCAGTGAAGAACCACGGAGCCACTTTAGACTTCTAGTTTTGATAAACCTGCCTAGATCAGGTGACCCTGAACAAGGAGTCATCACTGTTACAATTCTTTTTCTATTTGAGGTTTACATTGTAGTTTAGAGTCTAGGTCAAAAATAATTGCAAGCTGTGAATTTATGCTCATAGCCTTAATCTCACTGTTTGATAACAACAATGACATCACTCAAATCCAAGAAAATCTGACCATGCTCACAAAGTATAACACCCCTTTTAGTTTAGCTGCTGGGGGACTTTCCCAAGAGGCACTGAGCACAATGGAGTTGCTGGATACAACTTATTAACCAAACTCATTAGCTGATAACACTAAATCTTTTAATGTAAACTGTGTTATTTTCAACTCCTGAAAATGGTAAATCCCTACGGACCCCAAAGCGCTTTACACTGCATCCAGTCATCCACCCATTCACACACACATTCACACACTGGTGATGGCAGCTACACTGTAGCCACAGCTGCCCTGGGGCGCACTGACAGAGGCGAGGCTGTGGGACACTGGTGCCACCGGACCCTCTGACCACCACCAGTAGGCAACGGGTGAAGTGTCTTGCCCAAGGACACAATGACCGAGACTGTCGGAGCCGGGGCTCGAACCGGCAACCTTCCAATTACAAGACGAACTGCCAACTCTTGAGCCACGATTGCCCCGAAAATCATCAGTTGTGATGAAAAACAACTGGAGGCGATGTGTTAATACCAATGGGTGACTTCAAAATTATTAAGTCTCTTTCTTTGCTCTTTCTCAGCTTTCCTGAGAGGTTATATAATACAGTATGCCTCATTTAAAAAGAGGGAAAATATTACTAAACTTCAAAATCTAGAACGTCAAATTAAACTTGCTGATTTAAAATTTAAAAATGATTGTTCTTCATTGAATTTGAATGAATTGACCAAGTTAAAATATGAATTTAATGCAATACTGTCACAAAAAGCTGAATTTTCTCTATTTCGTGCTAGACAAAAACACTTCGAGGAAGGGGATAAGGCCGGAAGGCTCTTAGCAAGATATATTAAACAGAGAGAGACTATGGCTATGATCTCAGCTGTTAAAGATAATAATGGACGTCTTTTCTTTAAACCTAAAGAAATTAATACAATATTTAGTAACTTTTATAAAGATCTTTATAGCTCGGAATCAAGCATTTCAGAGAGTGATATAAAGAAATTTTTGTTATCTTTAAATCTTCCTAGGGTGACAGTGGATCAACTGAAATATTTGGACGCTCCCATTACCGTTGAAGAGATAGTGGGAGTTATTAAACACCTGCCCTCTGATAAAGCACCAGGCCTGGATGGCTATACAGCTGAATTTTATAAATCCCTTCCAGAAGATCTAGCGCCACTGCTTTTAAACACTTATAAGGAATCTTTTCAAGAGGGTAGGCTCCCACCTTCACTATCTGAAGCCATCATTACACTTATCCTAAAGAAGGATAAGGACCCCACTGACTGTAAAAGCTACAGACCGATAAGTCTGACCTCCTATGATAGTAAGATTATCTAAAATTCTGGCTAATCGATTAAACCGGGTAATAACCTCTCTTGTACATGTAGATCAAGTTGGTTTCATAAGCTCACGCTCTTCAGCTGATAATATTAGGAGGTTAATTGATATTATGTGGGCGGTTCAGGACAGCCATTCTCCCATAGCTGCGATTTCGCTGGATGCCAAAAAGGCATTCGACAGAGTCGAGTGGAGATATTTATTTGCTACTTTAGAGTGTTTCGGTTTTACCAAAAGCTTTATTAATTGGATTCAGCTTATATATGTACACCCCAAGGCATCAGTACTCACAAATGGAATAATAGGGCCTTCTTTTGAACTAGGTAGAGGAACCAGGCAGGGGGATCCCCTCTCTCCACTTCTTTTTGCTCTGGCCCTTGAGCCGCTGGCAGTGGCTATTCGTAGGGAGCCCAATTTTCCAGGTGTCAGTATAGGGAGAGACTGTCATAAACTGATGTTGTACGCCGATGACATTTTGCTTTTTATATCAGACCCAGAAAAGTCTTTAAACTCCTTGCAGGCAATAATAAATACGTTTTCAGCTATTTCTGGTTATAAGGTGAATTGGACCAAATCAGAGGCCCTTCCGTTAACTAGTTATTGTCCTAGGTCACTTTTTCAAACCGGTATGTTTTCCTGGCCTCAGAAGGGCATTAAGTATTTAGGCATCACCTTCCCGCCTCATTTGTCAGACCTGATAAAGATAAATTTTGAACCTTTACTCAGCGATATGAAAATTAATATTGATCGTTGGTCTCAGATGTATCTCTCAATGTGGGGAAAGGTAAACGTAATCAAAATGGTATGTACACCTAAGTTCAATTATTTGTTGCAGGCTCTACCAATTTATGTTCCTTTGAAATACACCAAACAGTTTGACCAGCTCTGTAAGTCATTTATATGGAATAATAAAAAGCCTAGATTGAATCTGAGAAAACTGCAGAAACCAGTGGACAAAGGTGGGTTAGGGATGCCTAATCTACTTTTATATCATTATGCTTTTTCTCTTCTGCATTTGGCACATTGGTTCTTACCCCCTGAGAAAGCGCCTCCTTGGTTTTCCATTGAAAGTACTGCTTGCTCGCCATTTACACCATTATATAGCTTATCAACTAATTTGTGCCCCCGTATCCAATCACATCCGGTACTTTCTCATTTGAAAGAAGTATGGAAAAGAATGTCCAAATTATTCAAATTTGATCCATATCTTAACCAGTCTGCTGGTAGTTGGTATAACCCCAAACTTTCTATTGCTAAACTACCCTTCTTTTGGAAGCTCTGGTTTCAGAGAGGTATAACAGTGTTGGGGGATCTTTACGAAAATAGTATATTTAAATCATATGGAAAACGTGCAGAAGAATTTGATTTACCTAGACAGGAATTTTGGAAATATCTGCAACTAAGACATTTGATGGCCAATACATGTGGTTCATTCGCAAAGTTCCCTTTAAGCTGCGACTTTCTGGAGGAAATAAAAAAAACCTTTGGGCGTGGACAAGAGGCATCAGCTTATTACAAAATGCTTTTATTAGCTTCTGATCCTAACACACTGTCCCTCAAAAGAACGTGGGAAATGGACTTAAATCTCAACTTTACAGTGGAGGAATGGAATGGCATCCTCGGGAATCTGAAAAAAATGTCACGCGAATTGCGTTCAAGATTGGTTCAATTTAAGATTTTAAATAGAGTATACTGGACACCCTCACGGTTGCATAGGGTGGGTCTAGCGACTGATGATGCATGCTGGAAATGGCAGCAAGGAAGTGGCACACTTTTACATTTGCTTTGGGGGTGCTCCAAAGTCCAAGATTATTGGATTCATATTCACACTGTAGTAGAGAAGGTTGTAGGTCAAGGGGTCCCATTTATGAACAGTCTTTATGTATTAGGAGATCCTTCAGCTTTGAGTCACTTATCCACTTCTCTAGCTCATTGGGTACAAACGGCTATTATGCTGGGGAGGAAGCTGCTGGTGAAAGAGTGGAAGGCCTCATCGACTCCTACCTTCTCTCAGTGGTATACCTCTTTGGGACAAGTGGCAGCTTACGAAAGATTATCATATAGACTGCTAAATAGACTGGACGACTATAATGATAAGTGGGCTAACTACTTTTTACATACAGGTCAGTGACGTATCCGGCTAAAGTAGTTAAGGTCGGACTAAATAGGATAGCTGTAATCTGGTCCATGTGAAATGTTGGCATCATTTTTTTTTTCTCTTTTTTTTTGGGATGGAAATATGCATTGATTCTCAATTTGTTCTGTTTTTGTTACTGGGAATGTCCATTCTGCTATTCTGCTATCTTTTGGGGGGTTTTTGGGGTGGGGTGGGGGGGGGGGGTGGGGGGGGGTTGTATATTAAAATCTAATAAAGTTTGAGTCATAAAAAAGTCTCTTTCTTTGACCTAGAGAGAATGGTTCTAAGAGATTCCTGGCCTCTTAATTACCTGAGCAGGTGAGATAGAGGGAGTTGTCAGAGTCATATTGGAATACACAATCTTGTAGAGCAGATGTGGTCAGAAGGCAATGACCAAAAACAGACCATACAGCTCTTATTTGAGGTATCTTTCTCTGTCTGAAAGAAACAGCAGAACCACAACCCAGATGTACACAGAAGATGTGCACGCTTGTTTTTTTTTTCCAAGTTATTGTTATTATTGTGGTTGTGTGTTGTTACAGTCTTCTCACATGTTATGTCATACAGTGGGATGCAAAAGTTTGGGCAACCTTGTTAATAGTCATTATTTCCCTGTATAAATTGTTGTTTGTTACAATAAAAAATGTCAGTTAAATATATCATACAGGAGACACACACAGTGATATTTGAGAAGTGAAATGAAGTTTATTGGATTTACAGAAAGTGTGCAATAATTGTTTAAACAAAATCAGGCAGGTGCATAAATTTGGGCACTGTTGTCGTTTTATTGATTCCAAAACCTTTGAACTAATCATTGGAACTCAAATCGGCTTGATAAGCTCAGTGACCCCTGACCTACATACACAGGTGAATCCAGTAATGAGAAAGAGTATTTAAGGGGGTCAATTGTAAGTTTCCCTCCTCTTTTAATTTTCTCTGAAGTGTAGCAACATGGGGGTCTCAAAACAACCATCATGGTTTAGGGCAGAGCTTCCCAAAGTGTAGGGCCCGCCCCCTAGGGGGGGACACTGCTAGCGTAATGGACAGGGCTCCCACACAAACGCAAAGCAGAGATGAAGCATCGCCAAATATGTTTCCAAACCAACTTCCTTCCAAGCCAAAGACTAGAAAATATGGTGAAGCATCTTCCCTTTGGCTTCACCTGCACAAGTGCCAAAGTAGGTCTCCCCTGCAGAATTGGTTTTCCCTTCATCGGGAGCAGCGCTAGACTCTCCAAATCACGGACAAACAGTATCCCACATTCTTGATTGTTAGTTCACAAACACTTGTTGTAATGACTAACTACTCCTGAACTTTTGGAGATGTTAGCTCTTTATACAGGAAAGTTACAGTGGGATACAAATAATATCAGGCTGATCCTGCCACGATTTGTTCCCCAGTTCAAATCACAGACAAACAGGATCTCAGAGCTGCTTATGTTTTTAAACCCATTTTGCACAGAGAGGCATTTTTTGATTTGATAGCAACATTGAATATTATTACACATAAAAAAAAGAGTAATCACACCCCGACGCCTCTGCCTTTCTAAATGGAGGGACAGTAACTGCGTGTTTATATGTAAGCGTGTAAAACCTGAAGATAGTCAGATTAACAGTATTTTGTCTCTATCTGCCATTCTGCAATTCGTCTCATGTAAACAATAACGTGGCGCACAGCGTGATGTGAAAAAAGGCACATACCTTTGACATTGCATGATGAACTCTGTATTCCTCGTCCACACGTAAACGCAAAAAAGGAGTTTTAAAAAAATCTCACTTTTCGGTGATTCAAAACGCCGTTTACGTGTGGATGAAACAGCTGCGTTTTCAAAAATATTGGACGCAGCATAAAAGAGTTAGTGGTGTATTTTATTACTACCTGCAACTGAGTTTGAAAACAAAATATGGGTGTGTGTTTGTGGTTGGAGGAAGTGGGGGTTTTTTGGGGGGGGGCTTGGGAACCTCTGGTTTAGGGGAAGGATACAGAAAGCTGTCTCAGAGATTTAAGCTGTCTGTTTCCACAGTTAGCATATTGAGAAAATGGAGTTAAGGCTCGAAGTGGCTGACCAACAAAAATCTCGGATAGACAGAAGCGACGAATGGTGAGAACAGTTAGAGTCAACCCACAGACCAGCTCCAAAGACCTACAACATCATCTTGCAGCAGGTGGAGTCACTGTGCATCGTTCAACCATTCAGCGCACTTTACACAAGGAGATGCTGTATGTGAGAGTGATGCAGAGGAAGCCTTTTCTCCACCCACAGCACAAACAGAGCTGCTTGGAGGTATGCTAAAGCACATTTGGACAAGCCAGCTTCAATCTGGAATAAGGTGCTGTGGACTGATGAAACTAAAACTGAGCTATTTGGGCATAACAAAGGACATTATGCATGGAGGAAAAAGAGCACAGCATTCCAAGAAAAACACCTGCTACCTACAGTAAAATATGGTGGTGGTTCTATCATGCTGTGGGGCTGTGTGGCCAGTGCAGGGACTGGGAATCTTGTCAAAGTTGAGGGACACATAGTATCAGCAGATCCTGGAGAATCGGTGACAAAGCTGAAGCTGCGCCGGGGCTGGATCTCTCTAAAGGGATGCCAAATGCTGTCATTTTTTTTTCTGTAAAGTAAATTTACCTTGCCTATGGGTATAAATAAAGTTACCTTGACCTTACCTTGACCTTTCAACAAGACAACGACCCGAAACACTGCTCAAAATCCACTAAGGCTTTCATCCAGAGGAACAAGTACAACGTTCTGGAATCTCAGTCTGCAGACCTGAATATTATTGAAAATCTGTGGTGTGAGTTAAAGAGAGCTGTCCATGCTCAGAAGCCATCAAACCTGAATAAACTAGAGATGTTTTGTAAAGACGAGTGGTCCAAAATACCTTCAACCACAATCCAGACTCTCACTGGAACCTACAGGAAGCATTCAGAGGCTGTGATTTCTGCAAAAGGCGGATCTACTAAATATTGATTTCATTTCTTTTTTTGTGGTGCCCAAATTTATGCACCTGCCTGATTTTGTTTAAATAATTATTGCACACTTTCTGTAAATCCAATAAACTTCATTTCACTTCTCAGATATCACTGTGTGTGTCTCCTGTATGATATATTTAACTGACATTTTTTATTGTAACAAACAACGATTTATACAGGAAAATAATGACTATTAACAAGGTTGCCCAAACTTTTGCATCCCACTGTATGACATATCACAAAAAGTTTTACCTGTGCAGGTCAGATCCAGGATCTGGATGGGAAAGGACTCGTAATGAGGTCCCACACAGACACCCCAAAACGCAGAAGCAGCCTGAACACAGCAACCGCTGACCTGCACCACAGACCTGTGTGAGGCCTCCTCTCTTGTTCTTAAAGAAACAGCTGCACCACAGTCCAGATGTTCACAAGCAAGAGTAAGTGCCTTATAGGACCATGGAAAGACCACTGCTGCCCTCCACTCTCCCAGATGTTTCAGCTCCAGTGTTCCTGCACAGCGGCTGGCTCCTCCCATCAACCTGACAATCTCTGAACAGAGAAGACATTTAAAATATCAAAGTGAAACTCAACAGCAGATTCTGCTTCTGTGATCCTTTGTTTCTCTCTGTTTACCTGTTGGTTTGTGCTTTTCTTCAGCTCGGACGCCTGAGGAGGGCACAAGAGAAAAATCACAAGGAAGTCTTTTATCTGGAGCACAAACGATTATTATTATTATTATTGCAACAATATGTTTATTGAGTTTTTAGAGCAAGTCAAACAAATCGTATACAGATATATGAAAGAATAGTCATCAAGGAAAAAAACCCGTTAAAAAAAAAAGAACAAAACAAAAAAACAAACGGATGGACTATACAAAGTGTCATTCCACCATATCCCTCATGGTTATATCACATTATGTCTCTCCAAATGATGTGACTCCAGGTTCCCAGGACTCCACCAACACTTGTGAAAGGTCCGCTCCCTCCAGGTATAATATAAAAGGTGTCCAGACAATTTCAAACAGTTCCTTCTTCCCTTTCAAAATATAGGTTATCTTTTCTATAGCCAGAGATGAGGACATGTCCCGTAACCAATGCCCCAGTTTTGGTCTATCAATTTTTCTCCAATACAATGCAGTTAAACGTTTAGCATGCAAGAGGCACATATTTATGAGGGTCCTGATCTCTTTTTGAATTGTAGGAGATGGTGGATAAAGTGCCAATAAAAATCATTTGGGGTCTGGATTTAGAGTTATATTAACCATACTATTTATTGCTAAAGTTACCTCCCTCCAAAACTTCTGTATCTCCTCACATTCCCATAAACAGTGGAAAAGGGTTCCCTTTTCTATACCACAGTTCACCCATGTATCCGGCATATTATTATCAAATGAATGTAACTTAACAAGAGTTAGATAAGTTCGCATGGACCAGTTAACCTGTAAAAGCTGCAATCTTGTGTTAACAGTTTGAGTATGAGCTTTTAAGTACACTGATTTCCACTCTTCTAAAGATATATCTGTTCCTATATCGCTCTTCCACGTGTTTAGCCGGCCAGCAGAGGATTTAGTAGAACTGGAAATAAACATATCGTACAAATATGAGATCTGCCGCTTGGTGTAAGGATAGTCAGAAACTTAAATTTAACTCTCAGCTGTTCGAATGACATCATTACACCATCACAAAAAAGGTCTTCAATCTTATTCAGACCTAGTCCAAGTTCGAAATCCTGTATCGATCATACCAGGTTTAAAATGGTTGTTTCCCTGAATCGGACTAAAATGAGATAGGGGTTTCCCTACTCCCAAAACATCATGTACTTTGTGCCATACATTGATCATGTTCAAAATAATAGGATTTGCTATGCTTCTTTTACGAGTTTTAACTGGCGCTGAGTACAAATATGCACTCAAGGGCAGTTCTGAATTAAGTAAGAACAATTCCATTTAAACCCATCAGATGAGAAATAGTACATCATCATGCGCAACTGTACAGCCCAAAATTGCGCAACGACTGAAAGTTAGGAGCCTTAAGCCCACCCCTGTCAAATGGCAGATATACCGAAGCCGATGGCGACGATTTTGCCAAATAAAATTGGTAATAATTTTCTTTGATTTAAGAGACCTGCAGGTACTGGTAGAGGGATATTCTGAAATAAGTAGAGAGGTTTAAGGAGTACGCTCATCTTCACAATATTAATCTGCTAAATAGTCAATATGGGTAGATTTGCCCACCTTTTTATCGATTCCGTAATAGATTGAAAAGTAGGGTCGTAGTTAACGTCGGCTATCTTGCTAACATCTGGTACTATACGAATTCCCAAGTAAGTCAGGCATTCCGATGGTTTGAATGTCTGAGGCGAGCTGAGATAATTAACTCGCTCTGTTTCATTCAGCAACATTAAAGAGGATTTTGAGTTATTTACTTTGTAAATAACTCAAAAAACTTTGACAGAGTTATTCAACTCTGTCAAAGGCCTTTTCGGTATCTAGCGACAGAACTGCAGTATCACAAGCATCTCGGTTTTCATAGAGGACATTTATTAATCTCCTCACATTATGAGACCCTTGTTCTCCTTTAACAAAACCATTCTGATCTGTATTAATTAATCACTAGTGGGAGACATTTCTCTAATCGCAGGGCCAATATCTTGCTAAGAATTTTCATGTCCACATTCAATAAAGAAAGTGGCCGACAGGACTGACAACCATCTCTGGAGTTTTCAGGTTTAGGGATTACTGTAAACAATGCAGCTCTTAGAGAGGGCAGAAGCAAACCATTTTCAAAGGACTCAGAATACATATCTAGCAACGGTTTTAAGAGTTTATATTGAAATTTTTTATAAAAATCCATAGGCAGCTCATCACGCCCAGCAGCTTTCCCCAATTTCAGAATGTCAACTGCCTCCTGAATTTCTTTAATTGTTAAATTAGTGTCAAGAGTAGGCCAAAGGTCATCTGGAATAGAAGGAAACTCAAGATCATTTAGAAAGGTAGCCTGTAAAGTATCTACATTCATTTCCTGTGGTTGTACTACTAATTCACCTTGAATATTCCTAATTGAATGAATTGCCCTTTCTGTTTGCGGTTGTTTAAGACACCAAGCTAGTAGCCTCCCAGGTTTCTCCCCTTATTATTATTAGTAGTAGTAGTATAACACCATTCAGTTTAAAGATTGCAGATGGTTTATGTAAGAAAATATTGGTGAAACAATAATTTGTGTGAATTTGTTCCACTTAGGTTTGAGAATGAGGCCCCTGATTATTTTCTAACGTCAGAACAGCATCATCATCATCATCATCATCTGCAGAGTTCTCTCTTCTGTTCCTGCTGATCATCTTCTCCACCCAAACAACACATTTCATCCTTTCTGACTTTTCTGAGAAGATCTGTAACCCAAATTAAAAAAAACAAGAACTGCGTACTGTTGAGGAGCTGTTCAGCATGGAGTCTCTGAACTTTCTTGGCTTCTAGTTTCAATTTCATCAACTGAAACTAGAAGCCAAGAAAGTTCAATTAAGTTAAATTAAGTTTAACTTGTATTGCAGCAAATTACAAAAACAGCTGCCTTTGGGGTGTTTTCTATCATACAATACAATAATACGTATACAATAATATGTAAGTTATTAATGAGCTGTGGAGCTCAGCAGCCCTTTGGTTTCAGAGACCCCTGAAACTCTTTCATGACTGCTGCTCTTCTAGGTGGTGAATGCATCAGCCTGTCATGTTGTTGTCACATAATATTTTTTTATATTACATCATCATTGATGCTACAAATGGGTTTACCTGAGCAGGTTAACTCTGAGGCAAAGGGAAAGGGTTCAGGAAACACACAGACACTCCACAGAGCAGATGCTTTCTCCACACAGGCACCATTGATCCACCACATTGACCTGTGCGGAGCCTTCTCTCTCCTTCCTACAGAAACAGCAGAGCCACAGGCCAGATGTTCACAAATTACAGTGACTGCCTTCGGAGTCCACACAAACAACACCGATGGCCTCCACTCTCCCAGATGTTTTAGCTCCAGTGTTCCTGCACAGCAACTGGCGCCTCCCACCAACCTGACGGACTCTGAACAGAAAAATAATTTACTTCTGAAAAGATTAAAGTGAAACTGTTAATTATGTTTGTGTGATTTTTTATTTTTTAGTTTACCTTTTGATATGAGCTCATTGCAAGCTTGGACTCCTGAGAAGGACATAAGAAAAAAACCATGAATATAAAGACGGATTTTACTTGGAGAGAGCAGTTCATCCTCTGATCCTTTCATATCTGTGTGTTATGATGATCTTGCTGTGTGTGCAGGTTGTTTGATGATTAAATCACAGAATGCTGACAGTTGATTTCTAATCCTACCCTGAGCTCCACAGCAGCAGCAGACGGGGATCCATGATGCTCAGCTCAGGAAAGACGAGGCGAGGACGAGACGAGGTTTGACTCCACAGTGTCTGATTCTGTCATTTTTACTTTGTTTGCCTTTCCTGGTTCCTGATCAACAGGCTTCTCGTAAGTCCTCTCACAGTCCCACTGACCCCTACATTTATGGTCCTATAACCTTGCACAGGTAGAAAGTTACATACTGTTTGTTTTCCAACAGCAAATATCAACCTGCACTTTGTTCCCTTTAAAATAAACAAACCAAACTAAAGTAGTTTTGTTCAAATTTGCTGCAAAATTTCACTTGAAGGGAAGGGAAATACTGTTTGTTTATGTTTTTATTTTGCTTATTAAAATACATTTTTCACTGCAACAACAGAGTTTGTTTTCTTAGACCGCAAAAGCATCTTATTACATAACAGGAAAACTGTAGAATCATGTGAATAATTAATGTCCAAAAATGCTAATTACATCAGACATAAAGATTATGGGGTTTTTGTCAGCTAAGAAATTCATTGAGACATGAGATGAGCTCTTTAGAGGTTTTCCTTTGCTTCCCGAGTTTCGTCATCTTCAGCAGCACAAACATGGAGGTCACAGTCAGCTCAGGGTCCTCCTGTGTGCTGCTTGGCTGCAGAGACATGACGGCACACTGTCAGACTGACAATCAGACCCACTGCATCACTCAATCATCACTCATGTGTTCAGTGCCCTCAAGTATAAATACACAACAGTGTGAGTAGCAGGACAGAAAGACCTGTGTCATGTGATCAAACACACTGACAGGAAGCACTCCATCAAGGCAGCTCACGCTCTGGGTAGTATTTACTTTTTGGGAGTGATGTTATATTTTCTATATATTCATTTGGTTGTACAGTAAAAATGCAGGCTTTCCTTATTTATCTGTTAAAACCCATTTTAATAAACTTGACTTCAATTTGAAGCATAATTACTTTAAATTATTTCTTTATTTATGTGAATCCATTCTCCTTCTCTTGATAATACTGCACTTTATCCTCTGGATTCTGTGCTTGTGTCCCATCCTCCTCAGTTTGGGACATTAATTGCCTTTTAACTAAATATATTGCAATTGACCATAAACAAATGATACCATGGAAAAAAGGCTAAACAGCTCATACAGTCTGAAAAAACATTTTCAGCTCTGCTGCACTTTATCAGACAGTAATATGCCGTAAACAGCCACTTTAACACCCATAACAGACATTTAAGTCACACTAACTTTTTTAGTATGGAGCAAGAAACACACATAACGGTTTATATATATACAAAATGTAGTATTTCATACTGTGATATATAAAAGTGTCCATTTATGTACAAAAACACATTAAAAATGTTCAAAGGTTATCATAAAACTTGTGATGGGATGAAGCTTCAGAGCATGTGCTGAGAAATCCAGGAAATGCTTACTGAAGCGCTCATTGAGGCTTGCTTCTTTACATGTGACTGACATCAGTTATGAGGTTTGAAGACTCATTGGTTCAAATTGGTTCAAGTGCGGTTGTGATCTATGAACAATAAAATAAAGCGCAATGGACCCCTGAAAATGTACGTGTCAGTGTTCACCTTCACGATTTCTCCAAAGCCAGAGAAGTTATTACCAAAAAGAGAAAATGAGTCCAAGCACAGTGGAAAAATATTATTTCTTAAAAAACCAACACCATCATTATTCAAACATTGACTGATACACTGACAAGGTTTTTGACATTAATAGAACTCTGTTTGCATCATGCAGGCCAATGACTATTACGGTGTTGACCAGCAGGGGGTGTGGTGTGCATATGAAGCATCGAGAAAAGAACCTTTTTCTGAACCAATTGGATGAAAAACGTTAAATTCTCACAAGGTTTCATCTGGCCATCACTGCCTGAAGCTGTTATCGTGTTGAAAGGACAGCTCCAATTATCCTGCCATTATACAGACTGACAGTAAACAGTGCAGAGAGCAAAAAAATAGAATGCACTGACATGCTGTCATCCTAAACAAAACGGTGCAGGTAAGGACTTGCTTTTTTTACCAAAAGAACTTTTCTTTTCCAACAAACGGACTCTGTAGTGACACTTTACAAAGAAATAATGAAAGATGCAGCAGAGCGGGAAAGCTGCTGATGTCTCGGTAGAAACACATCTGTAAAAGCACATTTACTGAAGTGTGTTTCATAAGCTGTTTACCACTCAGCAAACTTCTGATCACCTCATAGATGTCACTAATGTGCTTACCTGAGCAGGAAAGATGCAGGACGCTGTAAGTGAATCCTGATGCTGCACACGCCCTTAAATCAGATCGAGACCGAACACAGCCTTGATTGAGAAACCACGTCTGGTTGTAAAAGGAGTTATCTCTCACTTCTACAGAAACCACAGAGCTGCAGTTTAAGTGTTTGCAGAAAACAGCTGCTTCCTTCAGGATCCAGTCAGAGCCGTCCACAGGTCTCCACTCTCCCAGATGTTTTATCTCCAGTCTTCCGTCACAGCGACTGGCTCCTCCCTCCAACCTGATATCACCAGGCTCTGAACAGAAAGCAGAGAGTCATCAATAAAAGAGTAAAGTGAGTCTGAACCACATCAAAGATGCAGCTCCTCTTCTACCTGAGCAGGTGAGTCCAACAGCTTTGCCAGCTGAGCAGCTGTTTCTAGCTGAGCTTGAGCTTCTACAGTCCAGGAGAGCAGACTCATGGCCTCCACACTGGAACTCTTTGCTCCACACTGGAGCCTCCACTTCTCCATAGAGCGCCCCCTGGAGGACCGAAGGAGGCCCACAGCCGAGCTCCCTACAGACCACCTCTGCATCCTGCTGGTCAAAGTCAGCTTCACACACTGAGGACCAGCTCTGGTCAGACTTCACCTCCAGTCTGCCTGAACACAGACTGGAACCATTCAGCAGCCTGACAGAGTCTGGAGACATCAGAGAAGATCAAACAGAGAGAGATACTCAGAGTCAGCCCCCACTCAGTACATCATAAGTCCTTCATGTTTATTTCAGATTGGTTTTGATGGTCACTTTGGATTTTGAGATTGTTCACTGAATATTTAACATTTTTGTTTAGCTGTGTAAAAAGACTAATGAAACCATCTGTGAAATAAAGGATCAGTGGTTTTTAAAACATAGGCTGACTGTAGTTTATAAAAACATCCAAAAGCAAAATTCTCACCTGACCACAATATTCGGAGACTATCCCTGCTTTTATGAAGGTAATGCTTCACTGGATGTGTCTGAAGATAGACGTCATAGAATCTGAACCCCAAAGCAAGAAATAAAAACAAAAAAAACTCTAAATACAGTCTCAGCTGGCAACTGACAGAATAGCAAAAATAATACCAGGGCAAGGCAGGAGGAAACTGACAGAAAAAAAATATGACTAGAAGAAAGCACACAGATCGACAAGCATGCAATATGAGAGATTAGGGAGGACATGACAAAGAACCAAGAAAAACTGATGGAAGGAAGAGGGAGGCCCTAGACAGAACCCCAGTCAACCAGTCTCTTCAGGAGCCATCCATCCCAGCACGTGCTGAGGACAAAGTCACAGAAACCCAGGAACTGTCAGAACCTTCTGCAACCCACATTGAGGAGGCCCAAGCTAAGCCAGACCACAACCCCAAGGGAGCAATCATGTCAAAACATCTGGCCATGCACCTCAGAATCATCGAGTACCCAACACCTCGGGAAAGCAGCACTGACCAAAGGAAGCACTATCTGGTTTCTGATTTCTAAACCTTGGGCGATATGTAAAGGTAAATTTAAACCACTTAAAAGACAGAGCACACTTAGCCTGCCTGCACTTCAACCTTCTAGGATTCTCCAAGTAGGACAGGTTTTTGTGGCCTGTCCAGACTACAAAAGGCTGTTCAGCTCACTTCAACCAGTACCTCATTTTTGTATGTTTGATAAGCTGTATTCAACTCGAGAAGCCTCTGCTCACCTCATACATATATCACTAATGTGCTTACCTGAGCAGGTAAGATGCAGGATGAGTTCAGTGATTCCTGATGTTACGCACACCCTTAAATCAGGACTAGACTCAATACAATCATTTCTGAGCCACCAGGTGCCTCTGGAATTGGTTTGATTTCTCTCTTGCTTCGAAAGCACAGAACCACAGTTCAAACGTTCACAGAAAACAGCTGCTTCATTCAGGGTCCATTGAAAGGCATACACTGGTCTCCATTCGCCCATTTTCACCTCCAGTGTTCCATCACAGCGACTTTCTCCTCCCACCAACCTCAAATCATAAGGCTCTGAACAGAAAGCAGAGAGTCATCAGTAAAAGAATAAAGCGAGTTTGAACAACATCAAAGATGCAGCTCCTCTTCTACCTGAGCAGGTGAGTCCAACAGCTTTGCCAGCTGAGCAGCTGTTTCTAGCTGAGCCTGAGCTTCTACAGTCCAGGAGAGCAGACTCATGGCCTCCACACTGGAACTCTTTGCTCCACACTGGAGCCTCCACTTCTCCATAGAGCGCCCCCTGGAGGACTGAAGGAGGCCCACAGCCGAGCTCCCTACAGACCACCTCTGCATCCTGCTGGTCAAACTCAGCTTCACACACTGAGGACCAGCTCTGGTTAGACTTCACCTCCAGTCTGCCTGAACACAGACTGGAACCATTCAGCAGCCTGACAGAGTCTGGAGACATCAGAGAAGATCAAACAGAGAGATCAGAGACAGCAGAAAAAGAAAATGATTAGATTCAAATAAATGTATTTAGAGGCAAACAACTGTGATCTCAAGATGCTTTATGTTGTAAAGTAAAGATTGAATAATAATACTAAGAAAATGGTAATAGTAAGGTTCAAAAGACCTTGTATGTGAGGAGCAGGATTTTAAATTAGATTCTGGATTTAACAAGGAGCCAATGCAGGGAAGTCAGTATAGGAGAAATGTGCTCTCTGTGTGTGTGTGTGTCCCTGTCAGCACTCTTGAATCAGCATTTTGGATCAACTGAAGGCTTTTTAGGATTTTTATAGGACATCTTGATAAAAATGAATTACAGTAGTCCAGTCTAAAAGTAATAACTCAATTCCATTCAAATGTATTAATAAAGAACAACAGCTACATCAATGCAAATGCATGAATTAGTTTTTTCAGCAGTGCTCCTTTGAGCACTGCTGAAAAAAACTGCTCAGGATTTTTCTGATATTGTGCCAATGACAGAAAGCAGGCCTACATATGTGTTTAATATGTGCACTGAAGGACATATACTGGTAAAAATGACTCCAAGGTTCCTCACAGTTTACTGGAGACCAAGGCAATGCCATCAAGAGCAAGTCACTGGTTAGATACCATATTTCTAAGAATTTTCAGGGCCAAATACAATAACCTCAGTTTTATCTGAATCTAGAAGCAGTAAGTTAGAGGTCATTGGTGTGTGTTATCTGGCTTCATAGATAGATAAAGTTTAGTGTCATCTACTGCCTAAGGGAAGCATCTATAAAGTAAACAGAATTGGTATTAGCACTGAGCCCTGTGGAACTCCATAATTAACCCTAGTGTTTGAAAACGACTCTCCATTTACATGAACAAATTGAAGTCTATCAGTTAGATATGATTCAAATACTGCAACAGAGAGGTTTGAAGCTTGTGCTCTAATCACTGTAATAAAATATTATGGTCATCATTAGTGAATGCTGCACTGAGGTCAAGAAGATCATTACTGCAACCCTAAAAGCCTGTTGTATGTAGCCTATTAATAAAAAAAATAGGTTGATCACATTTAACTCATTCACTGCCAGCCATTTTCAAATCAGGTAACTCCCCACTGCCATTGACGTCTATAGACGTCAATGGCAGTGAATGAGTTAAGATTGAAATATTATCTATTGTTTGGACTTCTTTGAGCAGCCTTGTAGGAATGTGGTCTAAAAGACACACTATTGATTAGAGAAAGTAATTACTGAAGTTAAGTCAGAAAGATCCACTTGAGTGAAAGAGTAAATGAATATCAGTATTTTTTAAAGTCGTTGTATATAATAACACATCTCAGTGGTGGTTATAAAAAAATTTTTATCTAATGGTTAAAATTTTATTTGTCAACAAATTCAAGTCATTACTAGGTAAGGTCAAATGAATGTTTGGCTCAACACAGCCCTGAGTCTATGTCAACTTGGTTACAGTGCTGAAATGAAACTCAAGGTTGCTCTTATTTTCTTAAATCAGTGACAGATAATAAGATGCTCTAGCTTTATGGGGGGCTTTTTAAAAATGAAGATCTTCTAAATTCATGAAACTGAATTTCAATTTAATTCATTTCAGTCGTATTTCTATAGCACCAAATCATAGCAAAGGTTACATCAAAACACTTTTATTGTAAGGTACAGGCCTTACAGTAAAACTCTATCCAGCTTATGAGTTCACTCCTTTAAAGGGCATATTTGAGAGTTAAACCAAGAAGTCAAGCACATCTGATATGAGGCTTTCTTTTACAGAGAAACCACAATATCAGGAGTCATACACAATGAGGATGTAACACAATTAACAAGATAATCGACCTCTTTGGCAGTGGAGTTTAGGTAGCTGCTCTCTACTGTGTTAGCTTATGATATTAAAAGAAGACAACAGTGGAGGAATTAAACACCTAATCTTAGTTACAGCACTTTCAAAAAGCCAGCTACTGTAATCAAATATATTCCCCACTGCTGTATAATACATTATTCTAAATTTAGATGTTATTAGGAAATATCTATTTGCAAAAAAAAAAAAAAAAAAAAAAAAGGAAATATCTATTTGCATATTTTAACTGCACTTGTCTTTTTCTTTTTTTTAAGTAGAGTTCGGAGTAAAGCTCTGATGATGGCATATATGTTGTCACTAATGATGGACTTACCTAAACAGTTAAGCTTTACAAAATACATTGAGTCATCTGATGTTGCACACTGCCTCAGAGAAGATCCATTTTGAACGCAGTCAGCAGTAATTTCCCAAGCAGATCGAACTGAAGAGCTCAAGTTTTGTTCTATGGAAACAGCAGAGCCACAATCCAGATATCCACAGAGGACTGCTGCTGTCTTCAGTGTCCAGTCAATGGCTTCCACTGGTCTCCATTCTCCCAGATGTTTCAGTTCCAGTGTGCCTGCACAATGACTGGTTCCTCTCACCAACCTGACATGATCAACATCTAAACAGGTATCAGAAAGTAGTCACATTGAGAATGACTTTGAACCACATCAAAGCTGCAGCTCCTCTTCTACCTGAGCAGGTGAGTCTAACAGCTTTGCCAGCTGAGCAGCTGTTTCTAGCTGAGCTTGAGCTTCTACAGTCCAGGAGAGCAGACTCATGGCCTCCACACTGGAACTCTTTGCTCCACACTGGAGCCTCCACTTCTCCATAGAGCGCCCCCTGGAGGACCGAAGGAGGCCCACAGCTGAGCTCCCTACAGACTACCTCTGCATCCTGCTGGTCAAAGTCAGCTTCACACACTGAGGACCAGCTCTGGTTAGACTTCACCTCCAGTCTGCCTGAACACAGACTGGAACCATTCAGCAGCCTGACAGAGTCTGGAGACATCAGAGAAGATCAAACAGAGAGATCAGAGACAGCAGACACACGAGAAAAAGATGGCAGCAAACAACTATTCACTGATTCAAAGATGAGACTGTTTGTCCATTTATTGGTGGGACAGTATTATGCTGTTATATCAGGATGAGCTGGTAGAAACAACAGCAGAGAAAAGTGGGTTATTAGAGACCCAGAGATTAGCGAAACAGAGTATCAGCCCATGTGGTCTTATGTACACATTCTCTATAACAGTGGACTAGAATCACTGTAAATCAACACTCACTACCTGCAATCTGCAAAGCATAGTGACCCCATTAAATATTGAGCAACATGATTCGTACTCAGAGAGTCAGCCTTCTTTGCAAAATTCTCAACTGACCACAATATTCTCCAACCATACCTGCTTTCATGAAAGTAATGCTTCACTGGGTGTGCTCGAAGATTAATGTCATGGAACCATTGTATCGCAAGCAGAATCTGAACCCCAAAGCAGGACACCCAAAACAGGAAATAAACTAAAACACAGTCTTAGCTGGCAACTGACAAAATGGCAAAAATAATACCACGGCAAGGCAGGATCAAACTGACAGAAAAAGTAGGACTAGAGGAAAGCGCACAGATGGACGAGCACGCAATATGAGGAATCATTTAGGACATCAGAAAGAACCAAGAAAAAATGACAGAATACATATACAAGGTGATGAGAGCAAACTGGAAGACAGCTGAGCTGAATCTAATAGAGGAAGGGGAAGTAAAACACAACACAACATACATGAAACAGTAAATGACTAACACCAGGACCAGGACTAAGATATACTAACATGACTGAACTAAACAGAGATCACAAAGACAGGAGATAGTGTCTTGATTTGCTGTGTGGCAGGGACCACAACATAAAGCATAAAAAGAGTGACATTTTTTGTGTGTCAGGTAATTTCAAATTCAGTGTTTCTATCAGCTCAACAAACATTAGCGAACACACAAACTGTTTGTGTGCAGTTTGTCTCACAATGTGTTGCTAGCTAAAGGTCCAGCTGCTGTATTTCACAGGGAGAGAACAGAAAGAGAGCTAACTTCACTCAGAGATGGAGAGAGATAAGAAAGACAGGACAGGAGAGGAAAAAGAGAGGTTAGATTTAAAGGGAATGACTACTCATTTAAAGCTTACATGAAGTCCTCGTGTTTTTAAATGAGATATGGGGTCTGTACATGTGACATTATTTTTTTATATACAGTGGGGCAAAAAAGTATTTAGTCAGCCACCGATTGTGCAAGTTCCCCCACTTAAAATGATGACAGAGGTCAGTAATTTTCACCAGAGGTACACTTCAACTGTGAGAGACAGAATGTGAAGAAAAAACCCATGAATTCACATGGTAGGATTTGTAAAGAATTTATTCGTAAATTAGGGTGGAAAATAAGTATTTGGTCAATAACAAAAATACAACTCAATACTTTGTAACATAACCTTTGTTGGCAATAACAGAGGTCAAACGTTTACTATAGGTCTTTACCAGGTTTGCACACACAGTAGCTGGTATTTTGGCCCATTCCTCCATGCAGATCTTCTCGAGAGCAGTGATGTTTTGGGGCTGTCGCCGAGCAACACGGACTTTCAACTCCCGCCACAGATTTTCTATGGGGTTGAGGTCTGGAGACTGGCTAGGCCACTCCAGGACTTTCAAATGCTTCTTACGGAGCCACTCCTTTGTTGCCCGGGCGGTGTGTTTTGGATCATTGTCATGTTGGAAGACCCAGCCTCGTTTCATCTTCAAAGTTCTCACTGATGGAAGGAGGTTTTGGCTCAAAATCTCACAATACATGGCCCCATTCATTCTGTCCTTAACACGGATCAGTCGTCCTGTCCCCTTGGCAGAAAAACAGCCCCATAGCATGATGTTTCCACCCCCATGCTTCACAGTAGGTATGGTGTTCTTGGGATGCAACTCAGTATTCTTCTTCCTCCAAACATAACGAGTTGAGTTTATACCAAAAAGTTCTACTTTGGTTTCATCTGACCACATGACATTCTCCCAATCCTCTGCTGTATCATCCATGTGCTCTCTGGCAAACTTCAGACGGGCCTGGACATGCACTGGCTTCAGCAGCGGAACACGTCTGGCACTGCGGGATTTGATTCCCTGCCGTTGTAGTGTGTTACTGATGGTGACCTTTGTTACTTTGGTCCCAGCTCTCTGCAGGTCATTCACCAGGTCCCCCCGTGTGGTTCTGGGATCTTTGCTCACCGTTCTCATGATCATTTTGACCCCACGGGATGAGATCTTGCGTGGAGCCCCAGATCGAGGGAGATTATCAGTGGTCTTGTATGTCTTCCATTTTCTGATGATTGCTCCCACAGTTGATTTTTTCACACCAAGCTGCTTGCCTATTGTAGATTCACTCTTCCCAGTCTGGTGCAGGTCTACAATACTTTTCCTGGTGTCCTTCGAAAGCTCTTTGGTCTTGGCCATGGCGGAGTTTGGAGTCTGACTGTTTGAGGCTGTGGACAGGTGTCTTTTATACAGATGATGAGTTCAAACAGGTGCCATTCATACAGGTAACGAGTGGGGGACAGAAAAGCTTCTTACAGAACACGTTACAGGTCTGTGAGAGCCAGAGATTTTCCTTGTTTGAGGTGACCAAATACTTATTTTCCACCCTAATTTACGAATAAATTCTTTACAAATCCTACCATGTGGATTCATGGATTTTTTTTTCACATTCTGTCTCTCACAGTTGAAGTGTACCTCTGGTGCAAATTACTGACCTCTGTCATCATTTTAAGTGGGGGAACTTGCACAATCGGTGGCTGACTAAATACTTTTTTGCCCCACTGTATTGTCAAATATGCAAATCAAACTGAGACAAACTAACTATGTTATTTAAAGGCTGCATGAAAATCCACTGCAGGTTAGTGCAGGATAAACAGGTTATTTTGCTGTACTGTGATGGATTTAAAGTAAAAAAAACAGTGTGTGACTGGTGCACAGTGGCTGTGGTTTCATGGTCAGTGGTAGGTAGGGCTGCACGATTAATCGTTAGAAAATCGCGATCTCGATTCATACTTATGTGCGATCTCATTTCCAAATGACAACGATTTAAAAAAAAAAGAAAAAAAAGACGACGATTGTACCGCATTTTGATCCGGGACGTAATCTGCATGAAAACAAGCGCTCACTCTTCCTGCTCAACAAATGACAAGGGCGGAGCCTTATACCACGTGATACAGAAGCTGTGCCGTGTGATGCTAAAATTAGCAAGGGAAAAAACAACGGAGAGCACGTCAGGGATGACGAGAAAGTGACAGGAGAAAATTCGTCCCGGTCAACCACCCAAACATCAATAACGGGAACCTTATACAGCGCTTCCCTATACACGTCGAACTCCCGCAGGCACAAAGAAATTACGGAGGCTATCACTTATCACCTGACCAAAGATATGGCTCCCATCAACACTGTGCAAAACGAGGGATTTAGGAAAATGATCAACACCCTAGACCAGGGGTGTCAAACTCAAGTACACAGTGGGCCAAAATTCAAAACTGGAACAAAGTCGCGGGCTAAAGTTAATATTTATTGAAATATAATTATTCCTCCAGATATAAGAATGAATCTTTTCTTATGGACTCAAACATGTTTTGCTGAAAAAGTGAATATGGAACAAGCAAAGCTTAATACTAAACAATATATATATTAGCTGTATAATACCAGTAGGCCAGCTCTAATAGTAATTTGGTATGGCTTTGCGGGCCAAATGTAATTAGGCTGCGGGCCAAATTTGGCCCGCGGGCCAGAGTTTGACACCTATGCCCTAGACAAACGCTACACAGTGCCATCCCGCAACTATTTTTCTATTGTTGCACTACCTGCTCTATACACGCAGTGTCGAGCAACGGTGGAGATGGAATTTCAAGCAGTACAACATTTTGCGGCAACGACAAAACGTGAGACATTTGTTGTTTTTATGTTTATTTATTGTTTTTATGTTCAGTCTCAACTGTTACGAAGTTGATGTGCAGTTAATAAGTGCAATAGATATTTATATTGGAAAAGAAAATCGTGAGAGAATCGTGATCTCAATTCTAAGCCAAAAAATCATGATTCTCATTTTATGCAAAATCGTGCAGCCCTAGTGGTAGGTTACATCAAGTGTAGCAGAGATGAATTTGAAGTTAAGCTGATGATGCTGAGATTCATTCACTGAATTCTACCTTTATACCACTTTATAAAGTCTAATATAAAGACAGCATAAACAGTGTACTGTCAGCGTAGCAGATCAAAATCAGCAAGGACAACTCATGAAACATCTGCTGACATCTGGTTGAATACAGCAGTATACCATAGAGCAACAGTAGCTCAGATCAGCTGATCACAGCCTGTATATTAAGAAAACCTACTGGAGCTCTCAATAAAAATTATTGTGAGCTGTGATTCTTTTTCCCACACTGAGCCAACTACAACTGATTTTAGGGTTCCCCCACCTGCTGAATCAGTTTGTAACTGTTTCCAAACTCATTTCCCTGTTTAGAGACAAAGCCGCACTCTATGTAGTCAACAGAACATAGAGCTATTTTTTTATATTTTCATCTTGTTCTCTGCCCATGTTCTGCTTAAATGACTCAAGTTGAGTTCATTACTTATAATTAAAATGTACACTGAAATAAAGTATGTATTTACATCTGCTAATGTTAGCTTATTATTACTAGAAATGTCCACCAAATAATTACTTTTTGCCGCCTCTGCCTGTGATCAACTTACCTGAACAGTGAAGTTTTGCTATGAGAGATGAGTCATCTGATTTTGCACACTGCCTCAGAGAAGATCCATCCTGAACACAGTCAGCTGAGATTCCCCACGTTAATCTATGTGAAGACTCATGGTTTTGTTCTATGGAAATAATAGAGCCACAATCCAGATGTGCACAGACAACTGCGGCTGTCTGTGGCATCCTATCATAGATTTCCACTGGTCTCCATTCTCCCAGATGTTTCAGCTCCAGTGTACCAGCACACTGATTGGATCCTCCCACCAACCTGAAAACATCATTATCTGAACAGAAAGCAGAGAGTCATCAGTAAAAGAATAAAGTGAGTTTGAACCACATCAAAGCTGCAGCTCCTCTTCTACCTGAGCAGGTGAGTCCAACAGCTTTGCCAGGTGAGCAGCTGTTTCTAGCTGAGCCTGAGCTTCTACAGTCCAGGAGAGCAGACTCATGGCCTCCACACTGGAACTCTTTGCTCCACACTGGAGCCTCCACTTCTCCATAGAGCGCCCCCTGGAGGACCGAAGGAGGCCCACAGCCAAGCTCCCTACAGACCACCTCTGCATCCTGCTGGTCAAAGTCAGCTTCACACACTGAGGACCAGCTCTGGTTAGACTTCACCTCCAGTCTGCCTGAACACAGACTGGAACCATTCAGCAGCCTGACAGAGTCTGGAGACATCAGAGAAGATCAAACAGAGAGATCAGAGACAGCAGACACACAAGAAAAAGATGGCAGCAAACAACTATTCACTGGTTCAAAGATGAGACTGTTTGTCTATTTATTGGTGGGACAGTATAATACCGTTAAAATGGTAAATGGCCTGTATTTGTATAGCGCTTTACTTAGTCCCTAAGGACCCCAAAGCACTTTACACTACATTCAGTCACCCACCCCTTCACACACTGGTGATGGCAAGCTACATTGTAGCCACAGCCACCCTGGGGTGCACTGACAAACTTGAGGCTGCCAGACACTGGTGCCACCGGCCCCTCTAACCCCCACCAGTAGGCACCGGGTGAAGTGTCTTGCACAAGGACACAACGACCGAGACTGTCCGCGCCGGGGCTCAAACCGGCAACCTTCCGATTACAAGACGAACTGCCAACTCTTGAGCCACGATCGCACTAGTCTGTTATGTTCTTATGTACACGTTCTCTAAATCAGTCAACTAGAATCACTGTAAATCAACACTCACTACCTGCAATCTGCAAACTATAGTGACGCCACTAATCTAAAACACAAAACATGTTTAGCTCAATTTGTTGTTCTGAGAGACAAATATGCACTGCTACATAAAAAAGCTTAATAATTTCCACCTGATGAAATGTAAAGAAAAGCATCTGAGGGTGAAGCCATTTTGGAAGGTTGACAGTTTGTAAACTAAAACTGGGCTCTGGCTTCACTAAACAAGTTTGTGTATGTTGCTTCCTCTGATACTATAGCTGAGGTTAAAAAGTAAATAAATTAGCTCAGTAGAACAAAATGTTTTTAACATAAACCTGAAGAAAAAGGAAGAAGTGGGTAAAAGACCAGTACCAAGTACCACAGATTCAGCTTAACAAGAGAAACTCACTACAAATAGTGAAAATTGGTGAGTGAAATGGTAAAAAAAAAAATTAGTCTTTAAGTGTTAGTGTATGACAATGATGCATGTAAACATTTTTGTAAATATCTATGATCATTGGTGTGTATGAAATGTCTTTTTTCTGTCCTCTGTTATGAATTAGGAACTTCTATACATATATTTTCCACTCAAACAACTAATGTAGAGTGATGGTTCAGTATTTTCAGATTAAATGATATGATTTTGAAACAAATCTCTGATTGAGGGACTCTTTTCACCTCACAAGTGTGAAGAGCTTTTGTTCTACATAAGCTGCCCTCTACTGTGTTGCGCTATCAAACCTACCATTTGAAGCAGACGAGTAGGTACACAACACCATGACCTCATCTCCCATTGGGTTATGTCTATTTGAGTCCTCTCTGTGCTACTGAACTCTATGTTCCCAAAGCTGGACAGTGAGACAGCGGTTCACTCCATGCAACACGACGACCTACGTCAAGAAATCCAGAGATGCCCCGAGACAGTACTCCTCAGGGCCGTAGAGAAAACTAAATGTTTGGGAGACTAACACCAGATTTCAGCTTCAAACTTCAGACCTTAGATCAGAAAATTTGGTTATGTTCTAGGACATTCCATTACAATATAACTCAAAGAAGCTCTGTCTCAGGATCACTGGACCTTTTGAAATTGAGAATCTTGAGTTAATTCTGCCTGTGATCTCATACTCCCCAAAACATTGAAGATACTCAATGAATGTATCCTATGTATCCCAGCTTAAGCAAGTCTACAATGGTGTCCTGTGCTCTGTATATTCAGTCAGGAGACTATCAGGGTAAGACCCTCCAGTATCTTGTGAACTAGGAGAAGTACAGACTGTAGCATTGCCAACTTGCTTTGTATATATTTCCAACTTTCAATTGTTTCTTAATTAAGGCCCAATTATTTTTTTTATGTTTTTGAATATTATATCTGTTTAGAAAAGGAAAATTGAAAATTAGAAAACTGTTTCAAAAGTTTCCCAGATTTCTTTGTGCAAACTGTTAAGAATGAGTCCCAGGGTGTAGCAATACATGAGTGAGGAGAGACTGAACTGAAACTCAAGCTAAGAAATAGGAAGCCCAGAAAGTTATAGCACTGAAGAAGGGACTCTTTAGTTTGACTCCCGAGAACACTAAACATCTCTTCTGCCATGATTCAGTTCAATTCAGTTGTATCTAGATCTACATCTATCACAACAACAGGCCAGGAGTCCACCTGTTGGGGATGAGGGGAGGAAGAGAAAACAAAGATATGCTGTGGAACAGAGCCAGTCACGATTGGTGGATAGTTTGCTTCTCTTCCAGCTATCACATATTATATCATGTATACTGTCACAAATAATTTTACCTGAGCAGGTTACATCAAAAATGGACGTAGAAAACGAAGCTGATGCACAGTATTGCAGAGTAGATCCAAGCTGAATACACGTATCACTGATGCTCCACACAGATCTGCTTGATGCACCCGTCCTTTTTCCTAAAGAAACAACATAACCACAGTCCAGCTGTTCACACACAACAGTAGCTGTTTTCCGGGTCCACTCAATGGCTTCTACTGGTCTCCATTCTCCCAGATATTT
The DNA here is from genome assembly GCF_900408965.1 of Simochromis diagramma. Lineage (NCBI taxonomy): Eukaryota > Metazoa > Chordata > Actinopteri > Cichliformes > Cichlidae > Simochromis > Simochromis diagramma. Next base: position 26,587,233 of record NW_024386801.1, read on the forward strand.
CAGCTCCACCGTTCCTGTACAGTGGGTGGCTCCTCCCACCAACCTGACATCCTCACCGTCTGGAAAAAAATCAGAGAGTCATCAGTGAAAGAGTAAAGTGAGTTTGACCAGATCAAAGCTGCAGCTCCTCTTCTACCTGAGCAGGTGAGTCCAACAGCTTTGCCAGGTGAGCAGCTGTTTCTAGCTGAGCCTGAGCTTCTACAGTCCAGGAGAGCAGACTCATGGCCTCCACACTGGTACTCTTTGCTCCACACTGGAGCCTCCACTTCTCCATAGAGCGCCCCCTGGAGGACCGAAGGAGGCCCACAGCCGAGCTCCCTACAGACCACCTCTGCATCCTGCTGGTCAAAGTCAGCTTCACACACTGAGGACCAGCTCTGGTTAGACTTCACCTCCAGTCTGCCTGAACACAGACTGGAACCATTCAGCAGCCTGACAGAGTCTGGAGACATCAGAGAAGATCAAACAGAGAGATCAGAGAAAAGCAGACACAAAAGAAGAAAATGGCAGCAAACAACTATTCACTGATTTAAATTCAAGAAGGGGGGGGGTCTGACACACTACCTGCCTACAAGAAACTGGAAACTGTTTGGTTTGTTCTGCACAGACTTGGACCGGGCTGGGTTTAGTCAAGTAGACAACAGCATCAAGAAAGACAAAAAAAAGAGGCCCCATGAAAATGTGAATGAAGCCACTGCTGGGCCTTCTTTACCAGGGGTCCAGGTGAGATCAGCAGAGATGTTGGAAACGATAACTAGTAATGTCTTCATGAATTTGTTTGGAAATACAATTTTAAACATTAGAGAAAAAAAATCATAATCATGTCAGATATGTACAGCTACTTACAGTACCACTGATGCCACTGACACTGAGTCTTTTTCTCCAATTGATCTTTCTGAGTTAACTTCAGGTCTTTTAAACCCCATTCCTACAAGACTGCTCAAAGAAGTCCTATCATTAATTAATGCTTCAATCTTAAATATGATCAACCTATCTCTAATAATCAGTTATGGCCCACAGGTCTCTAAGCTAGCAGTAGTTAAACGATTACTTGAAAATCCATCTCTTGACCCAGTGGATTTAGGTAATTATAGGCCAATCTCCAACCTTCCTTCCTTCTTAAAAACTCTTGAAAGGAATGGCTTATTTGAAGAGTTTCAGTCAGGTTTCAGAGCTCATCACAGCACAGAAACAGCTTTAGTGAAGGTTACAAATGATCTTCTTATGGCCTCTGACAGTGGACTCATCTCTGTGCTTGTCCTGCTTGACCTCAGTGCAGCGTTCGATACTGTCGACCATAATATCCTATTATCCTATTTTACAGGTACTTCACAGCAGTGGTTTGAATCATATCTATCTAATAGACTCCAATTTGTTCATGTAAATGGAGAGTCCTCTTCACACACTAAGGTTAATTATGGAGTTCCACAGGGTTCAGTGCTAGGACCGATTCTGTTTACATTATACTACTACTTTGGCTCTTGGTGGAGGCGGACACATCTCTCACCCTCTCCCTCCCTTATCTTCCCTGCTTGGCTTCTATGTCTTGTCTAACTCTAACCCTCAGAGAGTCTCTCAGTCTTGTTTTCTAAAACCAAAAAAATTATGGATTTGATCAACTGGTCCCTTAACGAAGTTGACACTCTACTCTTGACGAGAAGCTTGGGCTCGGGAGAGCCCTGATTGTCCTCCAGAGACATTTGCTGCCGGATACTCGATGGTCGATGTGTCATGTGCCTGGCGACACTCTCAGTGGAGGACACTGAACGACATCTGCCATTCAGAACCATGATAACAGACTACTGGCTGATCGAAGCTGGCTCGGACCTGACTAATTGAAGAACAAAGAAAGCGGTTACAGCTGTTCAAATCCCCCACTAGGCTGGCCGAAATAATTGATGATGGTGTTACAAAATAAATATGTATTCTTAGTGCTTGTTTTCTGATTATATTGTTTTATGTATTTTAACAATAAAGGCTTGTAAAGCAAGGCCAGTTTTGACTCACAGACTAAGTGCTTAGCCAAAATGAAAAACAGGAAGTTCAGTCTGAGACATATTAATAAATACAGGAAACCAGACAGAAAGAGGAACTAGTAACATTTAAGGAGTTGTTTGTATCGAGGCTGTATGTTATGTGTAAAGGACCAAAATAACACCTATATGAGACACATTTTTAGCTTCTAATGTTAGAGATCCTGCCACTGGCTTTGGGCTGTGCAGGGCTTTCCCTCTTCCGGAAGATGATTGAATAAAGAATTATAGATGTTTTGACCACTCTGAGTCGGGTTTTCTCTGTTCTATCATGGGGATCAAAGAATCGGGTTTAATAATGGGTAAGCCGTGAGTACTCAGACTGAACTGAGTACTCAGCTTCTCTACAATCTTCCCATATGGCATTAAATAAACACATGGTTTCATTGACCAGATTGATGGCATTGTACATTTTGAAACCCGTGAACCCCTTCCTACCTGGGATAAACAGATTGTAGAGAAGCTCACGGCTTTGCAATGGGAAATAGATAGACCCGGTGACCAGTGATGGACATTAAGAACAACTGCAAAATTGGTGCACTTGTCTGCACTAACTCAAACAATCATCTCCCTCACTCATGCAGCTCCGGAACAACGAATTCTTGTCCCTGATAACGGGACTATGTTTAGTCTCTTTCAAGTACACCTGCATTGGCTGAAGACTGTTGACTTTTGCTTAACCGGGTGAAGGACACTCTCTCTCAAGTTGAACACAGGATACACACACACACACACACACCCCGGATGCTTGCCCCTCGTCCGACGCGCATCTCTGCACTGGAACGCGTAGAGTTGCCGCCATGTGATGCTGCTGTCTGCATTGGCTTACTCTAACCCTGCTCACCCACCCCTGTTGCTTGTCACGTGTTTTCAGGGTGTTACGGTGTGAAGATTCGTGTGCTTTTGTGCTGAGGAGTTTTTGTTTTCTGTTCTCATACTGATCCCCTATCAGGAGCTCAGTCTGAGTAGAGTTCTTTGGCAGCTCTGTTCATCTCTGCTCCCGTCAGCTTTACTCAGCTGCCTGCCCTCCTGCTACAGTTATTGCTCTTCACAGATTCCTTGCTCCTGAAACCCAGCAGCCTTACTCGGACCACCTACCTCCCCCCTGCCATTTCTCCGCCTTCAAAGATGTACTGAGACTCCTGGGTGCATTCCCTGAAGCCCATGCCTTTTCTCCATGCCCCTGAGCTAAAGCATTCCTGATGAAGATTTAGTTTCTCACATATTCAGTGTCATTGTGTTTTTCCCTGGTCATAGTTTCACTAGTTTTTAGCCTCACTGATCTTGTAGACCTTAGTTCATAGTTCACTGTCTAGTTGATTTTGCAATTTCATGTCTTCTAAATAAAATCTTGTTCATCACACTTTCTCGTGTGAGTCCTGCTTCTGAGTCCTTCTGTCTGTCGGCCTCGGCCGTGACACTGTCTGTGACACATTATGAGTTCTTTTGTTTTTAAGGATGTTCAGATTATTTTCTGAGCACCAGTGGGACAAGTTCTCTACCTCCACGCTGTATACTGTCCCATCTCCATCAGAAATTAGCCCGACCACAGTGGTGTCATCGGCATACTGGTCTATAACGTTGGGTGGGTGGGTTGGTGTACAGTCATAGGTGTACAGGGCTTACAGCAGGGGTGTCAAACTCAAATACCCAGTGGGCCAAAATTCAAAACTGGAACAAGGTCGCGGGCTAACATTAATATTTACTGAAAAAAAAATCTTCCTCCAGATTTATGAATGAATCTCTTCTTATGGACTCAAACAAGTTTTGCTGAAAAAGTGAATATGGAACAAGCAAAGCTTAATACTAAACAATATATATATTAGCTGTATAATACCAGTAGGCCAGCTCTAATAATAATTTAGTATTGGCTTTGCGGGCCAAATGTAATTAGGCTGCGGGCCAAATTTGGCCCGCGGGCCAGAGTTTGACACCTATGGCTTACAGTAAGGGACTGAGAATGCAGCCCTGTGGGGATCCAGTGCTGAGTGACAATTGGGGGGAGATTAAGATGGCTTTGATCAAGGACCAGGTGGCAGGGGGACCTGAAGGTGGTCCAGTTTGGTGGTGAGGATGTCTGGGTTTATGGTGGTGAACATTTAGCTGTAGTCCATCCTCACATAGCTCTTCTTGTTCTTCAGATGGTTCAGTGCTCTGTGAAGGATGATGGTGATGGCATCCTCCATGCTCAATAAGCAAACTGGTGGGGGTCAAGGGAGGGGGGTAGACATTCTCTGATTTGTTGAGACACTATCTGCTATCCACTATCCGTGTGCTGTACAATCCCATAGTAGATTACAATGTCATTAAACTAGTTATTAAACTTCCCATCACCGTGTCTGGAAAGTGTGAATAAAGTTCATTGTGGTATCTGGGACTCAACAGGTGCAATGATGTCACTGTGGAGTTAAGAAATCTTTTACAGAGGGGATCTACATACACTCTTCCTAAACCTCTGAAATCCTTACCACAGCTATGGGAACTCATGATGTCATTGTAGAAGGTTAATGGTGTTTACTGGTCTTTCAAATTCATTAGATCCAAAGCCTAATTTTATCTCATGATGGATATAAACACATAATATCACTTCAAGATGGTGGAAGATAGGAGAATTTTTGAAAGCAGCAATCCCAGAATAGGTTATTGTCATTGGCCGTTTTACTTCTTTTCACCGACTAACTAGTCTGACACTGTTTGTTGTAGACAGACTGTTCATACTAATAACCAGCTCCATTATGTGTTACAAGCCTATATTTCATAATTTTGTATCTTTGGTGAAATAGTCCACTTTTTCTAATAGTAGAAACCCAATCATTTTGAATGGGGAGCAATGCCTCTCTCTCAGCTGTGGATTAGTGGCAGAGTTACCACTCACTCCCCTCAGCCTTGTGTGGTGAAGGTTGTGAGTTTAAATGCAGCATGAAGTTTTATTTCAACATCACATTTAGTCTATATTGCATATTTACACTTCAACACACTTTTCAAAAATATTGTTTTCCTCCTCATAATCTCAGAAAGAAAACAAAAGGATTCCTACTACAGAGGGACAGCCTTACTGCGACAATGGAAATGTCCCTGATTTTCTCCATAAATACACAGACTAGTTGTCACATATTATGAAAAGATGATAGCAAACATGGGATTACCTGAACAGGTTATGTCAAAGATGCTGGTAGGTGGCAGTTCCCAAGACGCTGCACATTGCCCCAGAGGAGATCGAGACAGAAGACAGTCCCGACTGATCCACCACGTTGTTGGTCTACTCGAGGCATCCTCTCTTCTTCCAACAGAAACAGGAAAGCCACAGTCCAGATGTTCACAGACAACAGCTGCTTCCTTCCGGGTCCATGAATCGCCCTTCACTGCTCTCCACTCTCCCTGATGTTTCAGCTCCAGTATTCCTGCACAGCGACTGGCTCCTCCCACAAGCCTGAAATCATCAGACTCTGAATAGAAAAGGAATTTATGTCTGAAAATATTCAAATCAAACTTGGTAAATTCTGCTCCAGCAATTCTTTAAATCTCTTTTTTCTTCTTCTTACCTGTTGACTTCTCTTCAGCCTGGGCTCCTGAGGAGGACATGAGAGAAAACTCATGAACATAAAGAGCAATTCTGAGTGGAGATCAGTCGAGGACAGAACAAACATGCCAGTAAACTTTATGTTTTGTCAGTGTGCATGTGAATTAAGGATCTGAAAACACAGCTCACTGTACAAATGAAAACACCACAATTAATGATTTTTGAAAATCAACAAAAGAAAAAATGTTCTTTGCCACATTTATTGAACACCCACAAACGTGCAGGTTCAACAAAAACAAAGAAAGCAAGAAGCGTGTCTAGCATGTCTGCCTTCAGCACAGAGGCCGACAGAGACAACTTCTCCTTCTGTTATTATATAATACTGATATTCTTACTTTTAATTGTATCTGACGTTAATTTTATGCACCAATTATTCAGCAAGTTGTGTCCAAATCCTTCAATAAAAAAAGTTACATGCTTAAAAGTGTCATACATTTTTACCTTGTACAACATGTGAGTGTATAAGACTGCTTAACAGTTACACAGTTTTTAGTGAAGTCTTTGGAAGCAGAGATCAGTCTTCATGAAGAAAGTACAAAGTCAAAATTTGTGGTAACCCTACAGAATCAATCATCAACTACAAAGCACACGAGAGTTATCTCGACAGAGTTATAGTCAAGGTCAATGTGTAGTATCAGAAGCAGTTAACATCATGATTTATTTAAAATCCAGGCAGCACATAATGTCAGTCACTGTAGTCAGTTGTTATTCTCTCAGAGCAAAGCTTCATGTACACGTTAGAATCAACCATTAATCTGAGAAAATCATCATTCCCAGCATCGGCGTAGTCGAGTTTATGTTTAATCATTCAGTGCAGAATCAGAAGACCCACATACGTATCAGCAAGGTGACAAGTAGGGACTTTTGTCCTTTGGCTGCTCAGTTCAAACAAGCAGAGACAAAGGCTCCTTCAGCTCTGCACCACTTTCATCAGGTCACCACACTGTTCTCTTTTCTGCCGCCTGGTATCACCAATTCAACTCAGTCTTCTTAATCAACGTGCTTTAGACGGTGACCACAAAGCAAGAGGGCAGTGTGCTCATAGCTGCTGTCTGCCACGTTCTCTGTGAGCCTGCAGGGTCCTCTGGATACTCCAGCTGATACCCAGCATGTTATGTGTGTTGTGTCATGTCATGTCGTGCGTGTGTGTGTGTGTGTGTGATCAGGTTCTTTAATGGTCCAGTCAACTCAGTGAATACTAACTGGGGATTTTTAAAGTACAGTCCTACCTGAGCTCCACAGCAGCAGCAGCAACAGCAGCAGATGATGATGATGATCCATGATCCATGTACACAGACGTCTCTGATGGTCTTCTGTGCTGTGCTCAGTATTTATCTGTAGGGAGAGGCAGGACTTGAGTCCACTGTGTCTAATTTTGTCATTTCATCTTCAAATCTGTTGACCTCATTTGAACCCATTCATATTCCCGGCTGTGTTCAGCAGACTTCCCGTAAGTCCTCTGACATTCCCATTTATGGTCATGTAACGTAGTACAAGAAGAACGAAGTTAAATACTGACTGTTTTCCTACAGTAAATATTAACCTGCACTTTGTTCTTAAAATAAATGAACTGAACTTCAGTGTGTTTTTTTCTTTCTGTGTAAAGTGATCCTTTGACCTTTCAGCATGGTTATCCACACTCAGACTCCTGCCCCCTGGCCCGTTTGCTTAAAAAGTGTGATGTAAAGACAAAAATAATCAATTTGAGATAATCCATTTTTATTTTTTATTTTTTTACATGGATCTTGTCATCCAGCTCATTTTCTGTCCTGATTATTCAAAAAGCATTGGATTGTCACGTCATCTATGACAGATGTATGGAGTGAAAAGAGTGTGGACCCAGATGCAGGAATACAATGACTAAACTAACAAAACCTAAGCAGGGAGGAAACTAAAAACAAGTAAAAATAAACTAAACACCTGAAACTTGAAACACAGAACCTGGTGGTCACTAACCACTGGCTTTCATGTTTCATGCAAGTGGTGTGTATGAAGATCCTAGATCCCTTCCTGTCAGGCAGCTTTTGCAATCAGAACTGTGATCTGAATGAGTGGCGCTGCCAAACAAGAACAGCTACATAGAATCTCTATCGGTTCCTCCTCTTATAGCTGGTTATTTATTCATTTCTATTTGTGCTACTTCCATTATTACCTTATATTTGGTACACTATGTCTAAGGCAAGCCAGGCAAGAGAATAAAAAAGAGGATTGACTACATCACATTACATTATATTATATTATATTATATATTAGAGACATCAACAAAAACTCCACAGAGCTCTTTAGGTCATTTTTTACAATTTAAGTTCACATTGTTGACAAACACAACCAGCTCAAACACACAGTCATTTTTCTGTTACTGCTACACTCAAACATCTGCAGTAAGATATGTTGTAGTTATTATTTGGAAATGGACGTCATTAAGGGGATACATCCTGTTGGAAATCTTTGATCTTAAATAAAATTAGCATTGTTTTATTGAAATTATGATCAATTAATCAATACAATATTTGAAAAAATAGAGTTTAAAATTTAGAACAATTTTACAGTATTTTTGTTAAAAGCTGGTGTTAGTAAATCTTTAGTAAATACTTCATCCAGTCATATTCATTGATAAATATCTCAAGGCGAATTGCAGCCGTGTTTTTCATACAATCACTTGCAGGCACAAACATTCCTCCAAACAAATGATCTGTCTGTATGAACTTTATTAGATGATAATGATAAGTTGTTCCATTTAATTGGCTCATTACAAAAAGCAGAGCAAATTATTTTCATGCACATCAAAGAAAACTTGATACAGAACAGGAAAAGTGTGTAATCATTGGTTGAGCATTAGTGCAGAAATTCATTTGGATATGAGATGATGCTCTTTGGAGATCCTCTGCTCCCTGAGTTTTGTCCTCTTAAACTGCTCAAACACAGAGGTCCCAGTAAACCTGCTCAGCGCCCTCCTGTCAGTTCTGACTGTTGCTAGCCTGGAGAGACATGACAGCACACAGATCAGACCGACTGCATCACTCATGTCTGAAAGTAAAAACAGTAAAAGTAGTAAATCACTCACATTCAAACAGTGTTCTCCTACTCTTACTCTTTGATTTGGCTTTCTCTTATTTATTTATTGTTTTTAATACTTCACTGCAAACAAGTACAATCTGGGGACTGTAACACACAGGCGAGTATGTGGCAGGTCTGAATGTTGTGTGACCCAAGACATTTGTCCTTCATTTGTAGTGACTGCAATCCTAATATTTTTATCTACTATTTTATTACTCTGTTACTTAGCACCAGTTAGTTAGTTAAATGGTTTTACCTGAACAGGTATGTCAAAAGATGCTGGTAGGTGACAGTTCGCAAGACGCTGCACATTGCCCCAGAAGAGATCGAGACAGAAGACAGTCCCGACTGATCAACCACATAGATCTCCTCAGGGCATCCTCTCTTCTTCCTACAGAAACAGAGAGTCACAGTCCACATGTTCACAGACAACAGCCGCTTCATTCTGTGTCCATGAATCGCCCTTCACTGGTCTCCACTCTCCCAGATGTTTCAGCTCCAGTATTCCTGCACAGCGACTGGCTCTTCCCACAGCCTGACATTATCAGACTCTGAACAGAAAAGGAATTTATGTCTGAAAATATTAAAATCAAACTTAGATTCTGCTCCAGCAATTCTTTAAATCTCTTTTTTCTTCTTCTTACCTGTTGACTTCTCTTCAGCCTGGGCTCCTGAGGAGGACATGAGAGAAAACTCATGAACATAAAGAGCAATTCTGAGTGGAGATCAGTCGAGGACAGAACCAACATGCCAGTGTGCATGTGAGATGAGAATCTGAAAACACAGATCATTTTACAAATGAAGACAACACAATTAAACGATTTATGAAATAAACAAGAAAAGTTGCTCACAAAGAAAAAGTTACATACTTAGAAGTGTCATACATTTTTACCTTGTACAACAGGTAGGTGTATACACAGTTTTTAGGGGAGTCTTTGGAAACTTACAGAGATCAGTCTAAATAAAGTTTAAATAAAGACAGAACAAACAGGTTGACATTTAATGACAAATTCACATTAATTATGTTATTGTGCACTTTTCTATTATTACTCAATCAATCTCAATCAATCTTTATTTATAAATCACTTTTCATACAAAAAAAATCTAGCACAAAGTGCTTTACATGGTTAAAAGCAGCCCACCCCACCCTCCAACTCACTCCCCACACTCTCATTAACATAAACAATGTGAATACACACATATATATATAACAGGGAGCCGTCTGCACCGGGAGCTGGTCACAGACCGCAGCCTCCGGGCCGGGCACACAGCAGGAGGGAGGCAAAGAAGCCCCCCATCCAGGCTGAGAGGGCCCCCAGAGCCCCAGCAGCTACGGTCGATCACAGCCCCGGTGCAGAGAGCGCGCTCCGAGGAAACACTGGAGATATGACACTGTAAGTGTTTATGTGAATATTTAATGTGAAAAGGTTTACCTACAGACCAACCTAGTGTGATCTTACCAGGAGGCTTGTTGGAGGTGCTTTGACCTGTGCTGTGTAGAAGAGATGAAACACAATGTTTGCTCTTGCAAAGGAATCAGCAGCATTTCTGGATGAGCTTCACATACAGCTCCTTCTTTGCATGATGGAGCTCCAGCCTGCATTTGTGGATGGCAAAGTGAACTGTTTTCACAGAGATGGATTCACATGACAGGATCATTCCTGTTTTTGAAGCAGTGCTGCCTGAGGGACCGAAGATTTTTTTTATGGAGTTTTTTTGTGTGTCAACTAAAAAAGTAATATAAAGATGTGTTAAGCTCCATGCAGGTCAACACATAAATACACAGCAGTGACCCATCTAACCATCTGTGAGCCATGTGAGCTTATCAAACATGTCATCATGATTGTATCGACTCACAAAAAACACAAACTGTCATTGAATGACTGGGAAGCTGTACCTTACACCTGAAAAATACAACTGTAGTTCTCAGGGAAACTACCAAGAAGGATTTTGGTCTATCCTCTGGACAGAGGCTAGATGATATGGAGACTTCATGGTAGAATAAGGAAGTGCATTTAAAGTGGGATAGTCAGGGAGATAAAGAAAGAAAAACTGGAGAATCGAGTTCTGGGTGTTCAGAAAAAAGAGAATTCAAATAAGTTTTGTTTTTATAAATATTTGTATATATATTGTATATTTTTAACTTAGTTTCAGAGGTTTATTTAACAAATCAGTGGGAAAAAATAAATAAATCTGGAGCTACAAAGAAAAGCTGAAACCCAAACAAAACCAAGAACAGATGTACTTTATTATAATATTTGACAAAAAAAAAAAAAAAAGGTAAACAAAGGAAATCTCCACTGAGAAGTACCCAGAGATGCTACAAACTATTCAGAAATGTCTCACTGAAAACCAAAACTGTGTCTCAATGCCTTCTAGGTGTGGGGAGGGGAGCTCACTAAAGGTGTCTAACCTCCCAAACAAAAGACTTCCGCTTCACTAAGAGGACAAACTAAAAAAATTTACTTCAGGCTGTGCTCGAAAGCTGATCAGCTAAGATCCTCCCACAGACTGTGGACTCTCTGGATGCTAGTGACGATCAGAAATAGAAGAAAAACCACAAACTGTCTCCATGTGTGAACAGGTGAGATTCAAACTGTATTCATGCTGACATGAAAAGAGCAGAGATTTGTTTCAAACACAGTACGAAAACTACAGAATAATTCCAGTTTTATTAGTAAAGGGAAGTAAAATCTTTCACTGAGATAATGGTCAGTTGTGTTTCTGCTGACAGATTAATCAAGATTTTAGGTGAGCTGCTCAGACGTCCTCCTGTTCTCCATGAGCTCCTTCGTCTCCACAAACACCAACTTTACCGTCCACCATCTCAGTGTGCTCCTGTCTGCTGGACCTCTGCTTCCTCCTGTTCTGGAGTGGCACACAGATTAGACTGACTGCATCGCTCCTCACTTCAGTTCAATGAACAGACTTCATTCCTGCTGCTAAAAAGATTTATTCTTTACCTTACAGCAGAAATATAAGACAATGTTCTCCAACAGCAGAATCAGCGGCAGGAGGATCACTCTGACGGTAAGACCTGTGTGATCTGATCAGACACATCACAACCATCATGAGTCCAACAGCTCAGGCTATAGCAACATGAAAACAGAATAAACCTGTTTGAGTCAGTTACCTTTGAAACCTAACAAATATTAACAAGCTCAATTAACGCTGCTGCCTCTTGGCAAAGGACACTCTTACAATTAATCTTCATTTTTAGTCTCCAGATATTTTATTGCTTGTTAAACTGAAGCTTATAATATGCATGTGAATTAGATTTTTTTTTTGCTGTGTCACCTCAAAATTTATGTTTTGTCAAGTATTTGTCTTTTTCCTTTTTCTCTTTTGCTTTTGTCCTCAAACTCATGTTGATATTGATGGCTGATGTCAGCTTCAGCTTACCTGAGACAACGACAGACAGCAGTCGGCTCTCAGAGGAGACGTTATGAAAAAAAACATGAACGTGATAAACACAGCTGTAGTTTCCTTGGTGGGCGGGTTCTGCAGCAGGAAACAGGAAATGGGCAGAGTGATTGACAGCTGCTTGGGTGTATTTGTATGCTTTGTTGAAGGTAAGCTGAAAGGAGCCTCCAGGGTACTGTGGCTGGATGAAACAACTGATGGTGAAGTTGGAACTTCTGGATACCTGAAACCCCTGCTGCTGGGCCTCAGAGACCCCGTCATTGGAGGACAAAGAAATGACTGGCTGAACAAGCAGGTCTGTAGTAGACAGAGATGATGTAGATAACAATGAAAGGTGTGTCATGTCAGGTGAGGTTCAGTAGTCCATGGAGGATTTGAATCTTTTCGATTCACTCCAATGGAAAACGTTAACTGTCGCTGGACACATGAGTGTTATTCATTATGTCACAGATTATGGTGCGCTTACCTGAGCAGGTGATATTCACAATGGAGGAAGAGTCATTTGATGTTGCACAGTCTCTCAGAGATGATCCAACCTGAACACAGTCAGGTCTCATCACCCACACTGGCAAGTCTGAGGACTCCACCCTATGTCCTACAGAAACAGCTAAGCCACAGTCCAGTTGTTCACACACAACAGCTGCTTCCTCCAGGGTCCAGTCAGAGACATCCACTGGTCTCCACTCTCCCAAATGTTTCACCTTGAGTGTGCCTGCACACCGATGGGCTCCTCCCACCAGCCTGACGGGCTCTAACAGAAGCAGAGAGTCATCAGCAAAGAACAAAGTGAGTTTAAAAAAAAAATCAAAGCCAAATCAAAGCTGCAGCTCCTCTTCTACCCTGAGCAGGTGAGTCCAACAGCTTTGCCAGGTGAGCAGTTGTTTCTAGCTGAGCCTGAGCTTCTACAGTCCAGGAGAGCAGACTCATGGCCTCCACACTGGAACTCTTTGCTCCACACTGGAGCCTCCACTTCTCCATAGCGCGCCCCCTGGAGGACCGAAGGAGGCCCACAGCCGAGCTCCCTACAGACCACCTCTGCATCCTGCTGGTCAAAGTCAGCTTCACACACTGAGGACCAGCTCTGGTTAGACTTCACCTCCAGTCTGCCTGAACACAGACTGGAACCATTCAGCAGCCTGACAGAGTCTGGAGACATCAGAGAAGATCAAACAGAGAGATCAGAGACAGCAGACACACAAGAAAAAGATGGCAGCAAACAACTATTCACTGACTCAAACTCAGCACAACTCAACATGACTTCATCATTAACAACAGAACACATCTTTATAACAGGAGACATGTTAGTATCACATTTACATTTTATACAGTGGACAGGCTCTCACTGATTTCTGATGTTTTACAAATGATGGCAAAACAGCTGCAGTTCTTTGTTGTGCTCTTCTGATACTCAACAATTATTGCTCTACACATACAACCTATATAAAAATCTTCTATTTAAAAAATGTTCTAATGATTTTAGAGAGACAGGATGGAAAAGTAGGCCAATTCAGGAACTGGAACCATTCAGCAGCCTGACAGAGTCTGGAGAAAGAAAAAAATGCTGCTGCTGAAAACCATCATCTAAGAAAACTGTTGAATTAATGTCAAACACAATGACATAGATTATGTCACTAATAAGCTCACCCAAACAGGTGAGAATCAGGGCTGTATAAGAATTATCTGGTGTTGCACACTCCCTCAGAGTAGATCCTGACCAAACACAGTCAAGTTTGATCTTCCACAAAGGTGCAGGCATCTGCGGTTTCCATCCGAACGCAACAGCAGAGCCACAGTCCAGATGTTCACAGACCACGGCTGCTTCCTTCAGGGTCCAGTCAATGACATTCACTGGTCTCCACTCTCCCAGATGTTTCACCTCCAATGTACCAGCACACAAACTGGGTCCTTCCACCAATCTGACATCATCAGACTCTGAACAGAAAGCAGAGAGCCATCAATAAAGAAATTTACTCCTGAAAATGTTAAAGTCTACCTTTCCTGCTGATTCTGAGTCAGTATTTTATTTTTTTGTTTTTTGTTCACCTGTTGAGTTGTGTTTCCCTTCAGCTTGGACTCCTGAAGAGAAAACCAAAGAAAGCCATCCGTTTGAAGCCAAATGTGCCAGATCAATAAGTGCAAGCTACATGTGTGGAATGAATAGTGCATTTTAATGATCATGAGTGGAGGCAATAATGGGTAAAAGCAGCAGGAGTAATGGAGGTAGATGGCAGGTGAATTCATGAATGCATGAATCCATTACATTACCCAGCACATCGGACTAAAAGCGTTGCACAATAAACTACTTTTCTAAACATACGCTTTGAAACATTCACATCCATCCAGGGGTAGAATGTGAAGCACTGGACAAGCTGTCCTCGTTCTTTGGGCCAAAAGCTGAGCTCTCAGTGGCTGTGGGGTGGCTGTGGCTCAGGTGGTAGAGCAGATCAGCTACTGATTGGAAGGTTGGTGGTTCGATCCTTGGCTTCCCCAGTCTGCATGCCAAATATCCTTGGGCAAGATTGTAACCCCATGTTGCCCTCCGATGCATTCATCGGAGTATCAATGTGTATGAATGTACTTTAGTTTGCATTTGTGTTTAGAAGTGCTTGTATGAGTGGGTGAATGAGGCATGTTGTATACAGCGCTTTGAGTACTAAGAGCTAAGAATCAGTCCATTTACCATTCAGAGCTGTGCTGCTTGATTTCCCTGTAACTGAATTTTCTGCAGTGAATCTGTGAGAGAAGAGACTCTGTCTACCCTGCGTTCTATGGCTCATCACATTCATCCCCCTGACAGTGAGAGGAGCATCACAGTTTGATGTTAAGTTCAAATTGACCGATTTTGCAGAGTTTCTTCTGTTATTTTCCTTTGATCGTCAGATATGAGTGTATGGGTGCTTGTATGTGTGTGATGTTGGTGTGTGAGTCTGTTCAAAGTGCTGTAAAGCCAAAATCTACGAGAGAAAGATGCAAATAATGAAAAATGAACAAAAGTACCCATTCAAATCTGAATTTATAATTCGTTTTTTATCATGTAATAGAGACTTGGAAACCAAAGAAGTCTTGAGTCTAGTTAATTTCATAACCTGAGCACTAAAACTTCAATTAACGTGCTTATCTGAAATTGTTACTGATCGTGTTTTTACCAACTGTCTTTTTAAACTGTGATAGACGGATTTCTTTCATCTTTATTAAGTTTAAACTGTTCCCATGAGTTCTGAGCAGTCTGAGGAGCTGAGCCAGTGACAGTGACAAGAAGAGTATGTGGAAAATGAATCATCCATGTCAACTTTTATTTTGACAGCATCTAAAACAGTTGCTTCACACACACACAAAATGTATCTGGCGTCAAACAAACCTTAAAGAATCTTTAAGACAAATTAATCATGTAAAAAAAGTTTTTAAAATAAAGACATAAAAAGGCAATATTAATCCGCTCCACACGCCATACTTACAAAGTATGATGCTGAAATATTGTCTTTGCACAAAATTACCATGAAATTATGCTGCAGTTAAAATTAGTTACAGTATGATTTATCATTTCCTGTAAAATATATGGTGTTATGCTAAAAATTACTCATGTGTTGTGTAAGATTACACATTAATAAAGACTAATGCAATAATTCATTATTCATACAGTACATTTTATGTTTTTAATCTGACTTACCCCCTTATTTTAGTGTCCCTACCTTTAAATAATACAATTTATGTGAACATAATTACTTTGTAACTTCTAAGAAAATACATGAAAATTCCTTTTAATTATGTCCTTAGTGACAAGCCGTATTATGAAGTGTTGATTTTTTAAACTTAGTTCTTCACCAAATTTTACACTGAGATTTCTGATGTTTATGTTACAGTTATTTTTAATAAACTATTTGGTTAAAGAAATGTTTAAATGTACCAGCAAACCTCTGTGCTATGCATGGTGTTTGCTTTGGGGTTAGGTAAATAAAGAATGATGCATTTTTCTTTATTGGGATTAAATAAAATGTTTCATGGGTTTTCATGTTAGTAAGTATATGTTTAAATGTTCTCTGTGTTTCATTCATGTGGGTTTTGCTTGTTTAAACACTAAACATGTTAGAAATATTGAAGTTTAATAATTTTATTTCTACATGTAATTTGGGGTTTATTAAGTCCACAAAGCATTACAGTCACTATCAGATGAGCTTATGACAGAAGATTTACAGTATATACTGGTAAATGTAACAGAACAATTCTAAATCATAATGTCACCATTTGACCTGTCAGATGTACAAATACATACAATTGCATGAAAAATATTTGTGTACATCATAATGTTGGCACTCACAGTGGCCTCAGCAATGTTTATAAGTTTCATCATGATTGGTCCACTTGTCTAGGATGAGATAAGGGACTTACAAACACACATACAGCAAAATCATAATGTATATAATTTTCTCACTGCCATTTGGTGAAATCCTCCAGTCAGATCAGTGAAACCTTACAGATGATGTTTAAACCAGTCCTACCTGAGCTCCACAACAGCAGCAGCAGCAGCAGGTGATCCATGTCCAGGTAGATGTCTCTCTGCCTGCTCGCTGCTCTGATCATCAAACCTGCTGTC
The DNA here is from genome assembly GCF_900408965.1 of Simochromis diagramma. Taxonomy (NCBI): domain Eukaryota; kingdom Metazoa; phylum Chordata; class Actinopteri; order Cichliformes; family Cichlidae; genus Simochromis; species Simochromis diagramma. Next base: position 26,603,917 of record NW_024386801.1, read on the forward strand.
CTCAGTAAGTATCTGCCTGCAGGAAGAGACCAATCACATTTGCTTTTTTATCATGAATAGGAAGTGGCCTTACCTCACTGACACATGTTCAGTATTTCCTGGGTGTTTGTTTTTGTCTGCAATGTTGGAAACTATCACATAACCCATAAAACAATTTTTTTTTTTACAAATAATAAACTGTTCATTTACCTGTGGGTATAAACACCTGTGGTCATTTCAAATGGTAGGGGGAAAAAGCTCATGCTTTTATAACGCTTTCCTACTCTGCTGGAGCACCCAAAGCACTTTATACCGCGCTACCCATGATACTGTGATACCCGTTAAACCGAGCTGCCAGTTAAAATGCGCAGGCAGCACCGTGTGACAGGTGTGACGGCAGCGCGTTTCTAATCTGTGTGACTGATGTGGCGTCGTACAACCTTCGCAGACAGCAGCAAGGTGCAACTGGTGTGACAGGTGTGACGGCAGCGCAGTGTGAACTGGGTGACCGGTGTGAATGCTATGTTGCGGTGTAACACCATTCTGCCTTCGCAGACGGCAGAGTGGTGTTACGTCAAAGGTGTATTCTGAACTTGTATACGTCCCACAGCACGATGTGACGGGTGCGAAGTCATGCAGCTTTAGCAGAGGGCAGCGCGGTGTTACGTCAGGGGCGTATACTAAACTCTCTCCTGTCCTCACTCTACACCTACGCCTGCACGGCCACTGGAATCTAAAATTTCATTCTCAAGTTTGCGGATGACACAACAATGGTGGGTGACAGTTTACAAGGAGGATGTCAGTGCCTTTTTACTCCAGTGCTAAGACTACCACTCACCCTCAATATTACAAAACCAGAAGAAATGATAGTGGACTTCTGGAGGTGTAGAAGAGCACATGCCCCAATCACCATCAATGGCACTGCTGTGTAAAGAGGGAACAGCTTCCGTTTCCTAGCTGTACATCTGGCAGAGGATCTCACATGGTCAGTTCACACAAACAGCATACACCTTCATAGACAGCACAGTGTTACGTCACGCAGCGCAGTGTGACGGGTATGACCGCAGCGAGGTGTGACCTATGTATCCGATGTCACTGGTGTGATGTTACGCAGCCTTTGCAGATGGCAGCGCGTTGTTACGTGAGGGGTGTATACTGAGCTCTCTCCTGTCCTCACCCTACACCTACGACTGCACGGCCACTAGTATCTCTTATTTTATTGTGAAGGAGGATCTCAGTGCCTTTAAACTTTATTGCTAAGAGAACCATCTCACCCTCAATGTCACAAAAACAGAAGAGATGATAGTGGACTTCTAATGATAATAATGGATTGGATTTATATATAGCGCTTTTCAAGGCACCCAAAGCGCTTTACAATGCCACTCTTGCATTCACACACTGGTGGAGGCAGCTACAGTTGTAGCCACAGCTGCCCTGGGGCAGACTGACAGAAGCGAGGCTGCCATATCGCGCCATCGGCCCCTCTGGCCAACACCAGTAGGCAGTAGGGTAAAGTGTTTTGCCCAAGGACACAACGACCAGGACAGAGAGCCCGGGGATCGAACTGGCGACCGTCCGGTTACAGATGCGCTTCTCAACCCCATGAGCCACAGTCGCCCATGACCTTCTAGAGGTGTAGTAAAGCACATACCCGATCACCATCAACAGCGCTGCTGTGGAAAGATTGAACAGCTTCCGTTTCCTAGCTGTACATCTGGCGGAGGATCTCACATGGTCAGTTCACACAAACAACATACCCCTTCATAGACAGCGCAGTTTGACGGGTGTGACAAACCGCGCTACCCATGACAGTGTGGTACCCGTGAAACCATGCTGCCCGTTAAACCGCGCTACCTGTTAAACCGCGCTGCCCGTGAAAACACACTACCCGTGAAACTGTAATACCCGTTAAACCAAGCTGCCAGTTAAACCGCGCAGGCAGCACGGTGTGACAGGTGTGACGGGCAGTGTGACGGGTGTGACAGCAGCGCGTTTCTAATCTGTGTGACTGATGTGACGTTATACAACCTTCACAGACAGCAGCAAGGTGCAACTGGTGTGATGCATTCAAAGCTCTTTTTTTGGATATTGCCTGCTTTTTATTCTCTTATCTGTCAAGATGATCCAACACTGCTTTAATAATGTTGAAATCTGGGGAGGCAAATTCTGTTGCCAGTTGATATTGCATGGCAGGCCTTTTCTATGTTCATAATTCTTTCAATTTTCCAGTATCGCCAGTACCACTGGCTGAAATGCAGCCCCTAACCATGACAGAGCTTCCACTCAATTTCTTCAGACTTCTTTAAACTCTCTCCACACCATGTTGAGAGATGTCAAGTGGACAATAACCAATAGTTCTTTGGGAATCACCTTGTTGGTGCAGAAATACCGTTTAATGCCAGTCAAACTGTATTATCTGTGGCATTTTTCACAGATTAAGCTACATAATTATATGAATAAATGTGGGGGGGGTTTTAAAGACAAACTGCTAACAAAGTGGCTAAAGATGCAGTTTAAAGCTGGTTAATTTTGCCACTAATTAAAGAACAAAAACCATCATTCTCCCTTCATAGTCTTAATGTGCCTGATAATATGTAATAAAAATAGTTTAATCCCCAAGTAGCTAAATTAAGTGAAATTAATCAGAAAGTGTTCCCCATTCTAAAACAATCTCATAACTAAAGCGCTCTTGGTTTAACAAACACAGCATCCTGGTTCTGTAAACACTTCGCTGTTTTCTATTGCAGCACACAACACTGACAGCTGATATGTTAAACCTTGAAAAAAAAATGAGAATCTACTGAAATGCACTACTCCCATTCACTGGCAGAAAAACAAAGTCAGCAAAGTATCTGTTTTATTCATGGGGCCCGTCAGAGATTTCAAACATATTTATTAAAATGTTTCTGTTTCTTAGCCTTAAAGCTTCTTTAAGAATACGTGTACTGCAAGAACCTGGTGTATACTTTTCAGCTGACGGAGCTTTTGTGTGTGAAGTACCACAAAGACTTGTCATCAAATCTTTATGCATTAATTATCATAATGATATATATCAATATATTTTTTTAAATGTACTTGTTGTTTTCTGCCTATATAGATTTTATTCTATTATTAGGTTACTTTTGGTTGATTGCTGATGCACAGGTTTATAAACTGATACTACAGGTGCTACTACTAAAAATAACTCCGAATCTCAGTCTGCAAACATGCAAAGGCAAGCACAATTATTTTAGCTTGAAAAAAAAAAAACATGACGATCATCTTGGATCAAATTTTGATTGACATTCTATGAGAATAAAGTTATATTGCACCTCAAATCAAACAAAAACAAAAAGCACAATGTGACACATGACTGACGAGAGGAAGGCGATGAAATGCATCTCCACAGACTATCTGGAGATGTCTATGTGGCTGTGTCAGTCAGAGCAATGGGAGTGGCTGAGAAAGAAAGGAGAAAACGAAATGAAAGACATGTTTGTTTCTCTTCATTTAACACAACAGATAGAGAGGCCTCCAGCAGAAGGCAAGAATTGGCTATTGAATGCAAATTAAGCTATTGGATTCCAGTTTTTTCTCTTATTCAGAATGAAGAGACAAGAAAAAGAGTAGTAGGTACCCATGATTACCAGTCACGACTGAAAAAGAAAGTAGAAAGGAGGCTTTAAAATAAGCTAAAATGACAAACATAGCGATGAAAGAGTAGAGTGTACGTACTGGCACTGAATGTAAACAAATGACCAAAAGAGAAGATCCCTCCAGTAATAGCAGGTTATATTTGGTAGCAGCATTGAAAAACACCTCAGCAGAAGCTTTGCAGATAAAGCAAGTAGAGCTGTTTTGCAAGTCATTCACTGTTAAGGTGAGCAACTCAGACTCAGTCTGCAAAACTGTAATTGACATGGGATGCGACAGCTTTCTCCCCAGTGAGTGGAAAAAGCAACATTACTGTTGCCTCCTGTGGAACTCTGTGCCCTTGTCCCCGACCTTTTAGACCTTCTTTGCAACCTTGATGACTTTAAACAGAGTGACAGCCTCGAGTAACCTCACCACTCTTAGACTGAAAGTGAAAGGAAGTTCAAACCATTGGCTTGCTTTATGTGTAACAGTCTTACTAATATGGTTAAATTTAATACTTTGGAACTGGTGAAACAGACAGGAAATTTCACCGTGGGTTGTCTTTTTGAGGAGATTCTGTATAACTACCATTAGGACTTTAAAAGGAGCTTTCTTAATGTAACCCTCAGCTTATGAGATGTATTAAACAGTTGCCAAAGTTTGATGTGATGCGAATTAATTTTTTAATGTTGATAAAATTTAATAGTCATACACTTTAAATGGTGGGTGCACCATTTAATATATTTTTGTCATCTTTCTAAAAGGGGGAACAAGTCTGCACGCTATTTCAATTCAATTCATTTATTTGTCTCCAATTCTTTAGCAAAATATTGAGTTAATGTTTTAAGAATTAAACTATTAAATTAAAGCATTTAGGTCAGAACACAAAGCCTAAGCTTTTGGCTGACCTTATTTTTTGCGAGTTTATCCATCTCTGCTTAAACCTGTTTAAACCATCTTTAATCTATGTTTAATTTAAGCATCCATCAATGCAATTAGAGCAAATAATTTAAATCTAATACCTCCCCTTGAAGTTGACCCCTTTAAGTTGGCATTTTTGTAATAATTTATATTACCAAAATAGGACTAAATGTGAGGTCAGAATATTCAATAGCACTGAGTATTTCTCACTTTTAAATGTTTCACATCATCAAACAAAGTTTGATGTTAGACAATGGTGACCCGAGTAAATGCAAAATGCAGTTAAATGAGCAACAGAATAACATCTACAGAACTGCAGGCATTAGCTGCCTTGGTTAAGGTCAGAGTTCATGATTCAACAATAAGAAAGAGATCCAAGGTGAAAGCCACCGTTAACCAAGACGAACAGAAAGACTCACAGAAAATATCCTGTGGACTGATGAGAAAAAGTCTAATCTGTTACAGAAATTAAGCCTTCCAAAAAAAATCAAACTAACAGCATTTCATAAAAAGAAAATCATACCAAACATGGTGGTGGTAGTGTGATAGTCCGGGGCTGGATAATGTCTGGTTTATGTCCTGAGGCTCGATGGTGCTTGGGTTCGGCAGCAGGACAAAAAACCAAAATGAAAGTTTTGGGGTACATTAGTCAACAAACTCATTGTCAGTTAATTCAAATTCCTTGATTGCAGTTCTTGTTGCCAAGGGTAGCAGAGCCAGTCATTAGGGTTAAGGGGCAATTACTTTTCCACACAGCACCAGGTAGGTTTGGATGGCTTTTTTCCCCCTTAATAAATGAAATCATCATTTTAAAACTTTATTTTGGATTTACCCAGGTTATCTTTGTCTAATATTAAATTTTGTTTGATTATCTGAAATATAAAAACTAAGAAGAATGCTTTTTCACAGAGCTGTACATTTTGCCTCTAGACAGTTTTACTTATCTGGTAATCTGACTACTCCACTCCTTTCTGCATCTGTCCCTCTGGTTTACGCAAAGCTTGCTTAATAATACTTTTTTCCATCCCCGTGCTGTCATCTGTTAGGTGATTTTATAAAAATGAAGTTGATGTCCATAAAAACTGATCTATTTGATTAGGAAATGATGAGAACATTGTGCTACCTAGAGTTTCAGTTTTATGGGCTGGCAAGAACTTTTCATCTCCTCCTTGTGAAGAGTTGCAGACTTAAGATTCAGGATGCACACTGAACCTTCTGCTCTGCATACAACTGTACACATTTAATCTCATTCATCCTTCAGCTCCTTCAGTATATTGGACAGTAAGGTCTGGACTTTCCTTCCATTCAGGAATTACGGATGCATAGACTGCTTGTTGAATTGCTTTTGTCTGGGACAAATGACCAGAAGGACTGAATTGCAATTTTGCCCTTTGTGTCACAGTACAAACACTTTTTACTTTGAGACTAGTTCAAACTAACTAACTAACTAAAAATCATTTATATTCATAACATTAGACAATATTTATTTACAGAGAAGATCCAGATGTACTCTTCTTTCAACCAGATGAGGTCTGTAGGACATGCTTTAAATCTCTCAGGCATGAAATATGGCAAATGTTTGTTCAGCTTAGTACTGATGAGATTTTGATTCCTGCAAAAACTCATCAGGGAAAGTCTTGAGCTTCTGTCCACTGCTGTGTACTTTGATATGAGTTACCTAGGAGCCTTTGACACCCATGTTTTACTTATCATTCTACTTAAGATCTATAACTTAGTTCAGATTCATCATTTCCAAAGAAAAGCTAGAGATGCTCACACATTCTGCTTGTATGCAAACTCCAACCGTCAACCCAGCAATGTGATGGAACATGTCCTTGATCGTGTGACACTTTGTGCGCTATGTCTGACCTGATGCTGTCACATGTCCAAACATATCTTAGTTTTTCTAGCACACTCTGCCTTAAAAATGTGCTTCAGGGGGTAGAGGCTTGAAATAATCTTCAAACATCCTCCACGTCCAGCTGACACAGCAGCTGTCACATGGATTGAGAGGCTACAGTTTGCTGAGAGTAATGTGGAAGCTGTGATTTTGTTCTCCAAATGTTCATTTTTTTACTTGAAATTTCAGCAGTTGACACATAATGGAAACAAGCACAAGTGCCTAAACACAAGTGCATTTGTGTTGTCTGTAATACAACCAGTGCGTGCCAAGTGCAGGTTTAAACCTGGAAATAGTTGACATCTTGGATGACGTCCATGTTTAAATTAATTACATGCCACAAGAGACCAGTATTTAATGTTTGTCCATTTAACATTTAACAGCACAGACAATGCTTCAGTTCTGATTTAACCCCAGTGACTAAAGCGTTCACTGGCACTAACTGATAACGTCATAAACTCACTAACACAAGAAAGCCATACTTGTGTTGTTGTTTTTTTAAGGTTTCATCAACAAAATAAGTATAAATCTAGATACTGAGAAGAATATGAACACTTAATTATTCATTAGATTAAATAAAAATCTTACTGATCTCCAAGCACTCTCAGTCTGAGGACGTCTTCTTTCTTTTCTTGTGAGTTTGTAAACCCACCTTGAAAATTCAGTTTGATGAAAATTAAATGGGGAAAAAAGAAAAAAGTAACTTTTTATGATGTTTTCTCCTTTTTCTTTCCTTACCTGAGTAAAATCTCATCTTCTTTTATGTATGATAGAAATTATTTATTTATGATTTCCAGCGTATTAAACCATACAGATTAGTCTCTGTTGTTGCTAAAAGAATATTGCTTTTACTGCTCTAGGCCTCTGTGGGTCCCGCCAATTGATTGAATTATTTGATGTTCATTGCGCTGCTGCCTGCATTTATGGTCTTAGGTTATTGTGCATCAGGTGTTTTGGTTTTTGAAAACTAATGTTTGCATTCTGGTTTAAGGTGTGTTTTTACACAAGTCAGCTCTGAGTTGTGCTTTTGGAGGGGAGGTATGGCAGCTTTATAACTGGTCAGGGAGGCACAGACATGTAGGGAATAATAAAGCAGAGTTTAAAGCCACTGTTGGGGGAGAAAAGTCTACAAGCTGCTGAAATTGCAGCACCACTGTTTTTTTTTTTTTGGCATCATGACAGTAGATCAGTAAAGTGTCTTTTCCTCTTTGTCAGGTCCGCAGCGTGAGTTCAGTGGTGACCCGTCGCAGAGAACAGCGGGTGCTGGTGATGGTTGTCACAATGGTGGTATGCTACCTGGTCTGCTGGCTGCCCTATGGTGTGGCAGCTCTGCTTGCAACCTTCGGCCCGCATGATCTTTTGACACCAGAGGCGACCATCATGCCGTCACTGCTGGCCAAATTGTCCACTGTCATCAATCCCTTTATCTACATATTCATGAATAAACAGGTGGGTTAGTGCTCTTTATCTGTCTTAATGACTTTTTTACAAACATCACTCTCTCTCAACATCTCTTCAGTTTTATTCTAAAACATGCTTACAGTAGAAAAAGCAGCATCTCTTTTATATAACTGTAGATCCATCATAATTCATTTAAGGTTGTCTACATCTTTAGAGACGAACATGAAAACTTAGAATTTGTTTGGATTAGTTAGTGTTGACATGTTGGAGATGTAAGCATACAGTTTATGGTACCTAATTTATGCAGACATAAACGCGGGTAACTACCCAAATGGATGTTGTGTGGCCCTTCCTTCCTACCTATAATTAAACCAAACCGAACAAAGTTTTTCTGTGACAAAATGAAAAATTAAACATTTGACCCTTTTACAGAGACTCTTTTCACACCTGGAGGCTATATCTAAACTAAATTGTGATTTCACAGCTCTGATTGATGGCACAAATGGTTTAACTGAGTCTACTCTAAGCTCAAAATGACACCTTTTCAATGAACAGTGCAAATTTCTAGATTTATCAAAATTACTGAAAGGCAGAGATCATTTACATTACATTATATTTAAAAGCTGGAACCATAAAATTTAGGTGTTTTCAAAACCAAGAAAGGGGCAAAAACTTTCTCACAGCACTGGCTTAATGTCATTTACACAGAGTAAAAGAGATGTATACATTAAACATTTAGAGGGTAATAAATTGAGTAAGAACCTTTTTAAACAGTGAGATTGAGTCTTCTTCTAGTCTGTCACATGGTTGGCAAGTTTAATCTGATATAATACTTGATGATGTAATTAACTCCACTCACAATGTCCCTGAGGAGCTTCCCTTAGGTCATTCCAGAAGCAACGTTGGTGAGTAGTAGGGGAAAACATTATCACTAATGGCCAGCCGGTTCCAGAGACAGCTGCACCCTCAAACTCCAACCAGCTGACTTGCATTCACTTAACAATGCACACATACTACCACAATCTGAGGATTTGCAGACATTTTCAATGCATGAGCACTACGCGGCATGAGAACAAGAACAGAGAGGTGCTTTGTTTGACAGGGACAACTTTAAAAATCAATGATATCTTAGAAAGAAACACACAGTGCAAACATAATAAAAGGCATGTAAAGGACACTACATCCTTCTGACCTTTTTCAAAGATCATACCGCTTTTATTCTGAGGTTATTGGTAAATTTATGGGTTTTCATAAAATATGAATGACAGATGGAGGGTGGATGTTTTGTATTGAGATAGCTTAAAGAATGCTTAAAACAGAGAGTTCAGCTTGTCTTGATGGCTGACAGGGTGTAGTTATCAAGACTGGTTCAACTTCATATTACAGTTGCTCACTGCTGGTTGTTTGAGATTTACCGCACTGTTAATGCTTCTTTGCAACTTTTCTAGGAGTGCAGTCAATTGTCATTTTGTTTTTGTTTTTTTTGTTGCACAGTTCTCAAGGACATTCATTTTCTCAGTTTTGCGTTCTACATGCCGACCGTCAAGGCAGCGTCATCTTTGTTTGCATCTTCCACTGACATTCAAAGAAACTCATCTTTGAACTGTCATATGCAGGCTTTAGAATTGTGGCTTTATATGAGCAAAACATCACTCGCTCCATCTTCAAGGCAAAATAATCTATTATCTTTTTATCTCTCCTTGATATTTTTTTTTTAGCTAAACAAAAATATTACATAGCAGCTGATTGTTCAGTGGATTTGCTGATTTAACTGAGCGTTGCAAGAAGCCATTTGTATCAGCTCTTTTTTTTTTTTTTTTTTTTTTTTGTGTCCCGTTTGGATCTATAGCCATCAGAATTGTTGTCTTAAGGCCAAGAAAGATGCCAAGCGGATTTATTTTACCAAGTGGATCGTCATGGCCTTGCCATATTGGTCCATTTGATTGACCTTTATTATAATTATGAATTTATTTTATTTTCAGTTGCTACAAATGGGACAGACATGACTGGAAGATAGGACAGGGAGAAAGAATGAAAGAAAGAGAGGGAGAGAAAGAAAACCAAATGGGAGAAGAGACGGTGAGAAGGGGGGGAAGAAAGAAAAAAAAAAAAAAAAAAAAAAGAACAAAACTCCTGGGTCACCTGTATGGAGAAAAAAAACAGAAGAGAAAGCAAACAACAAAGAGCAACATAATAAATAAAAAAAAACGGCACCATCACAATAAACTAGCTAGCAGTAGATATCAGTAGATACTAAATAATAAACGATATTGTGCAGCACGCAAGATAGACAGCGCACAATGTGCTTTGAGGCAGCAGCCAAGAAAGCTGTAGTCCGCGTCTGTGAATACCCGTGTGTACACCTATGTGCATACCTGTGTGGATCAGCATGCTTGCATTCCAAAGGTTCCTTCATGTAATAATCTGCTAGAGGGTGTGGGGGGGCCACAGCCCCGTCCTCCAAGGCATGAAGCAGGTATGGAGGAGATCAAAACTCCAGACATCCAGAGGCCCCCAGAACACAAGAGACCAAGGAAGACCAACAGAGGGGCAGCCGCGCCACTGTCCCAGTAAGAGCTGAGGAGAGTCCCAGATGAGGGCTCACTCAGCAGCCGCAGAGCAGAAGCCAGGGGGAGTTGCAGTGACGCGCCCGTGAGCTCCGCCGGCAGCCAGCTGTGCCTGAGTGACCGAGCCCCAGGCCGAGAGGCCGGGGGCACCCCACCTCCGAAGTGGCCCGAGCGAGCCCCAGGCTCCAGGCCCCGATAAGCGGCCGCCAAGGAGTGAGCCAGTGTGTACCCGGACGCCCACCCCCAGACACAAAGAACCACCAACGCACCGACACCTGAGGGAGTCCGCCACTGGCAGGGGAAGTGGTGGTGGGTGGAGATAGGCCTCCAAACCTTGGAGGGCCTGAGATGTCCCCAGAGAGGTGGCGTCTGATACCCAACCTGACATATAGACACAGACATACAGGCACACACAGACACAAACATCCATTCCCACCCTCATGCTCTCATATGCACTTACTCCACACTCAACCAACATGGAGACAGACATAAAGAGACGCTGTACACACGGTCACACTCCCCAAGCGTACTCTACGAACCGGGTCTAGGTACCCTTGCCCCTGGAGGGGGGAACTGCACCCAGACCCAGGTGGTGTTACCCTTTTCCCTGCGGTGGGGAGAGGCAGACCGCCCCGACTCCGCAGCAGCAGGGAGGCCCCACACTCCAGACCGCAGTCGGACGGCCAACTCCTCCTCCTAGCCCCCCCCGCTCCAGCAGGCCGCAGAGAACGGGGGTGAGAGAAGACTCCAAACCTCCCTCCACCCGCTCATTGTAGTGTTGATGCATGTGTGTTCTAAGGTGCAATTAAAACCCAGGAGGGCATGGAGCTACCTGCCAGAGAGCAGCAGGTAAGCGCATAGTCCCTCCTGCTAGCCCTCAATGTCTACGTGTATTCAAAATTGAGAGGTGGGCAACGACGCCAGGGGTGAGGTGTACACCCTGATGGTAATTCTGACTCCGTGTATCGTGCCCACCCCCAAGATCCTATATGTATGCGTAATGAGAGTGTGAGTAATGTGAATGTCTAAGTTGTGGGATAAAATTGAGGCAGAGGCAGCCAGAAGGGGACGGGGGGGGGTAGCCTCCTCTGCACCCTGGTGACATACCCCTACTCCAAGGCCCTACATGTGTGGGTGGTTGTGGTGGAGCGGGAAGAGGGAGGCAGCTGGAGATGGGGAGGGAAGGAAGGGAGGGGCAGGTGACCCCTCCCTGGGGCCAGCTCCCCCGCTGACCCCAGTAGGCACTCCCATACTCCGCGACCCGCCAGGGAAAGGGGGCCCAGGCCCATCCAGACCGGGGCCCAGCGCAGCAGCGCCCCCCCGGCCCCACATTTGTATCAGCTCTGACTCCAATTAATTCCATAAACTTCTCAACCAGAGGAAACAATAAAAGTTAAATATTTTCTTGTTAATAATCTGAATATCAGCCACTGTCCCTACCAAAGGCTCATAATGATCTGTTAGAGAACAAAACAGTGCTGTATTTAAATTGGACAAAATGTTCTTACACCTCATTTTTGCTCTTATTTGTGAACAGAGCGGACGCCACTGGGAGGCCTCTCTGTTGTGCTGTTCTTTAGAAAAATCACTTTTTGGGAGTCGCCTGTTTGTTGCCTCTCCAGTGCACCTGTTTTCACTGTCATTAGTACCAAAGCAGGTGAAATGCAGTGATTTACAGTGATGTATGCTTGCAAACAGTAAGGACTGATGCTCTGTCCATTAATATGCTGCTTGGGGGAAAAAAATGAGAACATTCAATTGTCAGAGTATCAAAAGGTTTCTATGCAAAAATCCAGTGACTAAAGAAACATAGGATTTACACTTGTGGAGAAAGCAAGCAGACGTCCTCTCACCCTCTGCTGTCTCTTTCTTTACATATTCAGCTAGAACACACATGAAGACGCAGCCCAGACAAAGACAGATCTGACATTACTCTAACGGTGTCAAAGTCATAAAACACCCCCACCTCGCCCCCCTGTTCAGTTGTGATACACATCAGTGACATTTACGGACGATGGAAAATCTAGTTGATGTTACTGCTGTTCCTAAATGACAGCAGATCAAACTTCAAGGTGCTTTTTAGCAATGTCACTGTAGATAAATCTTTAAAGCAGTCATTAGCAGATTAATTTAATGACTGCAAACAAATCAGATCAGCACTCAGAGGATGGCTTTACGCAATTATTTTTATTACAGTGAGAAAAAAAAACGAAGGTTTCTATGGTTTCTCCTGTTATGTCAGTAAACCTTAAAACCTTATCAGAGTTGTCAAAAGTTCATCTAAACAATGATACTGGGTAAAATCTACTTTTTTTTTTTCTTTTTTACCTCTACAAGTCATTAGAAAGATTCCTTTGAGCTTCTGCCCCATGTAGACATGATTGCATCGCATAATTTCTCCAGATTTATCCACTGCATTCATATTCATTCATTCATATTCATACTGGAAATCAAGACCAAGCAAGTTTTTGCCCTTCTTGTTCTTCAGGGGAGGTTCGTGTCCTTTCTGAGTTCATCTTAGGACACCTGAATTGTAGATTGACAGGTGTACCATTCCAGTCACTTCTCTCCTGACAACCTCTCCTGAGGAGGTCATGTCAGGTGGATGCTGGGCATTTGACATCTAAAGCAAGAGTCCACCTGGGACTCATCTCCTTGCCTTACTGAGTAAGGAGAAAAACATATAAGTGATGCGGTGATCAGTACTCTTGCCTCAGCACTGGGTTCAGATCTGCGAACTGGTCGGGGGGTGGGAGGGGTGTCTTTCTGTGTAGAGTTTCCTGTAGAAGTTTCCCCAAGCGCTCCAGCCTTCTCCTAGAGTACTACGACATGCTTGTTAGGTTTATGGGGATTCTAAATTAGAGCCCGACCAATGTGGGACTTTTTAGACTGATACTAGACAATATTGAGTATTTTTTTTAATATTTATTTGCTTTCAGACACACAAAACATATTTCCCAAACATTTGTTATGTATAGTTATTTACTCATCCTCACAAAACTGATGACAATGAAGCTTAAAAATAATCTTGTTTATAATTCCCACAGCAAGTTATGAATTAGTCTTTTACGCCCTGCAACAACCAGCCCATCTGAGCAGAGCGCCCTCTAGTGGACAAACTATGCAGTGTCAAAACTCAAAACATGCGTGAAGGGTGTTTCTGCTCCCTCCGCTTTACTTTTTGAAGTTTCATTCATCAGCTGGTATAAATATTGACACAGATGACTGATATATCAGTATGGCTCTGGTCCAATTTGGCTGTACATATACATGTGGGTGTAAGTGGCTGTCCATCACTCTGCATTAGCCCAGCCACTAGTGACTTGTAAGTATGCGCCTGGTCTCTTACCCTAGGACAGTGTTGTGGCTATTTTTGTTGAATTTTTATGAAACAATTTGTATCTATTTTTGATTTTTCTTTAATACAATAAGAATATCCTAGTTTGCTTTGTCAGTCTGTAATTAATTTTACTTTTGGGAAAGTTTTGGAAAAGTGGTTAGTTTGGTAACTTTTGGACCCTCCCATTAATTAAGGGATTAAGAGCACACTAGGGGGTGTGGTGGAAATGTTTTGGTTTTTTTTGTTTAACAAATGTCAGTTGGGACAAGGGTTTAAAATGATTTGTTGACCACTTTTTGAAATATAATCAAATTAACTTTCGTTTATGTTTAAGTTGTAAGACATTATTGGGTTGATTTTTTTCTTTGTATTTTACCACGAAATAAACGCCATATATTTTCAAAGAAGTCAGAAGTGTGTTCTGAAACAAACCACCTGTTGCCACCCACGGCCTTTTCGTGGACTATTTTTCTGTTTTGGAACTTAAGAGGCAGCGACAGACAGCCTGGATAGGCTCCAGCCTCCCTGTAACTCAAAAAAAAGAAAAAAAGTTTAATTATTCAGTTCTGTTTAAACCAAAATACAGTGGGGTGTGAGAATGACAAAACAAAACAAACGGATGTACAAACAAATGGAGAGAGACTTAACTGAAACATTGGCTGTTCCCACCTTTCAGGTGCACTCATTTCCCCATTTTAATCATTTTTACTACCTGGATTGTTTCCCAAGAAAAATGGCATATAGTAGGAAGAATGGATACAAGCGTTTACAACACCTGATGTTATACATATCTTTATGCCCGTGGCTTTGACAAAATCTCAGCATACATCTTGGGAGTGAGAACTGTCTGGGTGACTAGAGAAGCCAGATACCTGTTATTTTAGCCAAACTGGATTTTTTCCATAGTGGGGATAGGTTAATTGATTAATCCAAATTGCTCATAGGTGTGAATGCAGGAGTGAGTGTGAGTGCGAATGGTTGTCTGTCCCTGTGTGTTAGCCCTGCGACAGACTGGCGACCTGTCCAGGGTGTACCCTGCCTCTCGCCCTATGACAGCTGGGATAGGCTCCAGCGACCCCCACGACCCTGAAAAGGATAAGCGGAATGGATGGATGGATTTTTCCTTTGTAATATGGTGCATTATTATGCTGCAGCAAGCCAGAAAAGGGCTGTGTATAATCAGCAGTGACATTCACATTGTGGTATTCAAATCACTGGTGTTATACAACATGACTCTTTCATACCAGCACTTCCTACTATCTAATATTCAAACTCTGATTCATGCATCAGAAAGCAATTCGGGATTAGTATGTTGCCCAAGGATATTTGGCATGCAGACAGAGCAGCCGGGGATCAAACCGCCAACATTAAGATAAATAGATCACCTGCTCTATCGCCTAAGCTACAAGCACTTTATAACTGTTTAACCCTACTGATGGTATTGTTTTAGTGGTATATGCATGCTAGGTAAAAGTTCACAAATACACAAGTGTGCACCGTAATGCAGGTCTTGAAACTGTGTGCTAACAACTAGATGAAATCTTCCTTCTTCCTCTGTAACTGCGGAGTGAACACAGTTTCTGGATCTGATGATTTGTTTTTAATGTAGCACTTCTTTTATTTAAACAGTGTGTGTGTGTGTGTGTGTGTGTGTGTGTGTGTGTGTGTGTGTGTGTGTGTGTGTGTGTGTGTGTGTGTGTGTGAATGTGTGAATGTGTGAGTGTGTGTGAGGAGGATGAGCATGACTGATATGCAGAGAGCTCTGTTATCACAGTCAGGACAGGAACCCAAAAGGGGTTCCTGGATGATTGAGAATGCATCAAGACGTCAGGACAGGAACTCCACCCACTGAAAGTGAACGCCTAGACCTCTGACAAAACAACCTGTTATCCATAAGCATGTTTTTTAGTCATTAGTTATTATTATATTTTCTGCATGGTTTGTTCTTCATTCACATCATTCAAGGTTCTATTTTATGCCTCATTTAGTTTTCCTAATTCTAATCTTTGCCTTTCTTGGTTTTAGTTCTCTTATAATCCATCATTTTATTTATTTATTTTACTTTATTCCCTGAGTTTCACTCCACTGAAAATGATCGCACAGCCTTTTTATAGAAACTGCAGAATATTTAAATGAAGAAAAACTTGTCTCATTTCCTTCACACAGAAAGATGCTCACGTGCAGCACATGAAATATTAGCCCGCTTTAGTCAGACCTCGTCATGAGGGGTCAGTGAGGCAGAGCAGTTTCATCTGTTTCTGGTTTCTGCTGGTTCACAGTTCTGTTCCTGTTGGAAAAAACATAAAGATAAAGTTTGTATTTGGAGATTTTCTAAAGAAAATTGATGATAACCTGTAATTTGATAAGAAGCTGCTGTCAGATTACAGGGCTGTGGTTTTTAACCTCTCCATTAAACAGGAATTGAAACGCTTGAGATTAAGAATGTTTGATGTGAGCGTATCCTGGAGTCACACCGGCAGCAGTGACCCAGCACGACCTTCAATGCAGGAGCAACCGGAGCTCCGGAAGGAACCAGGACAAGCACAGGGAAAAACATCGAAAATCCACACAGAAGGGTCCCACCTGAACGTCACTGTTGCTGCCATTGAGTTACCATGACAACCTCACTGAGATGCTCTTATCGGATTACAGCTCATTTCAGCTACGAGTGATAACGCTTGCTAAGAAACCACAGTGCAGCTCAGGATGATGTTCACTGTTTTACTCTGATAACCACACTAATGTCCAGTTCAGGGTTCCAGGAGAAGGATCAGTTGGGTTTCTTCTGACCGGTGGTCTGGACCCTCAGGTGCCACACAGGATGATGAACAGATACAAATATAAGTTACTATTAAATGTAAACACACAAAACTTAAAACAGTGTAAATCAGGCAGTCGATAAAACAAGTCTGGAGTTGGACTGAAGAGTTTTTTTTCTGTTTCTGCTGTTTTGATTCGTGGCATGCCAACCTGCTTATATGGCCAACTTACAGAAAAGCTGATGTTTGACACACCTGCAGGTAATTTTTCAAAGTGCAGGGTTATTAGTGTGAAGATGCTGGGAAAGGGGGGTAAATTAAATGATAATAATTTTTAAATAACTTAGGTAGTTATAGACAGGGCTGCACATAAGTGGTCCGCAGGTGCACATGCGCTGTCAAAATAAAAGACGCCCACAAGATAAGAAGTTGCAACGTGCGTTTGCGTACATAAGATTTTCTGGAGGAGGACAGACATTTGTTTAGAACTCTTAAAGATGTCGAAGAAGCTCCTTTAAGCAATTACTTTGGTGTTCCTCCACCTCCAAAGAAATGTCAGAAGGCGTCCGAACCACAAAAGAAGCACCTAACCCATTTCTTTGGGTTAAGTTGAATGTGAATGCAATCATGACTATGTTTCCCAGGGTCATATATCAGTATATGATTGCGTAAATAACCTTTTCACATCCACCAGGTATTTGATAGGTTTAGGGGAAGTGGTTGGGTTTATTAAACTCAAATAGAAGTTGCCAAAATATCTTAGACTCAGTTTAAAATCAAAGTTCTAGTTTCTGAAAATCTCCCTTTTTTACCTTGTGACTTAAGTCACACCCAACCCTAAAGCTAACCGTCAGCTGTTTACTGTTGACTTGGTGGATTTTAAAGAGAACATGAAATGATAAATGTACAAATCAGTTTACGTGCATCACTTTTATGTTGCACCTGTGTGTAACAATGACTTTTTGTTAAGAAAATGAGGACATATTGTCCACGTTCACTGTCTTGAATGAGCATGTCGATAGGACCACTGTGTACATTTACTTACTTAAGTGCTTTAAGTGAACCTCCAACCTGGACTGCTTCCTCTTGTCTGATCAGTATCACTAAAATTAAAAACATCCTGCCTATGAGTGAAGCTGAAAAACAAGTCAGTGTATTGTTAAATGTCACTCAGAGGGAAGTGTTCTCATCTTTGCAGTAATGTTTTGTGGCACACAGGCCTATCTGTAAGTTCTAAAAGTTCATTCTTGTGAACACCGTATTTGGCTGTGATTTCAGGCTATGGACTTAGAAGAATTGCTGAAACATAGAGATGTTCCTGTGCATTACTCTTAAAACTAAAGACAACATTTTTCTACACATCACATTTTACAGGGGATTAAACCTAATTTCAAGTAAAGTTTACTGAACTTTCCAGTATTGAATAATAGTTTATGAAAATGTTTCATAAATTTTTTTCACTAAACAAAGCTGACTGTGGATCATGTCAGGCAAAGAAAAACAAGATGAGGGTTTTAATTTAAGTCACTGATGAAAGATGATGGAAGTGACATATATCACCACATATTTCACTGTGTCGACTCATCCTAAATCATCTAAATTACCTTAGTATCAAAAGTGTTAAACGGGGCTGAGGTGACTCACAGTAACAAATAAAGTTTAGCGTCGCTGCCGGCCCTGGGCCCTATTTCAGGAAGCCGGTTTAGAAAACTCAGAGTGAAAAACGACACCCACGGTTGAGTAACCCCGAACTTTCCAACTCGGAATATTCGGTTTCAGAAAGGCTGATAACAATTAGTTCAGTCAACGCGGAGTTGCTTTAACCCCAAGTTAAGCGCGCGCACGAGGATACATAAAGCCCTGATTAGTGGAGCACAGATTAAGTGAGTCACCATGGAGACGGAGGGAAAGAAGGCGCGGTCAATGTATTTTACAGCGCTTGAGGCCGAAATTCTGATGGCAGCATATGCCGATAACACGCAAATTCCGCGGAAAAAAAGTAACACAGCCTCAGCTGCAAAAGAAAGGGAGCATGCATGGCAAAACAAAGCCGACAGAGTCAATGCGTGAGTGTTAATTTAAACATTGATCTAGGGATTTCCACCCATTTAACACATTATTTTATTATATTTCATTTTATACATTTTATTTTGTGATGTGATGTGAGCGCAGGTGCAACCCAACAGGCCCCAAACGTTCCTGGCAGCAAGTAAAAATGAAATATAAAAATATAGTCCAAACAGGTAAGGTGTAATTGTATTATGAGCCATAGTGCTTGGTCTGTTTGTCCGATGTCAATCAATTGCAGTTAGAGGCTACATTAATTTCCCCTCTGTAAGCACTTATTGAAATTATCTGAGCACATTACAAGTACATATTTGCTTACTCTGTATGCTCAAATGTGACCCATTATAGCCAACAGAAAAAAAAAGCGGAGGCCCGAAAAACAGGTGGGGGTCCTCCACCACCACCACTCACAGAGGCTGAGCAGTTGGCTTCCACATTTGTGATCATGTTGGCAGCATCACATATGATCTTCACAGTGCAGAGAACACAAATTAGCATCCATTACTATAATGAAATAATTTGTTAGTTTGAAATGCTACAGGGAGCTATGTACCTGTACATTAATGCTGTGGAAAGACTTCCTGTTCACATAGTCTCCTTCATTTACTGAAGGAGCAATGATTGGAATGTGAGTGCCATCTATACAGCCAATCACGCCTGGGAACCCTGAAAATAAATGTAAAATTTAAGTAGTAGTTCAAAGTATCACCACATCATAAATTACGTTTTGGTCATCCTGATACCTGCAATTTTGTGGAATCCCTCTTTGATAAATCTTGTGGGTCTATGACCGGGGAACACCACAAACGAGTACAGGAGACGTTTCAGTGCAACTGTAACATTCCTGACTGCCCGACAGACGGTAGCCTTGGAAACGTGCTCAGCGTCACCAATATTATACAGAAAGCTCCCGTTTGCAAAAAACCGAAGTGCAATACAAATAATATGTACAGAACTGAGAGCATGTCCGCGATGTGTCACATGAGCAATATTAGGCCTGAGGATGTTATTCAAATAAATTATAGATTGTGCTGAAAAACGGTAACGTTCACACAGAAAATCATCAGGAAATGATAAAATGTCCGAACGCGCTCTGATCACTCTCTCCCGGCGGAGAGCTCTGCGGAGAATTTGGGCTTCAACATCTACTGGCTCTTCAAGGAAGGAGCACGCCATGTCTGACACTTCCTACAGTCAGGTTTCTGACAAAGAGGCGGAGAAAGTCAGGGTTAGTTGAAGTAAACCTGCTAGGGGGCAGGTTAGCTTCACGGAGTGTGTCGTCATAGTAACTCACTCAGAATTAATCTAAACTCGCTTTGTGAAACCGAAAACCCAGAGTTTTCGTTAACTCAGGGTATACTTACTCAGAGTTTGCACTAAACCGGCTTCCTGAAATAGGGCCCTGCAGAGGGTTGTTCGTGGGTGTGCAGAGAGGAGGCAGAACGATCTGAACGATTCGCATTAAGTCAAACTTTGAAACAAACCAAACTGTGTGCTATAATTACCATACTATGATTTAAAAACCTTTTTTTTTTCACTTAAAAAAAACGTTTTAAATAAAAAGAACTTACAAAAAAACTCCAAAACTTCACACGTTACACTCTCGTGCTTTAGGGGGCGGGGCAGCCCCGCTGACGCACCGGAGCAGCATGTCGGCTGCGGTGACGCATGCGCATACAGTGAGCTGTGACCTACGTCTTCTCTGTTTGTTGCTTCCATGGTAACGGAAAGCGAAGGTCTCCTCTGTGTTTTAACTTTTTACTAAGACTTACGGAGCTCCGAGAGCTGAAACGAAGAGTCGTGAACCGGAGAGCAGAGGCAGACCCCCGGACACCAAGAGCCCAATCCCGCGGGATGCTGCTCAGTCAGAGGAGAACGAGGTGCAGGGAGATCACCGGACCCACGCCCCACTCTGTGGCTGTGGTAAGAGGGACACTTACAATTACAATTGTAAGTGTATGTACATTTTATATGTAAGTTTGTTTACTTTAAATTAAATTTGTTTACTTAAATACTTTAAGAGTTAAAAAAAAAAAGTAAGAGGGACACCAACAAAGAAGCAGCACCACGCCTTTAGTAAAAATGGTCCATAATAGTAAGGTAAATAGGTAAATTTACTGCAGGGTAAAAGTACAACAGAATGCAGCGGTGTAAAGGCAACATTTAAAGTAATAGCACTTATACTGCTGTTAAGTAAAAGTACAATTTCTGCAGTGTGAAGGTATAAGCGCTGTGAGTGATCTCTTAGAGAAGAAAGTGCTACATAATCACCAGTCCATTTACCATTTACTATGCAAAGTGTCCTATTTCAGAGTAAATCTATAAAGTATTATAGTTGCTGTTGCTTCAGTATTAACCTGCAACGTAACTAAACAGGAGTAGTGGCGTAAGATATGTTTGTGAGTTACAGTGAATAGAATAGATTAGATTAAAAAAGAATAGAATAGAATAGCTCTTTATTGTCACTGTTACAAGAACAATGAAAGGCAGTTTGGCATCTCTCCGTGTGAAATACACAATAGCGTAAGTAAGTGGGAGTGAGTGTCCAGGTTGCGAGGGGTCTTTGAGGATGATGCTGGCTTTCTTCTGAAGTCTGCCAGGATAAATGTCTCTGAGGGGGTTAGTGAAGTGCCAATTGCCAGCTCTGCTGCCCTCACCACCCGCTGCAGTTTCCTCTTGTCCTCCAAAGTGCAGCACTTGAACCAGAGTGTGCAGCAGTAGGACAGAAGGCTCTCCATGGTGGAGTAGAAAATATGAATACTACTCCTCACAGTACTGCAGTGTTACTGATGTCAGTTTCTGTCTGTGTGGTTGTTGTTCTGGATCTGTGTGGTGTCTCAGAGAGCCCGGCCTCCTGCTCTGAGGCCTGCAGAGCAGCTGATGCTGCAGAGGCAGAGGCAGGACGCGGCCCGAGACAAAGTGCTGGAGTTCTCCAAGTACCAACAGAGCTGCAACATCAAGACGTCATGGCTGAAAGACACGGAGCAGCGATTCCTGAAAGGAGCCGTGGAGAGGGGAGTCCAAGCCGCCGTGAGCCAGCACGAGACTGACGTCGAGCAGAGGAGACGCAGGTTTGATGACAAAGTCCACCCACAGCACCTTTAGTACTCAGATTACTTTATACTCTGATTACACAACACACATGTAACCTTAGTACCTGCTAATCAAGTGACTTTTTACCGGTTTTCATCATCCAGTATCCCACCTAAAATCAGAGATTATTAAAGCTCAGAATAATAATGCATCATAGTTTTAATCCTCGGCTGTAGTGAGAGTAGAGAGCATGCGGAGGAGAGCCTGGAGATGAGATGAACTGGAGAGAAGAGGAATAAGCACACAGGTGGAATGATAAACATGCAAGCAGCAGATGAAGGTGGATGAGTTTAAATATCTGGGGTCAACCATCCAATGTACAAGGGTGCACAAGATGTGAAGAAGAAAGTGCAGGCAGAGTGGAGGAGAGGAAAACCTCAGAGGAGGTTCATGGATGTAGTGAAGGAGGACATGCAGAGGGTTGGTGTGACAGAGGAGGGTGCTGAGTGGATGGTGGGATACAGTATTTACAGTCTGTGCTTGCTGTGACATCTTTCTCACCCTAATCGTGTCCTCAGGCTGGCAGAGCTGCTGGAGGTGGAGGAGCAGCAGCTCCTGCAGGAGATGGAGGAGAAAAAGGAGACAACATTAGAGAAACAGGCAAAGATGAGAGAGAAAGCCAAAGCGCTGAGACACAAGAGAGAGAGCGAGCGACAGCAGCTGGTGTCTGAGAAACTGGAGCAGCAGTTTAGGTACCCTGCACCCTCCACCTAAACATCCACCGCAGCATGTCTTATAGAGATGGTGATTCACTTTAATTAAACAGCAGAAAACAGTTACAAATATTCATCTCAATTACAAACATTCCCAAGATAAATCATTAATATTAGAGCCAGTGAACTCCCCTGAAGGAATTCATTTCAAACTACTGATTCACACTGGAACAAGTTAAACGGGAGCACAACTCGAGGCAGGAAGCTAGTTTGGCCTACCTGAACTGAAGCTGCTTAAAAACAAGTTCAGAAAGTTAGACTTGAAAATGCTGATGCAGTCCTGTAACCAACATCAGAAAATCATTTTAATTTTTAATGAATAGTCTCAGCTGTGTGGTTACTGCTGTGCTCAGGGAGCAGTGTGAGGAGCTGCGCAGCATCTGCAGCAGGCTCACGGAGCAGCAGGTGTCCCAGGAGCGAACCGCTCAGGTGAGGAGCCGGCAGGCGCAACAGCGGCGGCAGCAGGAGGAGGACCTGCTCTTCTCTGAACTGTGGGCGGGTGATGGGCGAGCCAAAGAGGAGCTGGAGAGCGCTCGAGCCCAGAGCCGGCGACACAGGAACGAGGAGCAGCGCAGCATCCTGTGCAGGCAGATGGAGGCGGCCGAGCAGCAGAGGCAGCGGGAGAGGGAGCTGAAAGAAGAGGAGGCCCGGCTTCTGGTCTGTTCCTCAGTCATTACAGTCGCACTCATCTCAAATCACCACAAGGGGGAGACACAGCTCACAAACACACACAACCACTGCAGATCATTCTGAAGCCTGAAAGATGATTTAAAGGGTCATTCTGAGCATGCCCAGGAGCCTCCTGTTCATATTCCACACTCCTTCTGAACATAACACTGTCTACAGTTCCAACCTAGACCAGTGACACATTCACCTTTTGCACATTTGGCAGACGTGGTAACTGAGTGTATGATAACTGTGTGGCGTGCAGGCGCAGCAGCGGCAGACGAGCCTCCTGCAGGAGCAGCGGGAGCAGCAGCAGAAGCTCCAAGCACAGCAGGGCCAGCGGCGGCTGCTGGACCATGGTTTAAGGCTGAAGATGAAGCGCCTGGCCCGGGAACAGCGCGAGGAGCTGGAGCTGGACATGAGCATCCTGCAGGCACTGCTCAAGCAGGAAATAGATGAGAAACAAGGAGCTGCTCAGAGGAAGGTAAGAGAACCTGAACGTCAAGGCCGGATTGAGCCAGGAAATGTAAAATCAATTCTATAAATGATTGTTCTCTTGTTTGTAACACTGGGGTTTAACACAAGATGAGATCTGTGTCCTCTCGAGGATGCTCACAGACTTAGATTGGTGGCTGTTGGACTTCAGTCAGGGCGCTTTTTATCACTGAGTTTGTGAACCACTTCTTTTTTTTTGTGCCGATTATGTAGTTCTGCTGATCTGATTAAGGGATGGCCTCAAACTAGCACTATGGCAGGAAATAGCATTAACATGTCTGAGGTCATGTGTTCAGCTGTAAAAGGTCAGAGAGCACTCTGCTATAAGTGTCTCTGCTCCTGTTCTTCAGTGAGAGAAGGACGGCGCAGCAGACTGCAGGTGGATGCTATGATAGACTGCTTTGGTAATAAAAGAGAACTGAGTGTAAAAGTAAAGCTGACCACGAGCTCTGGGTAGAGACCAGAAGAATGAAGCTGAGAGCTGTTCACCTGCATCAAAAGGATCAGGCTGAGGTGGAATGAGGAGGCTCAGACACGACCGGGTTTAAGTGTTCGATCTCCTGCTGGGAGGAGGCCTCAGTGCAGACACAGGACACACTGCAGAGGTCTGGGGGGTCTGACTACTGCTCCTGAGACCTGAACTTCAGGAACAGCACTCAGAAGATGAATGAACATTATTTGATTGGTGGATGAGTTTTCTGTGCAGTTCCTTCTATGGTTCAGTGACAGATTGATTCTTAGCACTGATCCTCTCAGACAAATTCAAACGACTTCAGTGGAAGAATGAAAATATTCAGGCAGTGTTAGCCACAGTGAGTGCACTTCCTCATTCAGACCAGCAGGGGGCCTCAGAGCACTGCAGTCAGCTGTAGCTGACACAAGAGTGAACATTGATGAAGCAGGTCAGACATTTACTAAGGACCTGAAGCTGCCTATAGGCTGAAGTTAATCAGTATGGTCTAACACAGAGTAAAGATTAAATTAATGTTTCAAAATTGGAAAAAATGTAAATAAAACGTATTTCTTGTGAGGTGATGAGAATCGAGAAATTCAGATAAAAGATGGAGAACAGTATTTGCAGTTTTCAGCAGCGAAGAGAAAAGTTTTCACTTGTGAATGAACACGAGAACGCACTCATCTGATTTACCACGTGCATGCTTGTGTGTGTGTGTGTGTGTGTGTGTGTGTGTGTGTGTGTGTGTGTGTGCATTCAGGCGGAGCTGCGTGAGGAGCAGCGCAGGTACCGAGAGTATCTGTTCGAGGAGCTGCAGAGACAGAGGAAAGAGGAGGAGGAGATGGAGCAGCTGATAGAGGAGCAGCTGAAGGAGGTCTGGGCTAAACGAGAGGAGAAGAGCCGGCTGGAGAGGGAGGCCAGGAAGAGGCTGATAGAGGAGGTGATGGAGGCGCAGCACCTGCAGATCCAGAACAAATGTGAGGCAGTTTTTATACTTTGGTTTGAATTCTTTAATCGTTTCACTGTTTAAATGCTCACTTAATGTGTGTGTGTGTGTGTCTGCGTCTGTGTGTCTGTGCACTCCAGTGTATGCTAATCTGCAGAAACAAGCCCAGGTGAAAAAGGAGTGTGAGGAGCTGGAGCAAGTTATTGAGGAGGAGAATCAGAAGGAGGAGGAGGAGAAGAGACGGTAGGTCAGCAAACGGCCGAGTGCTGTTCGTGTGTCTGATATCCGTGTGTCTGACTTACTGTCTGTCCGTCCCGCAGGCAGAAGCAGGCAGCTGGGGCATACCAAGCCGACCTCCGTGCTCAGATGCAGCAGCAGCAGCAGCTCCACTCAGAGCTGAAGGCTCAGGAGCAGCGGGAGCACCAGCAGGGCCTATTGCTGGAGCAGCTCCTCAGCGCCAAGAAAGAGCACATACTGTCCAGATTTATGTCCCACAGTGCTGGCACCCACCCTTTTAGGAGAGTGGAGGTCTCCAGGTCTGCACCCCAGACCCGGCTTACAGACTACTGAACCTCCACAGTTTAATTGGGGGACGGGGTGTGTATCAGGTTTCCTCCACGTGTATTTTGTTTGGATGTTTCTCTTTTATTTAACACACAAAATTCATTAAAAAGAGTGATTTCAAGAGAAGTTTTAGTCTGGTTATGTTTCTGTGAAGCTGTTCAGACTATTTCAATTTAAAGAAATTGAATCACAGCTGAAAAAAGTTTGGAATACAGAAAAATAACACTTAAGTACCTAAGCTCATGTTGGTATTAATAACAGCGGTTCTCTGAAGCAGTTTTATTTATATCATGATAATAAACACCTGAAGCAGGTGACAGAGTTATGCTGCTTTGGTTTGCCCTTTAAATGCTTCACTGTGAAGTGACTGATGGGGTGGGTGATGTCAGAGGAGCCTGTTTGTGATTCACACTCTCTGTTGGGTAATATTTACTGAAGGAGAGGGAAGAGAGCCACATTACAAAACATCTCAGTCTTTTATTGTGAAAGAATCGTCATGTGGTAAAAAGAAAATAAGCAACAGCAGCAGTTTGATGTAACTGGGTGACTCACTGTAAACCATCTCTAATAATTATAAATGACTCTTCTTTATGAACATCACTGCAAGCTGCTGACAGAAGACTCTCCGGATGAAGCTCCAGCTCAGCAAGCATCACGTCTTTAATGTATTTAATGAACAGGTAACACTTAACATGAAGGTGCACATACTCACCTTTCTTTTTCTGTTTATTAGCAGCATATTGGTTCTTCGTTATAAAGTGCTTATTTTATTCGAACCTCATCCTACATGACTATATTCAGGTAGGATGGGAGGTTTAAGCAGAATAAATGGATAAAACTATTTGACTGTTTTTCGAAGATCGCTCCAAATGGCTTTTGCATTACCTTTGGTAGACATGTGACCTGCTCTTCTGGCGGAGTTTGTACCCGGCCTCTTTTTCATATATTTGTCATTAATAATCTGCTGTGTTGTTTGGATTACATACTATGAAAATGTCTCGATCCTAAGATCCTAAGCCTGACTCCATTAAGTCAGTCCAAGAATCGTTCACACTAGTTTTCCTTTAACGTTCCCTTTATGCGGGGCCCAAAACCATCTCTTTGCCCGGGGCCATGCTTAGCGTTTAATCCGGCCCTACTGTAATGCTGTCACTTTGCATATGCTTACATCATTGTTACAAATCACTAATTGGAGAAGTTAATGAGTATTTAATGTACACTAGAGTCTGTTACTAACAACATACTGTTGCTGCTTGTGTTAATAAAGTTTTTCAATCATCATCTTAAGGAAATGTCACACTAACACACTCTGACACATGCTGAGGTTTTCATGGGTAAACTTGTGCAAGCACAAATAAACTCTGCATCATTTAATCATTACATCATAGCTGGAGGTGGGATGGACAGAATAACATGAACACCTCAGCATGACCACAGTCGTTTTTTGGGTTTTGTTTTTTTTTTAAGAATGCTGAGAAATAGCAAAACAATCACCTGAAGTTCAAAATGACTTTAAAAAAACGGTCTCTGCATGCCTGAACTCACCTGAATAACATATTTAACTCAATATTTTCATTTATTTCAGTTCATCTTTGTTTCACCTGATCGTGTTTGTAAACCAAACATAAACTGTATATCAAAGATGGACACAGCATATAGGTCAGTAAAGTGAAGCATTGCATTCCTCCTACTATGCAGGAAAAAGGAGTAAAAAAGGAGTCTGACTGAATAGAACTCTGTGACAAAATGAGTCTACTGCTCACCTGATCTCTGACCTCAGTGAATTTTTCTTCAAACTCCACCCTTTCCTCTAAATATGGTTGCTTCTGGTCCCACAGAAAGTAACATGGCAGCTGCCAAATTGCTAAGAAGTAAGCTTGAAACACTTGTTGCTGTTCCTCAGCACACCTCTGAAAACTGGTGAAAGAAATCAGCTCATCCAAAGCTCTGAATCATGCACAGCTACGCTTGTAGAGTCAAAGAGTAAAAAATGCTTACATGTTTATACTGTCCATTTTCTTGTGTAACTAACCGTGTCTCTATTGCACAGACTGACCACAGGACTGAACAGTGATTTGTGCAGCACCAGTAAAGATTATTTTGAACTGTTAATAGTGCACAGCTCCTCTGTTCCCAGAATGAAACAAAGCTGGAAAACAGTGACATGAATGCTAGTGCCACATTATATTTCACTGATGTCAGAGGAGCACAGGTTCAGGAACAGGACTGTCAGCCTGTGGTGAGATTTCTTCTTCCGTGTGCAGCCTGTTGAAGTTCTCTGTTGTTCTTTTTCACGCCTGTGTTTCACAGCCTTCACGGCTGTGGCAGCGTGATAAGGCCTGTTGTGGGTGGACCGGCGTCTTGTCAGACTCATGTGCAGGTAAACACCTCATACCAGCAGAAGGAGTGGTTTGGGAGTGGACTCATTAGCTGAGTAAGAATAATAGCTGTGCTCAGACAGGTCTGAGACGAGCTGCTGCTTCCCACAATCACTGTCACAGGATCTAATGCAGCTTATTTCAGCACATGAGGATCTATTTATCAGCTGGAGAGGATGAGCGGAGATTATTACCCCTACTCCAAGGTAAAGGACCTGTTATTGCCTCTGTACTCACTGTAAGAGCTCATATCTGTGGTTAATGTTCACACAAAATATTCTCTATAACGTTCACTATCAGCCTGTCGGCATTACACAACATCTCTGATAACAGACACACTTTACTGATGTGTTATCAGAAGGAAAGGTCTGACTTACATAAGAACATTTTATGTAAAACCAGCTTTATACTCTCAAATTTTATGTCTGTGAGGAGATATTACAGGAAATATAAATGTGATGGGTGGTGGTGCATGAAGGTCAAATATCCTTCTCTGGCTCGATAGACTTTTTAGTTTGACTTTGTTTGTGAGAGATTTATCAACAAGTCTGAAGAGAAAAGGATAAATTAGTTAGTTGAAGGATTCTTTGAGGCCTGAATGAGACACAAAGAAAGCAGCCAAAAATCCTACATTTCCCATACTGCAGCTGGATAGTCTTACTGCACTGAAGCAAAACATTCACATTGACAAAGACCCAAAATGTTGAAGCAGTTTAGAGCGTAGTGCTCTTTCAGCGATGAAGTATTACTATCATCTAAGCAAAAGTACTATATTTTTAATAATGTGACTGGAGCTCATTTACTTTCTATGCTTCATCTGTAATAACAGGACATAATTTCTCTCCAGATTCAGATTTTTAGATTTATGTCTACAAAGTCTCACACACAGACTGGTTTTAGGCACCCTTTGGTTTTGAATCCTGCTGTGTTAGTTTTTTGTTTCTGGAGTGACCACATTTAGATGAGGTGGTGGAGTGCAAACAGACCAGCTAATGCTAGTTAGCATGTTAGCACTAAGTTACATTCCTTGAATTTGGCCGATCTGTGACAATAATTAACCTCACAGCAGCCATGATATTGGCCAGATAATTGCCTCCAACAGCACAAACACAGAGGTCCTGTTATCTAGCAGACTGCTAGCTGCTACAGCCACCCCTCCCCACCATATTAAAGCAAACTGTAATAATTAGATCAAACCCAACAGTCTTCACAAAGTCAACAAGGTTATAGTAACAAAACAGTTTCCTGTATCAGCCTGTAAACATGTTATTTCTGCAGTAAAGCCAACCATTTTAACATGGGAGACTATGGGGACTGACTCAATGCTGGAGTCTCAAGTGGCCATTAGGGGAACTGCAGCTGTGCAGGCTGATGCTTCTTCTTGCCACAATCTAGGAAATTCCTCCTGGCAGTTATTTAAAAGACTGAATTAACAGTAATAACAGAAATTCCACATCAGTGATCACCAAGACATAAAAACTACACAGTCTTTAGTCCACAAGCTTCAGAGGTTTGAAGGCTTTATCCCAAAATAAGGTTTAATGGTGTTTTGTTTGTGTTTGTTTTTTTGCAGGCTAACTGACATACACAGGTTACAGGTTACAGGATTACAGCTGGTGTGACATGTTTGCTGGTTTCAGCCTACAGTGTAACTCCTACTGTAAAATAAATGGATTAATAAAGTACATGATTTGCATTTAAAAATAGAAAGAAACATAAAAATTCTTAAGTACACACCAGGTGTTAACACAGGATTTATTTACATCCCACCTCATTATTGCACTTTTGATTGGTCTGGCCTCTTTCTGGTTCCACTGCATTCAGTTTTTGTGGTCAATTTAAACACAAAGAGTTGAAGTGGAACAAAGCCTCTTAAGCCCCAACGCCCCCTGATACGGGGGCAAAAGGCTGGAGATCAGTTAGGCTTGGGGCTTAAGAGGTTAAGGTGTGGAAAGAATGAGACGACACGTTTGGATGAATGCTGTCAGGTGAGGAGGCGTGGACGAGCGTTAAATGATTAATTCTCACAGTGTGCAGCCTGTTTGCTTTCATGTCTGTTCGTCTTGTCTTTGTGGCTGATTGTTTGACATTCTGGTTGTCATTCTGAAGCCTTCATGAAAAGATAATCAAAAAAACAAAACAAAAGAAAGATTAAAAATACAAAATCAAAGTTCCTCTGAGGGTAGTTCTCTTGTCGACCAAATGATGGTGCTATTGTGACAGCACCACAATTCCAATATTTTGCAATGCTTACTTAGACCACCAATTTCGTTTTGTTTGTTTTTTAATTATATTTTTTACTTTTTTTTATTATATTCAACTAATCGCTGTTTATATTGTTTTATTTACTATTGAATTAGCATCCCTTAGTGGTAAAACTGGTACAAGGTCAGTAGTTTGCATTTGGAATATTGACCTTTATAAACAGATTTGGTTGCAACTAGATGAAACATTAAAGAATTACAGAAGTTTGACCATTAAAGTGGCCACACCCACAAAGGTGTGTCAGCTAATCACAGAAAAGACGTTTTAGGTTTTTAGAGGTCATTTGATTATAATATATACAAAGTTTGGTGAATAGTGGAAGAATATTGGAGAGAAGGCAGAAAAAAGTATGTTTTTGTTTTATGTATTTATGTTACCAATGAACTTCTCATAACTTGGAGGTTTCCTTCCTGCTCCATAGATGGCTCTGAATTACCGTGAGAAAGACTGAAAGTCATATATGTTGTTTTATTACAGTTCATACAGATGATTAATGCTGGATTTGCAATAAGTGAAATAAAAGTGGGACTTTAGTTTAGAGAAGCAGGTGGGAGTGATTATTTTAGCGGTTTTGCTCCATTCACCTAGACCCATACAAATAATTCTATATACTGGAATAAACAGGCAGTGGAATTGCTGCCAATTTCCACTGGATCCACAAACAGAATCAGTCTTGTAGATCTGTACCAGATCTGACTGTGTGAGGCAGTGAATTTTGGAGATGCTGTCATAGTGTTGATACTTTTACAGGGATGGTATTCACAGAAATTCAAATAAAATGTTAACTTGGGAATTTTTTTTTTTTTTTAAATGGACCCTCCAGATTTCTCTCAGGACCCTCTGTGGGGCTCCACGCCTCATGTTGAAGCACCCTGCGTAGTGTGTGTATGTATGTGTGTGTGTGGTTGAAACCTGGCTTGGAGCCAGGGATCAGCCAATCAGCGGGCAGTGTGGGGAAAACACGGCTGTCAGGAAGAACAGGCCTCCTCCCTCCCTCCACCTGCGGGTCGCTTCAGGCTTTTCGTTTCCGTTTTTCTGGATTTCGGGATCCTTCTTCCGGTTAGAACCCTTTTCATCGGCTCTGAGTTTACCCTGAAGTACCCGAGGGTTCGTTTTTACCGGAGGAAACAGCAGCGGGAGCGCGCTCCTTCGGACCGACGCTACACCGAACAAAGTGACCGAAACTCGGCCAGACACCTGCTGCGGGGCATGCGCACTGGAAAGTCTCTGCTGGTTTAGGACCGAACCGGAGCGCAGAGGGACTCTAATGGATCATTAATGGACACAAGAGGAGCTTATTAGTGTAGTTTGATCCACCGGGGAGGCACGATGTCCGTGAACGAGCTGTACACGAAGGTGAGTTTACTTTTCACCTGGAACAGACAAACGCGCACCTGCTGGAGCAGCTCCAGCCCGAACCCCGTCACTTACGTCGCCTTTAGACGCTCAGGACTCACCTGCACTAAACTCTGAGGATGATTTATGTTACAGCCGACACACAAACCAGACATCACGGTGTTTATTCAGATTTTAAAGAGATGAGTCACCTGTTGGGACTTAGTGTTGGAACATTAGTTCATGGCGCTGCGGGTGGAGAGTGAAGTAACGTTGGAGCTATATGTGGTTATTTGGCCTGAATGTAAGAGACGAACAGGTAAAGCCTGGATAACGCAAACTAAAGAGATTTTTCCTCAGAAATTCCACAGAGTGCACACTTTAGTGTAAAATGGCTAATTTTTGAAAGGAGTCTTGCGTGCGGCTGAGCGGACAGGTGCAGGAGGCGCAGATTTGAGTTAAAAGGGACCCGTGTTGGATTTCAGAGTGGTTCACAGGACTCAGGCTGTCTGTGAGGCCGTGCTGGACGGTTTCTGTGATCAGGGCATTATCACTGGTTGAATAAACCTTCAGAGCGAGACCGGAAGCTGGTTTTCTGCTGGTTGTTTGAACCTGTTATCAGCCTGGAAAAGCAGCATTATTACACTAGAGATGAAGTCATTGTCTTATCTAATGTCTTCATCCTTCAGCCACACACACACTCGCACACACACATGCAGTCAGATCATTAAATTTGTTGTTTGTCTTCCAACTTAATTTTCTTCAGCATCATAAACCGACAGGCAGAAATGGGAGAGAGAATAAAAAACATAAAACAGCTGATGAGCAACAGGAAGAAAATGCCCAGACGAAAACAAAACAAAATTTAAAAAAAAAAAAGAAGGATAAAAGCAGAGAGACTCTAATGCATTGTGGGGATTGTAGGATTCAGCAGTGTTGTGGGTTCAGTCAGGCCAGGCTCCGGTCATCCTCTGATGGTTGGATTTCTTTGATTCGAGGATTGGACTTAGTTGTGTTCTACTCTTTAATCTGAGCTTTGCTTCCAGTCTAATCTGTGACTCTTTATTAACTCAGCAGGAACCTGTTTGAATGTTCATGAACTTGTTAACCTCGCCTCAGCTTGAGTGAAACCTCTGCTCAATCGGGCTGTCTGAAATCTGAGACGCAAAGACTAAATGAGCTTCCTCCTGCAGCAGAACTCACTGTAGTCCCACCTGCAGTCCTTCAGTCTGTACCGTCTCCTGGACCACTGTAATCAGGCAGAAAAGTGTCTTGTTACGTCAGCGTTCACAGCAGGGGGAAAGTTATGAGTTTACTTTTGTTCTTTTTGTTTCTGAGATCTTTCTGTGAGAGATGAGAGTTAAAGCTTTTAAAATGTGAGGACGTTTTGTTTTGTGATCTTGGTCTCGGCTTTATTCTCTGTGCTGGAGTTCAGTGAGTCTTCTTCCTCATGCTGTTACGAGAAGAAAGTAACTCAGAAGCCAACTTTAATCTGATGATACTTCCTTTTATTACATGCTGTTGATAATGATGGCCTTGACTCTGACACCAGACGTACTTTTAACTGTCGTTATTTTGTAGAGCTCTTCTGCACCAAACTCACTTTGACTTTTGGACCTTTCAGTTTGAACTGAAGCAACATTTCATGTGGACTGTGAGGAAGTGACAGCAGGATCTGTGAGAAGTTAGCAGCTTAGGTTAGGTAAGACTGTAGGCTAAAGTTAGCCTACATCTTCAAATTGTGTTGCTGGGACGTTTCCACAGTTCATTTTTATATAGCCGTAGCTTCTAACTAAAAAGCACATTTGGAAGTTTCCATGTTTTATGTTGTTTTGAGTCACTGAAACACTTTTCTTTCATCATTTTTAATTTATGTGACGTCACAAACTCTGACTGCGACAGTTGTTGTAACAGATGTTGGTGTCAGGATGAAAACCTCATTTTAAAGGTGTCATAACTGGGAGAAAAAAGGGGGAAATGAGCTGCAGCAGCACCTGTAGGCTGGACGCTGGATCAGCTAGATTTTAAAAAGCTAACTGTAAATAATGACGGCAGGCTGTAGGTATGTTCAGAGGACAGGAGAGAGGTGCACACCTGTCATCACACCTGTTCACATGTTTAACCTGTGAGCACAGAGTCTGTGTTCCTGCAGCAGTAACAGTGAGATCTGTGAAGCTTGTCCATGTGTACGTGCTGCTGAGTACAGCTGCTGCTCCTCTACACTGAAAGGAGGCAGTTGAAGTGGCTAAATCATCTGACCAGCACGCCTCCTGTTCACCTCCACGGTGTTATTTTTCATGTATCGGGGAGGACACCCCAGGACGGACCAGGACACGCTGCAGAGATTATGTCTCCCTGCTGGCTTAGAAAGGGTGGAGGAGGAGGGTGGGCTTCTCTGCTTAGATCGCTGCCCCTGCGATTAGGAGCACCGGCTTTCTTTCAGTCTTACAAATACCAATCACATCGTAAAAATTAACAGAAACTATCAAAATATAAACCAAAACAATCACGACATCTCTGGAATGGAACCAAAAGTAAAAACTAAATAACAACACACGTGCAGGCGTAACCCTGAAGTTCATTCAGCTTTCAGTCGGTCATGTTTAATATTGTTTTACAAACAGTGAAGTTCAGTCATGTGAACATTTCTGACAGCAGCACTTTTCTACATCCTCCACATTCAGCTGTAACCTCTCTTTTTAACCCCTGTCTGAGAAACTGCCACTGTTTAGATGTGATCACCCAAAGCCAGCGAGGACAGGCACCATGCAACCCCACCCCCCTGCCACCCTGCAGAGGAGGAGCGTTAGATTGAATGATGGAGACTCACTCAGAAGAAGTCGTCGTCTTCTGCTGTGCATGCCGGGATTAGCTGAGATTAATTACAGCTCGTTAGTCGCAGCTCTGCTCCGAGGACAGCGTGAGCGTATGTTTCAGATTAGAATCAGACGCAGATTTCTGACTGAACCTCTGTGTGTGTGTGTGTGTGTGTGTGTGTGTGTGTGTGTGTGTGTGTGTGTGTGTGTGTGTGTGTGTGTGTGTGTGTGTGTGTGTGTGTGTGTGTGTGTGTGTGTGTGTGTGTGTGTGAGTCAGCTCTGATCTGTAATCCTCCTCCTGGGCTCGGTGGTCCGCTTCATTAAGTGGGGCCACTTTGAACCTCATCAGACTGAGTAATCTGGTATTTGGGGGGAGGGTTTCCACCTGCAGCTAGGGCTGCTCGATTATGGCAAAAATGATAATCACGATTATTTTCACTGAAATTGAGATCACGATTATTTGACGATATTTATTTAACCCTTTAAGACCTACTATAGAACCAAGTCCACCAGAGCTTATATTATTTATTTTTTTTATATGCTGTAGTGCCATTTGTGGGAGCATTTCAAGTTGCTATACATCAATACAACTGTTATAGCCCATATTTTAATAATATGTATGCATTAAGTCCATAGTAATTACATAAATTGCAAAAAAGTGCAATAAACTACAAAAAAAATTGAAAATCGCTTTTGTTTTGTTTACATATATTTCTACTTGGAGAAATTTAAGAGGTTTATCCCTCAAAACTTTAAATACAATAAAGTTGCAAAAAATAGTTTCCCACCACAG
Organism: Simochromis diagramma; assembly: GCF_900408965.1. Lineage (NCBI taxonomy): Eukaryota > Metazoa > Chordata > Actinopteri > Cichliformes > Cichlidae > Simochromis > Simochromis diagramma. The sequence continues at coordinate 26,638,984 of NW_024386801.1, forward strand.
GAAATTTATTTTGAGTGTCTTCATAGTTTTATTTTGGAGATACAGCAATTTTTATATACTGCAGGAAAAACAAAAAACAATCCTATGATGCAAATTTGCAAAGAAAACAGCATGTGCATCATTTCACTGTGGGAAGTGTTACGAACAGCTGATAGGAACGGCAAAGCGTGTTTCTGGAATATTCTGTTTTTGTTCCTGCAAGCGCTTTTTATGCAATTTTTGCAAAGCTTTATGTGGAACGAAACCGTGACCGAGGACAAGCTGATGGCATAAGATGTAAGTACAACTCCTGCGGTTTCATATGCAAAACAAATTATTGCGCTAGCTTACACGGTTCAGGTTCTACAGGGATTTAAAAATAGTTACGCAAAACGGAGCGTGCTGCTCTGACCGGCTTTAAAGGGTTAACAATGACTTTAAAAAAATAATATAAAATAGTGTGCAACACCACTGAAGTTTTTTTTTTTTTTTTTTTTTTTAAACTCTCTTTTCAACCAACGGCAGTCACTCTCCAAATAACTTCTGCTTAGCTTTCCGAGCTTCCCTCGGGTCCTCTTAATCAGCGGTCTCCAACCTTTTTTGCACCACGGACCGGTTTATGCCGACAATATTTTCACGGACCGGCCTTTAAGGTGTCGCGGATAAATGAGGGAGGGGCTAAATAATCGGCTCAGTCATTTTTAATGATCGTTGAAAGCCCAGATCGTAATCGTGATTAAAATTCGATTAATTGAGCAGCCCTACCTGCAGCTCCACCTGTGCTCAGCTGAGTCATGATTGCTGGGCTCTCCAAGAGGGTTTGTGTTATCAGGGTGATCTCAGAGTGATGCTGGTCTAGTTGGAATCTGCTGGACTCAGATCCAGGACTCTGCTGAGGCTGCTGAGTCAGAGCAGATCAGGCCTGCAGTGGGACGAGTTTCTTTACTCATTAATCTGATTGACAATCTGATTAATCTTAACAATTGTTGATCACCAAGTGGTCAGAGTGTCTTCCAGAATCCAGAGAGCTGCGGTTTACACTCGGACGGTTCTCTCCTTTTTCTAGCACTTTGATGATCAGGGCAGCAGTGAGTTCGCTCCATGTCGGACTTTTATTATTCTGTTTTTGTATGCTTGTTGTTCTCTCTAGCAGCTCAGTCATTTCCCACTAAGCTGTATTGATCAGCTGATTACGTGATTATGGCTCCATAATGACCTAAAACAAGAAGTCTGAAAGTCTTTATGAATTTACATTACTGGTATTTTGGATCCTTCCATCTCTGAAGAAGCTGCATCTTCACACTACATACATCCAGATTGTAAAATCAAAAATACTGAGTTCCTGCATCAGGTACCGAAGGGTCAGGGGTCACAGGGATAAAGATTCTGGAAAGATGACAGACTCGGTTTCACACATTTATTTTGCCATGTCAGTAATTTATTTATTATCATTGGCAAACTAAAGTAGGCCACACATCTCATATTAACTTTGACTCTTGGGACTCAGAATCGATATTTTTGATATTTTGATCATTTTTCTTTTGTTCATTGGTGAATATTAATAGTTCTCATTAAATCTTTCTGGTGCTGGTTGTGGCTGGAGTTTTTTCCGCTGAGGTGATGAAGCAGCTTTGTTATGTTTGCTGTCTTCATTACAAAATGTTGAGTCTGTCTGCACCTCAATATTTAGTGATTCAGAGTTTTGTTCATTAGGCATTGTGGGTTTATTTTCATTTTTTCCCTGGAGTCGAGTATTTTTTATTTATTTTTTTTAATAATGTGACATAAACCCTACCAGAGCCGGCGTCTGTCTCACTCAGTTCTGCTGTTTGCTGCTGTTTGGGGTTTTGTCAGTCAGCTATTCCAGCTGTTAAATGTATTTATTGGTCTGCTGTTTTGAAGCAGTTAATAACAGACTGTTACACATGCAGGTAATTATTTGTATCCGGAAAGAAGTCTGTGTGATTTCTGATAAATGTGGGTGGAGCTGTCCTGCTGGTGGATTTACATGTTGCTGTGGGTCTGTGAGGAAGCAGGAAACAAACAGACTGCATCTCTCTCCTCCTGAGCTGCAGCTCTCTGGTTCCCACCGCTGTCAGCGCTCGGCTAGCGCTGCAGCTGCTGGATGAATGGAGCGTGCTGTCCAGCTCACAGAAACCCTGAAGACTCATGAATGTGTCTGTGATTAGCACTAAACCTCTGCACTCACCTGTCTCACATATTATAAACAAAATGCAGGTGAACTCTTAGATGAATCAAGTGCACTTAAGTATTTAAAAACTAAAATATTTATTGATTTATGTTTTGGACACTGCCTCAGCCTGCCAACAGACCCTCTCTGCAGGTGGATGGAGCGTCTGTAGATCCCTACATTCTGCCAGCAGAGAGCCATGTTCACTCACATAACCCATCCAGAAAGATGACAGGTGGAAACTCTTCTTGTCAGAACCCCGCCCACCTCAATGGGGGCCTGATAAGAAGAGTTTCCACCTGTCTTTGGATGATTTGGACGAAGATCAGAGCATGATTAATAAACGGTCTCATTCCACCCTGGTGGCTCACTGATGATGTCACCTCCGGTCACAAACCAATCAAGCTAACACTATCATTCACCTTAACCTGCTAAGTGTTTGCGTTTGTCCAGTTTAGCCTGTCATAGGCATCTCCACCTGCGTGTCAATCATTTTTACCATGTGCATTCCTGCAGGTAAACTAACAAATCTGGCAGAGCAAACTTCTACACAAAGATCTGACTTCTGTCACATTTATCAAAGAGATTTATTATCTCTTTGTTCTGATGTTTGCTTCTCAAACATAAATGTTTCCTTTAAGTTTGTAGTGACAGAATCCAGTCATCCTGAACTCGGTGAATGTTTGTTTGATATAATAATTAAAGGCTTTCAGTTTAATGTTGTTATTAGCATTAGGCAGAACTGCTGAATGCTGACAGTTGAGGTGACCATGTTTGAACTGTTATTGCTGATTAACTGTACACTTCACGGTGTACTGATGGTTATGGTTTCTGTAACTTTTGTCTGTGTGTGTAAAAGTGTTTTTCTCCGAGCATGGAGTTTGAGGTGGAGGAAGCTGGTTGTTTGAAAACCGAGTCCACTAATCCTGTAACCAATTTAACTTAACTTCTGTTCCTCACTGATGAGGCTGGAAGCAGAAGTTCAATTCAATTTTATTGATAGAGCCTCAAATCACAACGACAGACGCCTCAAGGTTTATGTATTGTATATGCTTTATATTGTAAGGGAGATCCTATGATAATGCATACAGACCCCCTATCACAGAGCCATAGGGGGGGGTGCGGTATGAAAAGAAAGGGAAAAAAAGAAAAAAAAAAGAACGCTTGAACACTGCTAGCATAATGGACAGGTTGTTGACGGGGCTCCCACACAAACGCAAAGCAGAGATGAAGCATCACCAAATATGTTTCCAAACCAACTTCCTTTCAAGCCAAAGACTAGAAAATATGGTGAAGCAGATCTTCCCTTTGGCTTCACCTGCACAAGTGCCGAGGTAGGTCTCTGCGACAGAATTCGTTTCCCCTGCGTCGGGAGCAACGCTGGGCTCTTCAAATCACAGACAAACAGTATCCCACATTCTTGATTTTTAGTTCACAAACACTTGTTGTAATGACTAATTACTCCTGACATTTTGGAGATGTTAGCTCTTTATACAGTAAAGTTACAGTGGGATACAAATAATATCAGGCTGATCCTGCCACGATTTGTTCCCTCGGTTCAAATCGCGGACAAACAGGATCCCACAGCTGTTTATGTTTTTTGAACCGATTTTGTACAGAGAGACATTTTTTGAAAAATGTATTGATAGCAATGTTGAATATTATTACACATTGAAAAACAAAAAACAAAAACAACTACAGGTAAAATAATCACACCGTGACTCTGCCTTTCTAAATGGAGGGACAGTAACTGCCTGTGTGTATGTAAGCGTGTAAAACCTGCAGATAGTCAGATTAACAGTATTTTGTCTCTATCTGCAATTCATCTCATGTAAACAATAACGTGGCGCACAGCGTGACGTGAAAAAAGGCACATACCTTTGATGTTGCGTGATGAACTCTGTATTCCTCGTCCACACGTACACGCAAAAATTGAGTTTTAAAAAATCTGTGTTTTCGGTGATTCGAAACGCCGTTTACAAGTGCCAATGACATAAAAACAGCTGCGTTTTCAAAAAATACCCATGTAGGTGTGGACGTAGCGTAAAAGAGTTAGTAGTTTATTATATTGCTACCTGTAATTTATTGCAGTTTACTTTTGTTTGTTTGAGGTGTGAAATGAACGCAATGGAGTTTGAAAACAAAATATGGATGTGTGTGGTTGGAGGATGTGTTTGTGCGGGGAGGGGCGAAGATTTTTCTTGTAAAACAAAGGGGGGCCCAGCAAAAAAAGTTTGGGAACCACTGCCCTATCATACGACCCTCTATGAGCAAGCACTGTGGCGACAGTGACACGTCCTTTTGACTTTGGTGTGAACTTCATCACGAGTCCTTCACACAGGCTGTTAGAAAGGACCAGGGAGTCAGGGAGGTGTGATAGACACTGAAACATTGTCATCATAGACTACATCCACACTAGCCCGGATAGATTTGAAAACGGTGTTTTCGTCTGAAAACACTCCGCGTCCACACTAGCGCTTTCAGTCGTTTTCACAGAGTTGTGGGTCCGATCCGATGACGCATTTTAGTCATGTGATGCAGTCATGTGACCAATTACACTAAAGCATTATCAGAGGGCATTATACAGCAGTTGTTTTGCTTGCTCTGTTTTGACAGTCCTATTAAAGATTAATATCAGTCTGTACATGCTCCAGAGAGTTTTTCTTCAAATTCTTTAATTCTCACTTGCTTTTGCAACTTTGTACTTTTGTGTTACTCGCAGCAACAACTCCACCTCATGTTAGTCCATTTAAAAATGGTGCTTTTCTTCAACATTTTGCCACGATGTTTCAAAGAGCTGGAAAGTAAATAAACGGCAGACAGAAATGAGGCAGGCCGAATCTTCTTGCGTTTCACACATGCGCAGTACTGGATCGTGAGCGTTTTCGTCCGTTTCAATGTGGACGCACAACTCTGTGAAAACGACTGGAAACGAAAGTGTGGATGCGGAGCGTTTTCATACAAAAACGCAGTTTTCAAAGTTATCTGGGCTAGTGTGGATGTGGCCCTAGTTCAGGATGTCCATCCGCCCATTTTCTAAACAAGTCTTGGGGCAGCAGTCTGAACAGAAATACGCAGGACTCCCACTCCCACCATGCCCACCAATCTCCTCCAGCTCTTCTGAACAGTGAGGCATTCTCCTGGCTCTGCCGCTGGGCTTTTTCCAAGTTGGAAATGGCCAAAACACCCAGGAGGTGAGCTGGTCAGGGGAACCTCTGCTGCCTCACCTCCACTGAAAGGTGCTCGCGGTGAGACGGTTTTGCATTTAGTTGATGGAAACTCTGAAGTCATATTGGGTTTTTCCCACCTGCATGATGCAGGGTGATGTCATTGAAACTGTCCAATCACAACTGAAAAGTTAATGGACCAAAGTACTGAACCTGAAGTCTCTCACTCCTGCTGAGCTTGAACTGTGGATCACGTCAGCAGCTGTTGTCTCTGTGTTTGTATATGTGTGGTGCTTTATTGCCTAACCTCAGAGGACGTTTTCCCTGTAGCAACAATAAGGGAGACTCCCTTTAGCTTTAGCACCACACTAGTGTGTGATTAGAGAACATTAGAAGGACACGCAGTGTCGTAATGTGCTTTGTCAGGGTGAATGTTTGATATGTACGACCTTCGGCCTCTCTTCTCTCTGAGCTTTCAGTGCAGGTCAAAGTTCCTCGACAGGTCGTATTGTTTCTTCCTGCAGGACACACCCAGCACTCACCCTGGGGCTGATGTCACCGTGCTGACACGTCACTGGGCGGAGACTTCGCTCACCTGTGCAGCTCTGAATGGAAACCTGATCTGTGCATGTAGAAACAGACAAACTCATTCTTCAGGTCAGACTGAGGCTCAGAGTGAAATACCAGCCTGTGAACTCTGCCCGTGACTCAGAGCCATTTCAGCTCTTTGTGTGTGCTAATCCAACACCTTCACTTCCCCTGCAGGCTCGTCTTTTATTCCAAACCTGTACTTGTCCTCCACTGCTGGTCCCCTTCTTTCCCTAAACCCTCCCCCAAAACAAAGCACAGCAGCGGAATGTCAAGTCCGTCCACGTTTCTGACTCACAGAAGGAAAACAAAGTCTGAGATACAGAGTTAAACCCAGCTTCGTTCAGAAATCAGACCTGCTGTATTTGTTTTTACACAGATGCTTTCTGATTCTGAGCCACAGCTTTAAATTTTGTAAAGATGTGGAAGAGAGCTTTAGCATAATGCTGGCGCTGTGCAGTTTCTCTGTTGTGCATTTCTGTGGGTAGATGTAACATTGTTTGAACATGGAGTTGAATCCAGCAGCTGTTTTTGGTCAATAGTATTTTTTTTAACGCGACACTGGCAAGTTACAGATTACTTGTAGAGCTTGGTGGAAAGAAAATGTTTTCACAAATCGGCTCAGCTCTGCCCTGATCAGTGACTTTTTGGGGGGTAAAACGATTCAGATTCGGTCTGTGGAGACGTGCTTTTAAGCTGCTCTTCCTCACTTCATTGTCATGTTGTGTTACTTTCGGCTGAATGAATTGAAACTTATCAGAGTTCAAAGGACAAACAATGAGTAACTGTCCACATACATGTACAGCCCCTCCCCCGCTGAAGACATGCTCGCCTGTGCAGAGACGTGAAGGAAAAACAACAACAACAACAAATCAACTTTAGAAGTGTAAGTGTGTGTGTGTGTGTGTGTGTGTGTGTGTGTGTGTGTGTGTGTGTGTCCTCATTACTGGCTGAGTTTCCTGCTGAGATGCTGTGCATGTGGACTTCATGCTTCTCAGTCATTGGATAATTACTGATGGTGTCCTAGATAAACTTACAGCATACACATACCACACACGCATTCACACCACACACACGTTTACTACTCACACCGCACTCACACACTGTTTGATAGAGATCATGCCATCACACACGAGCTCACAGCATACTTTGTGTCAGACGTCCTTCAGTTCATGTCTGCAGACTGAAGCTTTCTGTTATTCTGTTACACGTCACACCCTGTTCACATCAAACAAACCAAAGTTTCTAATGATGATGATAATGCTAATAATAATCATCATCTCATTTGTCAGTTTTTCACTGCTCTTGGATCTGGATGCTGTCATGGAGAAGGTGTAGAAGCTCTGCCCATTTGCTGTTCACACTCTCTATGTTTAAGCAGCAGAGACGGTTTGTTTCAGACTGAAGTCAAACTGACAGGCTGCTCCATCTACTCAGTATCAGATATTTATTGCAGCGTTCCATGTTTGGCACTGTTCACCACCTGCACTCATGTATATATCTATCTACTTAGCACTTTTAATTCTTATTCTTATTTTTATTTTCATGTCTATTTAAGCGTTATAATGACAGTATGTTTGCACTGAAGCACCGCAGCAATTTCCTAATGTTGTAAACCTGCTCAACATTTGGCAATAAAACCCTTTCTGATTCTGATATTTTGAGCCGTGACTCATGAAAATCTCATTTAGTAGGGTCCAAGAATAAAGAACAGGAGCATAAGCACAATGGGACTACTTCACGTTAAAATAGCAGCATTGTAATGAATTTTAATGTCCTGGTTTTTTTTCTCTATTTGTGGTCCTGATTTCAGTTGAAATGTTAACCTGCCCAGTCTCGGGATGCTTTAAATGGTGTGTAATAGTATTCCGGTTTGAGAAGCATGTGGTGACGGAGAGCAGGAGAAACTGTTTGTTTAGGGAGAGCTGAAAAAGCCTGAATCGACATTTTTGTGCTGGTTTCGGTTCTTTGAAGCACAGTTTACCTGCCTGTTGCCACACAGATGAAGATCAGAGCTCCAGGATGCGAGGACAGTGCTTCTGCTGGCTTTGAAATCACAGCAGTGAGAACTGTAAGCTCTTATACAAATCTGCTGCTTCTCATAATAATCATTTTTTGATGTTATTTAACCCCAAGATGGCTCTCCAGTGTGGGCAGAAAACGTTGGGCTACAGAACTTCCTGCATGTTATTGACTATGTGCACGTTAGCATATGCTACTTCCGGTGCGGAAACTCCTGTGGGGAGCTTTGTTTCCGGTGTCCTATTCGCGCCCTGTTTACGGTCCAAGACAAGTTAAGCAAATGAATGAATCAAGCGGCGATTTACATTTCTATAGATGTCTTGGGCATTTACCCAATATATCTGTAAATGATGTTCATCGACTTGTCGATATTTTTTCCCCGTGCCTCAGGGCAAAAGAGAAAAGGGATCCAAATGTTATATTTCTCAGCTGTCCCTCGTTTATCGCGGGTGTTATGTTCTAAAAATAACCAGCGATAGGTGAAATCAAGTAGACAATTTTATTTTTTGACGGTGCAAAACGTTTGGTGGACATCGTGGACATACAGTACTGCACTACAGAGTCACACTGCTAGCGATCGATGCAGCGATTCTGTACTGTACAGGAGAGACGTCACGGAGGAGATCGTCTGCAGCGATCAGGACGCAGGACACAATGTGACGTAAAAAAAAAGCATGCAAACTTGCACTAAAAAATCTGCGAAACAGGGAGGTGAAAGGTGAACCGTGTTATAGCGAGGGACCGCTGTAATTTTGAAGGTAAGTCACAACATACCCTTCGTAAATACTAACGTATAGAAACCGTTACCAGCAATCATTCATTTTTTGTGTGGCTTTTTTCACGGTTTGTTAACATGCTGTGTAGGTGTGTACTTGACTAGCTGATATCAACATAATGGGGGAAACATCTGGTTTGACTATTCTTCACCTGTAGTTTGAATGCTGAACATTTGCCTGTTTAAATCATAAGACCAGTCACTATACAGAGATGTGCTTCTGAATGTGGACGATGTGTCTTCTGCTGCAGTAATGCAGTTCTGCTTGTGTTGAGTGATGTAAACAACTGATCGATCTAAACTCTTTAGATGTCAAAATTGATCATTAGATTTTTTTATGACACACAGTGGTGAGTGTTCCCACCTTCTGCTCTTTGTAACTTAACGCGATCTTTCCGTTTTCGAGTTTTGGACATGATTTTGGAGGATATCTTCGCAGTAGCGATTGACCGCAAAGTAAAGCTACCGGAAATGTACAACCCCACATCCGGTCTCAAACCAGGAAGTTAGCATTTTCTCGTGCACAGGGTCAATTCTCCACATGTGCACCTGTGGTGTGCTTCATGCTTTGAACATGGACTGATCCACAGTTACAGGTTTACCTGCCAGGAGACGGCAGGAGCTCGCTGTACAGGAACCTTGAACATGTTGTGTGGGGATTGTGTGGGATGTCTGGGAACATGTCGACTCCCCCTGTTTCTATGGAAAGTAACCAGAGCGTGCTTCAATTATGTAATGTACATATTCATGATGTCATCAGGACTGATTTGCCTTCTGCCTGGCGTCAGAGATTTCCATCCGTTTGCCTCCCCGTGCTCTCTGTGCTAATGTATGCTGTGTTTCAGTAGAGCTGAACTCCCGGGCTGCTCTCATGAGTGTTTCAGTGGCTTCGGGTCATGTGACCTCGTGTGATTCCTGTTTGTCACACAGGCAAACTGTATGGAAACGAGCTTCTGGTGCACAGCAGTGCATTTGCATTGAAGGCAGTGATGTAATGCGGGAATGTTTGTCCTCGGCTCTCATTAGTTTCTGTCACAGTGACCTCAGATTGTTTGAATGGACTCAGCATGCAGGCAGATGCTGTGATGTTGCTTCCTTTATTTTTCTGAGTTTGTCTGTTGAGAGGAGGAAGTGACACCATATTGCTGCAGATGAATGAAGAACAGGAACAAACACAAACCATAAACGATGATATTGGGCTGGTCACGCTGCAGGTCCACTGGGTTCAGAGGGTCAAAGAGGCAGACAGGGACAAGATCTGCTCAGGATCGTGTTTGTACCTGATGTCAGTCTGATCAGCACTAACACATCTGTGCAGCTGTGGGCTGATTTAACCCTGATGTGTTTTCATCAGCTGTCTGAGGATACAACAACCCAACAGTCCTGTGTTACTTACAGGAACTTGAGCTTTTCTTTCCCTGCCCTCAGGCTCACTGTGATGCACCTCCTCACACACACAGACTGGAGCTGCAGGGAGTTTAAAAATCAGTGTTTCTGTAATGATGCAAACAAAACAGAGACGGAGAGAAACAGGTGAGCATCAGCAGTTTCTCAGTCATGAACACTGTTTGCAGTCAAGTTTGAAAAGATTTCAAACAAACAGAGGGAAGCAGCGCTGACCCGGTGCTGCGTCAGCGGTCCTGAAATGTGCTTAATAAACACAGACGCTGATCTGTGCTGGTTATATCTGATCCAGCTTTAAGTGGACCTGATGTCATCTTACACATGAAGACAGATTCTGATTCTAATATCAGATCAGCGCTCAGGATCATAGTTTACCTGAAGCCCAGGTACCAGCCTGGATCTGGAAACATTTGGATTGGTGTATGTCAGATTATGATCGTAGCACAAACGCCTATCATAACTAATACATGTGCTGGTGCTGGTTTCATGGTTCAGGTTTTACAGGGTTACCTGGGTCGTTCTGCTCGGTGGTCTTTGTCTAGAGAGAGAACACTGCTTCACCTTTACCTCAGGTGTGCTGACACCTGTAACCTCTGCTGCACTGACAAAGAGGCAGAGGAGTCACCACACTGAAGGTGGGGAGGCGCTACGATCCCTCTACTGCTACGAGTCTGTGTGAACCATGAATCTCATCACAGGGAGGAGCTCACTGACAGTCTGTGAGGAACAAAAGGAGGAGAAGCTCAGCAGCTTCAAACCAACAGGAAAACATCCAAGAGTTCCCAAAAGTAGGACAAGAACTAATTTTCCTCCTGAAAGTGAAGCACGGTCCCCAGAGTCTGTTCTTCTAAAGTAATGATTTTACTTCTAATACAAGACCCAGGTATGTTCAGGTGTCTCATGCCGTCATGTGACTGAGCTACTCTCTCTGTCATGATGCCTCTGCAGGATTATTTCAGATGAAAGCTCGTCTGCGGTAATTTCCACAGCGCTGATAATCGGTTAATGATTCCTTTGATCAGAAGTGCAAACGTGTTAATCTGCAGGAACAGATAAAAGTCCAGGAGGAACTTCTGATAATCCCGACAAGCTCCTTCACACTGACGGTAAAGACGACCCCGTTATCACGCCGCGTGCCCTCGGAGTGGCCGCGCTTTAACCTTCAGCCATCTTTTCACTTTTCTCAAACTCTGTTTTTCTGAGTTCAGGATCTGTGAGTTTATCCTTCAGCAGGTTCATATCCTCCACACTCACGTACACACACTGCTTAAGTCAAACATTTACACTGCTTGTTCTCACATTTGTCTGTCCCAAACATGTCACCATGTTTAAAGCTGATGAACGTGTCTCTGTCCAGTCGTCTCCTCCCTCATGAAGAGCTGATGTTTAAACTGAGACTGACAGCAGTGAAACGTTGGCACTCAAGTGTTTCTTCTTCATGTGTTTCAGTACACTCGGGTCTGGATCCCGGACCCGGAGGACGTTTGGAAGGCTGCAGAGATCGTCAAAGACTACAAAGAAGGAGACCCGGTCCTTCGGCTGAAACTCGAGGATGAAACGGTAACAGACAGATCCAGATGTGCCGCCGCCAGTTTGAGTGTTCAGCAGGAATCGGAAAACAAATCTGCACTCCTGCTTGTAAATTCATGCAGCCTCACAATGTTCAGCTGCTCTTCAGCTCATTTACATCAGACTGTGTGCTTCTCCGCTGATCAGAGAGGAGTGTATATGGATTAATGCATTTTGTACATAAAATAAGTTTACATGATTAATTTTGTAAACTTTTCACATTTCACAAGGGGAGAAAATGGGGAAGGAAACGAATATTTGTTCAAATTATACAATTTTAAAGTAAATAAATCATGTTGGGTCAAACTGATCACAGCACAGTTACGGTTCACTGTGTAGATGATGCTGTCATAGTGGTTTATCCATAAGAAGCTGCTGATGAGTAAATCTATCAGAGTTCAGCCCAGAATGATCAGCTGATCAGGAACATGATCAGTCATTACTGAGTGTTAATGAGGAGAGAACAGCACACAGGTGTATTCATCAGGTCTGCTGCATCTCTCCACTGAGTTCCTCTTTAGGTGTGTGTTTTAAAAATCGCACTAAATCTTAAATTTGTTTCTTAAATCCAATTAAAAGAGTCGTGTTTTTCTTTCAGAAGTACTTTTTAAAATTTCCATCAACGTCGTTTTTACCTCATGTTCTGATGTCACATCATGAAGTGGTTGATGGTTTAAGGCAGAGGCGAAGTTTCTGGTTTCTGTCCAGATGTTGATGTTTGTCCTGCTGTGTGTCGGTGACACATCTGTAACAGGAGAGCCTGCAGGGTCTGAGGGAGTCAGGACTTAAAGGATACCTCCTCTGTCAGGCTTCAGTGTCTGTGGGATAATCTGAGTCTGTGTGACGACGTATTGATTGTGTCTTGATGGCGTATTGATCCCGTTTCAGCCTCTGGAGTACCCCGTGGGACCGAAGAGTAACCCTCTTCCTTTCCTGCGTAACCCTGACATCCTGGTGGGGGAGAACGACCTCACGGCGCTCAGCTACCTGCACGAACCCGCCGTGCTGCACAACCTGCGAGTGCGATTCCTTGAGTCCAACTCCATCTACACGTACTGCGGTCAGTCAGCACTTCCTGTGGTTCACTTAGTGCAGGATTATTAGAAATATCATAGAAATATTTATTTGTGTTGTTTTGTGTTATTAGATGTTTATTTATTCCATTTTACTATTTTTATTATATTACTTTTGTATATCTTCTATTTTCTCCTTTTACCTACATTTAATATCACATAATTTTTCATTTCTTCAATGTTTTTTACCTTCACGCTTATTTTGTCTGTTTATTTGAATATTTATAAATTTTATTAAATTGTCATTAAAAATTATTGTCATTATCTGTTGACTAACTTAATAGTTTATATATATATATATTAGTATTTCATTATTTTTTTTTTATTAATTAAGGAGTTGTTGTTTTTTTCAGTTTCATGTATTTATTATTTGCCTTTTATAGATCAACACTTTGTTCATATTCTTACTCACCGTGAGATTATTCTTGTTCATTTAACATTATGTCGTGTGTTCTTTAGGGATCGTGCTGGTGGCGATCAACCCGTACGAGCAGCTGCAGATTTATGGTGAGGAGGTGATCAATGCGTACAGCGGGCAGAACATGGGCGACATGGACCCTCACATATTTGCTGTGGCCGAAGAGGCCTACAAGCAGATGGCCAGGTGAGACTGTGGGTTCTTATTGGTCGTCGGCACGAGTGCGTCCTATTCTGTGACATTTGCGGTTTGATGCTGGAGGAGCACGATGATTACAGAGCTGAGGAAAAACTCCCACTTTCTCTGTGATGGAGTCTAATTACAGTCACGCCTCTGCTCAGGCAGCGTGTGCGAGGCAGCTGGTTAGCGTGGCGAGATACGTGGGAGGAAACGCTCTCTTTAAACGACTTGTATCTGCTGAGTTTATCGCAGAGATGGTGAAACGGCATGAAATACTTGCATCCATGTGAAACTCGCATCCATGTGAAACTCGCATCCATGTGAAACTCGCATCCATGTGAAACTCGCATCCATGTGAAACTCACATCCATGTGAAACTCACATCTGCAGAGTGTTTCCAGAGCTGCTGTGAAACATCTTAGCCGATTCTACTCTCAGCTGAATCTCAATGAATTATTTATTCATTTTAAGGAAGCGGCATACTCACAATACTTTAACAACCGTCTGAGAGAGGGACAGTTTCTTCTCTTTTACATAACCTTCAAACTAAGAGCACAAGTAAAGGATAAAGATAATTTCATTTTATAATTTACTTCCAGTATTTTTGTGACTTGGAGCAGTTTCAGGAGCACTCATATGAGCTGCTTGGGAGGTTCTCATCAGAAACATTGGATAATATTCATGTTATCTAATGTAAGTGGATGTATTATCACAAATATAATTTATTGTACAAAATGAAAATCAGATTGGGGTTTATGGTTACACTTGTTTGAATCCTCTAATATTTCTTCCCAACAGTCTCAGTTAACTGTGTTTGTCCAGTTTGCACAATAAAAATTCTTTGTTGTGATTCTTGGAAAACACCTGAAGGATTCATATCTATGTACATAAAGTTTTAGATTTACATTTTTAAATGTGAGATTTATGTATGTAGACATATTTGTGCTTTGATGGCATGTTTAGAAAAAGGAAATTAATCCTTAGATTTATAGTTTGGAAATTAAAATTCATTAACTACAATAACTGAAATAATTTTAATATTTATAAAGACAAGTCTGAAATTTTTAAAAAGAAGTTTAAATATTTTAACAAAAAAGGAAAAAAAGCCTAAAAACCTTAAAATCGTTGTATTTTGCAAACAAGTTAAAGACTGTAATCCAAATATTTTGATAAACAAATGGAAAAGTGAATAATTTGGTATTTACATCAGTTAATATTGTTGTTGTTATTATTGTTGTTGTTGTTGTTGTTGTTGTTGTTGTTATTCTTCATCATTCTCTCAGGGCCAAGCATCTGCTAACTTTAGTAGAACGAATTAAAGTCCTGCATTGTGACCATAGAGGCGGTGTGGTTCATTTTCTTCATCTGTGGTGTTTGTCAGAGATGAGAAGAATCAGTCGATCATCGTGAGCGGAGAATCCGGAGCAGGGAAGACAGTTTCTGCAAAGTACGCCATGCGGTTCTTTGCCACGGTGGGCGGCTCAGCCAGCGACACCAACGTGGAGGACAAAGTTCTGGCGTCCAGTCCCATTATGGAGGTGAGTGGGCGGAGCCTTGTTTCATATTATATTACGATGCCAACAGCACTTTAATTTTCTTTTTATATCCATCACCAAATTGCAGGTTAAATAAACCTCCTTCCAAACACTTTGTAGTCAGAGAATCGTGGATTTAAAAAATTGTGTGAATTGGCCCATTTCCCTTGACTTGGTGTGCATCTCTGGACCCCTGCTAGAATTTTTTTTAAATGTATATTTTTTTAATGATATCCTGGAGGTTTAGTACTGAGCAGGTGTACACCAGAGAATAGAAGTAGAGAAAAATCTACTTTGTACCTCAAAAACTTCGATGGAGCGTGCTGTAGGCAGTCCAGAGTTGGCTGCGGAGGGGAGAACAGCGACTTGTTTCACATGAAATAAAACTGCATCCATGCAGCAGGAGGAGCTGCTGCACAGTTTTAAAGAACATGGATGATATTGTCTCTTTTTCCATCAGGCGATTGGAAATGCAAAAACCACTCGCAATGACAACAGCAGTCGCTTTGGAAAGTACATCCAGATCGGTTTTAACAAACATTACCACATCATCGGTGCCAACATGCGCACCTACCTGCTGGAAAAGTCCCGCGTCGTGTTTCAGGTCAGTCTCACAGACTCGCTCAGGATGTTTGGTTGAACCTGATTGGTTCATCTGTGTAAAGAGTTTGTTGTTTCTTTCTCAGGCTGAGGACGAGAGGAATTATCACATCTTCTACCAGCTCTGCGCCTCTGCCAGCTTACCGGAGTTCAAAGACCTCACCCTCAGTGAGTCAAAAGTTTGGGAGCTGTGTTTTGGTTGGACTATTATTATTAAATGGGATAAAGTATTAGTCTAAAGTTGCGCTTCTTTAAGTCGGCCTCAGGGTCAAATCGTTTGAGGATTATTGGTCTAAAAATGATCATTTTTTCATCTCTGAACGAAAAAATTTATTTAGAGTTAAGGTTGAAGTCTTTTCCTGCTTCTTCATGTTACCAGGATTCAGCTCACTGCTGTGGAAGTTCAGTCAGTATTTATTCTGCCTGTAAATATTCACTTTCGTCTCATGATCGGTTCTTTCTCTCCTCCCTCAGCCAGTGCAGAGGATTTCACGTACACGTCTCTAGGCGAAAACATTTTCATCGAGGGCGTGAATGACGCCGAAGATTTTAAGAAGACCAGAGAGGCCTTCACGCTGCTGGGTAAGAGTCACGAGTCTGTCCCGAACACCATGTTTGGTGGTTCAGCTTTCATTTCTTCAGGCATGTGTTTGTAGATGAGCGCTGGTCGCTGGTGGACTATCCAGACTCTTCCGGTGTTTGTGCTTTCACTCTCGCTCTCATTCGTAGCCTCTTCATTGGCTCACCTTACCATTTGAAAACAGCACGTTTTAATTTGCTGTTAGCCTGTTGTCTGTTTCAGTCTCACTGACTTTTCACAGTTACTTGATTCTACACAGCAGCTTGTCTCTTACTGTGTGGATGTTCCTTTAATTGAAGTCAGGAGCAGCGAATATTCAAGCTTCAGCTGGGAGGGCAGTTTGAGACGTCTGTTTGACTTCAGTTCAGTTCGATTAATTCATCCATCTGGTCATTCAGGGTCTGTGTGACGAGAAGGATTTGGATTATGGATTTTACAAGGAGCCAGAGAAGGAATAAAGTGTTTTCTAAATTAAAATAATCCTGTGTACGCTAAGTTATAATTGTTCACAACTAGTAAAATAAAAGTGGGACAAAAAGCACAATTGGCAAAAAAAAGTCATCAGTGAATAAAGCACAAAAGTGAAAAACTTGAAAGTCCATCCATCCATTCGCTTCTGCTCATCCTTTTTCAGGGTTGCGGGGGCGCTGGAGCCTATCCCAGCTGTCTTAGGGCCTGAGGCGGGGTACACCCTGCACAGGTCGCCAGTCTGTCAACGGGCTAACACATACACAACCATTCGCGCTCACATTCACTCCCGCATTCACACCTATGGGTAATATAGAGTTTCCAATTAACCTATCCCCACTGAATGCATGTCTTTGGACTGTGGGAGGAAGCCAGAGTTCCTGGAAAGAACTCACGCAAACACAGGGAGAACATGCAAACACACAGAAAGACCCCGACCTGATGGCTGAATTGAACTCAGGACCTTCTTGCTGTGAGGCAACAGTGCAGCACTGTGCTGCCCTTAACTTGAAAGTCAAAACAATAAAACAGAATAAAAATATAAATAAAGTTAATTAACATTAAGATGTGGGACGCATGCATGACAATGAGATCATTTTCTGCTATTAAAAACAAGTAAAAGGATTTTAAATTTAAAACTGCTCTTCGTCTCCTTGCTCGTAGTAAGAACTCAGACTCTGGATCAGTTGTAGTGTGACGCTGATGGTCGAGCTTTCACCATGTGCTGGTTTCAGATGCAGCGAAGCGTTAACAGAGACCTGCTGGCCCTCCTGTGACTCCCATAAACAGACACTTCAGTCATGTTTTTGATCTACAGGTATAAAGGAGAGCAGTCAGAACAGCATCTTTAAAGTCATCGCGTCCATCCTTCATCTTGGGAACGTCGAGATCTGCTCGGACCGAGACGGGGAGTCCTGCCACATTGCGGTACATCTGCGGCCTTTCTTTCAGTCTGTTCTCAGCTTTTATCGGCGCTCTGACTTTGACTCTGTTCGTGTTTCAGAGGAAGGACGTCCACCTGCAGCACTTCTGCAAACTGCTGGGTGTGGAGCTGCAGCAGATGGAGCACTGGCTCTGCCACAGGAAGCTTGCCACCACCTCCGAGACGTACGTGAAGACCATGTCCACCAAGCAGGCGACCAACGCCCGCGACGCCCTCGCCAAGCACATCTATGCCCGCATGTTCGACTGGATCGTAGAGCACATTAACCTTTCTCTGCAGACGTCCACCAAGCAGCACTCCTTCATCGGAGTCCTTGACATCTACGGGTACGAAGCCCTGCGTCTAACCACCTGCTTCACCTGCTGTTGTTTGTTTTGTTGACCTGGATAAGAAGGTGTCTGTGGTTTTTCATCAGGTTTGAGACGTTTGAGGTGAACAGCTTTGAGCAGTTCTGCATCAACTATGCCAACGAGAAACTCCAGCAGCAGTTCAACTCTGTGAGTTTTCTGATGAACTTTAATGTAAATTGCCTCACCTCTCAGGATTTCACTGATTCAAACCGTTATCCTCCTACGTCCTCAGCATGTGTTCAAGCTGGAGCAGGAGGAGTACATGAAGGAGCAGATCCCCTGGACTCTGATCGATTTTGCTGATAACCAGCCGTGTATCGACCTGATCGAGGCTCGGCTCGGCATCCTGGACCTGCTGGACGAGGAGTGTAAAGTAAGACTGACCGTCACACACATATTTTTGTGATTTTGACATTAAAGTTCTTTTCTCCAAAACCAATAAAACTATAACACAAAAAGAACACAAAACTGCTGTGTTGACGCTACTAAAGGATGGAATCAAGGAAAACCTTCAAAGTTGTCTTTGGATGCTGAACAAAAAAAGTAACAATTTTAAAAAGATGAGTTTTTTGCTTTGCTTTTTAACAAGCTCAACAGAGTCAGCAGACTCAAACTAAAGGGGGAGAGCCTTCCAGAGTCCAGGTGCTGCTTTTGAGCTCTGTCGCTTTCAGTTTTCAGCCTTGTATATGGTACGACCTGCAGGCTTTGGTCACATGACCTTAGGGACCTGCTACGACATACAGGTATAAAAGTTATTTGATGTATGCTGGTGCTTGACCATTCAGAGCCCTACAAGTGAGAACCAAGATCTTGACGCGTACTTTGGAGCTGGACGAGTAGCAGTGTGACGTGACAAAACTTTGGTGGTTTGGTCAGAAGTCTGGCAGCAGTGTTCTGTACAGTCTGCAGATGTTCCAGTGATGCTTTGTTTAAGCAGGTGAATAATGAGTTAAAGTAATCCAACCTTGAAAAAACAAAAGCATGAATAACAGTTTCCAGTTTTGCTTGTGAGATAATACTACTTAGTACTACTACTACTACCACTACAATATGTCCTAAGTGATAAAAACATGAATGACTGAACGTGACCATCTGAAGTAAAACCAGAGTCCAAATTTACCCTGAGGATTCCTGATGGAAGACTTGGCATAAGAGGCTAATGGACCAAGATCAGGGGTCCAGTATTAGAGCTGTATGCTTTTCCGGAGCACAAACAAGAATTTCAGTATTTTCTTCATTAAGATGAGAAAATGTTTATCCATCCAGCATTTTACACTGTCTAAGCACTTTTGTGAGACATGCCGTTTCGATACCTCGTAGGGATTAAGGCACTATTAACGGGTTTCTGGAGCCAGAAGGAAATGTTAAGTTATAAGCTAATGCTAGCTAGCTTGCTAGCTTGGTTGTTGTATCCACAAATGCAGGTAAATAATAAAATCCTAGAGTTACGCTCACATGAACTGAATTTCAGACTTCCTTACATATTAATGGTCCGATAATTATTTTTAAACCATCACCTGGTAGCTGGCCTGTTTTATAAAGGCTCTTTAAGTCACCGTAACTCTGTTACCATTTGTGCTAGAGCGATAAAGAGTTCAAACTTCTTCAAAAACTCTCCAACAGCACAAAAACAATCCAGAGGTCCAGTTCAGAGACTACTTAGCTGAGGTGAAGAATAACAGACAGCTAACGACTACAGTCAGCGTTTAATAGTGCAAACTTTGAACAGGTGAGTTATAAATGAACCAACCATTTCCACCCATCCATTTCCCTGTAAAGTTGTTATGAAGGAGAAAAAGGGCGATCGTGACTCAAGAGTTGGCAGTTCGTCTTGTAATCTGAAGGTTGCGGTTCGAGCCCCAGCTCGGACCGTCTCGGTCGTTGTGTCCTTGGACAAGACACTTCACCTACCGCCTACTGGTGATGGCCAGAGGGGCCGATGGTGCGATATGGCAGCCTCGCTTCTGTCAGTCTGCCCCAGGGCAGCTGTGGCTACAACTGTGGTTTGCCTCCACCAGTGTGTGAATGTGAGAGTAAATGAATAGTGGAATTGTAAAGCGCTTTGAGTGTCTCGAAAAAAAGCTATATAAATGCAATTTATTATTATTATTATTATTATTATTATTATTATTATTATTAAAAATAAGTTGTAGCGATCAAAACTGTTGATTTCTGTTCACTTTCGGAGCCTCCGGTGGACACTGGAGGATGTGCGGTTTTTGGCGTCAATGCTGGCTTCATTTTCGAGTCCTGGAATCGTAAACTTTGTTTCATGTATCAAATATGCTTTGTTTAGATTGAAAGTCTGAGCTCATCACTCATAAAAACAAAGTTTTTCCACAGATGTGAGACATCTGCTTGTAATCTTATTCTTGCCTTATTTTTTTGAGCACTTGCAAACACTTTGTCCTTTTTAATGGGTTGTGTGGAAAATGTAAGATGGAGAACTTTCCTGTAATATTTAGATTTTGATGATCCTTGGCACCCTAACTCTTAGGGCTGTGATGAAATGGGGTTCATGTCTGCTCCAGTTTTCCTGAGCTGCTGCCGTGTTTAGACTGAGTGTCGGAAACTCTGCTGAGTGCTGCACTTTCTTGTATTTCCCTCTCTGGTGCTGATCTGTGTGTTTATCTGGTGTAAATCTCTCAGATCAGAGCTGATGATTTATTCATCCTCTCTCTGTCTTTGAAGTTATGATGATAATGTGGGACAGCACTGGAGGAGGAAGTAAATGTGTAATTCAGCGCTCAGGTAGCCTGAATAGATCTCCTCCATGAGCTGTTGTGTAATCTGTTTGTGTTTCAGGTGCCAAAGGGGACGGATCAGAACTGGGCCCAGAAGCTCTACAATAAGCACTCCAGCAGCGCTCACTTCCAGAAACCTCGCATGTCCAACATCTCCTTCATTATCATACACTTCGCTGATAAGGTGAGCCAAGGACTCCTCCACCAGCTGTTTGATGAGGTTCAGAGTTTGAGTATCCAAACACTGTACTCTCAGAGGAAACCCGATCTTTTTACTGGTTTTACAGAACTTCACAGGATGTCAGCGAGAGCGAAAAACAGAGCTGAAAATAAGCAGAATAGGTCAGCTTTAAAGTTTCCAGAGTCTGGGGGCGGAAATGAATGAAAGTGATCATCTGAAGGCAGAGTTGTCTCCACTGACAGATTAAAGCCGAGGACGTTCACCCCCTGCAGAGGGTATTAAAAAGAGTCCTTCTCATGTCCTCAGGGTTTCACTTCACAGGAACGCGGATTCCTTAAACAGTCTCCTCAGGCTGTGGTCCAGCTGTTTATAACATTATAAAAACATTGAAAAGTTTCATATTTACATCACTTGGACAGATCTAGAATTGGAGAAATCGTATTAAGGTCCTTTTGGCTAATAGGGTGTATTTTAAAATACATGACAGCATACACCCTGGGCAGGTCTCCTTTCACACTTACAGTCAAGCTTGGAATGACTAAATAAAGCCTTGATCATGATCACTATGAAATATCTAGATATGCGTTTGTTTGTATGTGAGTTTACAGTTTGAGTCAATCTGCTCATCTTCATCCGATGGTTGACGCTCAGCTTGCCCTCTCTGCAGGTGGAGTACCAGTGTGATGGCTTCCTGGAAAAGAACAGAGACACCGTCTACGAGGAGCAGATCAACATCCTGAAGGCCAGCCAGGTACGAACCAGAACCAGGACTTTCTTCCTGTGAGATCAGAGACTCCAGCTCCGCGTCATCTGTTTAAGCTGCACATTTTGCACATTTTTGTAATTTGTGATAACAAATAATCATTTTGTCCTTCCTGCTGGTTTATTTGACCTTTATCTGAGTTTGTTGGTGTAGCAGGAATTCAATTTGCTTGTTTCTGATGAACTGGTGAACCTGAATCTTAAGATTATGCATGTCACATTTCTTTGACCTCCTTTTTCTTTTTTTTTTTTCTTCCCCTCAGTTTCAGCTCGTCGCCGACCTGTTTAGTGACAAAGACGACGTGACCCCTGCAAAGTCTGCCAGAGTGAATGTCCGAGCACTGAAGACGGTTCCCAAAGCTCCGAACAAAGAGCACAGGAAGACGGTGGGGCATCAGGTGAGCTCTGCAGGACTTTCAGGAGCATTGTGGTGCTTCCTGCTGCTGTTCTCACACATTTCTGTGTTTTTAGTTCCGGACGTCTCTGCATCTGCTCATGGACACCCTGAATGCTACGACTCCTCACTACGTGCGCTGCATCAAACCCAACGACTTCAAAGAGGCCTTCTCGTGAGTCAGCTCGTCTCGTTTTCTATTTGAATCAAAGGAAGTGATCTGAGGTTGTACACGCTGAGTCAGTTCAAAATGCTGACGAGTTCATTGTGGCGCAGCCCAACAGGATGAGCAGGTCTGATATCACAGAGGTCATGACGAACAGGTTCTGCATGGGCGTGAGAACATCGACCTGCTCAAACAGGATCCACTTCCAACTAAATTCTTATTTATTCAAGCAAAAAAAAAAACAAACCCAAAAAACAGCCTGAACCAAACCAGTAGCCAAACCGCTCCTCTCTCTCCAAACGCAGCGAGCCGCATTCTTCCACAACAGCTCACTTCAAAAATAAATGTTTCACTAACGGCCGTCACAGCGAGCAGCGCCGCAGAATGTTTACACCAAAGGGATTCCCCCTAAAGCACGTTTTCCTACAAGTCACAAACACACCAGGAACAACACGTGTGCCTCACAATAAACATGCAAATTTACTTAAAAGATGTCCATCAGTTCAAATTAATTCGCAAACTTAATGCTGCATAGTTTACATCAAAAGGTTATTATTATTGTTACTAGAAGTAGTAGCAGTCTGTTAATCCGCTCCACTTAATCTTAAAATAGGTTCTTCTGTGCACTGTGTCGATGTTGGTTTATATTTGAGTAATGACAGGATTCATTTTTAGGATTCAGACCGACTACAAACAGCCGTGTTATTATTTTTTTTTTTTAAAACAATCACATTTCTGTGAACATTTTCAGCTAAGTTCAGTTGTCAGCTGTCATCGTGTTTGTGTCTGCTGATGCTGCTCAGCACAAACCGCTCTGTGTCAGCGCGGGTAAATTAAATAAAGCGCCTCAGTCACATGTCTGACTCCCACTCGGCTCTCAGCTGACCAACTCACTCAGTCTGCTGTGAGCTGACTCTGCTGCCGTCCCGATGAAGAGGATGAGGTGAGAGGAAGAGTTTGGGCTGCGGGACTTTAAATCGTTCTGTTTTGGGGGGGTTGACGCGTTTCTTGTTTTGCAGGTTTGACTCGCGGCGAGCGGTGCAGCAACTCAGAGCCTGTGGAGTCCTGGAGACGATCCGGATCAGCGCGGCCGGGTATCCGTCCAGGTGAGTCCAGCTCAGCTGTCATTCAATCATGTGACCCCCTCACCTGGTTTAAGTTTCATGGTCAGAGCGGTAGGAAAATCCAGCAGCTCTCTGCTTGTCTGTCTGCTCCATTTCCTCGAGGCCTGAGGAGAAGTCTGTGCCGCCATAATGATCTGAAATCTAATAACCAGTCATGTGAACGAGAAACAGAACTCTTGTTTTTGACAGTTTAACCAACACGACGTGAAGTGAAATCACAGTTCACAGAACTGATGCCCGCATGTGTCGTGTGTCGCTCCTCCAGGTGGACGTACCCAGATTTCTTCAACAGGTATCGAGTCCTGATGAAGAAATCAGACATGACGACAGCAGACAAGAAGCTGGTGTGTAAAAACCTGCTGGAGACGCTGATCAAGGTGGGAAACACAGCAGCATACACACCGCTTTCATTAAAGCCCAGTGATGTGCAAAACAATACTTGTCCAGACTTTCTGAAGGTCTTTTCATTCTCAGTCTGGACCTCGCACCTGACCATTCAACTCTTAACTCTGACCTATGAATGATCCCAACATAAACCAGCCCCTGACTTGAGGGATGAACCAGTGTTGTGTCCACACAAATTTACATTTAAAATTTAATTTTTGTCTTTAGGCACTTTATTTCTAGCAGCCTGTCTCTCTCTCACACGCGCGCACACACACACACACACACACACACACACACACACACACACACACACACACACACACACACACACACACACACACACACAGTTGGATATAAAATTAGTCACATTACTTCTACCTAAATAAAAATGAGCCTGTATGTTTAAATATAACAAACTTTCTGTTTCAACACTTGATAATTTGTTGTTTGTAAAGCTTTTATTCACATTTTGCACACCAAATTTTTAGAAGGTCAACTTTAACGAAAATGCCATTAAACTTGTCTGCATTTCATGTAGAGGGATTCTTTCGTGTGTGCTTCCACGTGTCTCACACATTTATTTATTTGGTAATTACTCTGATTTAATCGGCCCTCACCCTCGTTTAAATCCGTCTTTCAGGAGCCTGACATGTTCCAGTTTGGAAAGACAAAGATCTTCTTCCGAGCGGGTCAGGTTGCGTACTTGGAGAAGCTCCGGACTGACAGGTTCCGCTCGGCCTGCATCAAGATCCAGAAGACGGTTCGAGGCTGGTTGCAGAGGATCCGATACCGCAAGATCCGCAAGATGGCCGTCACTCTGCAGAGATACGGCCGAGGATACATGGCCCGCAGGTGAGCCTTTACCCACACCAGGAACTCTGGGAGTGATTCAGTGAAGAGGCTAGAAAATGAGCTAAACTTCAATCAGCCCATATAATTAATGATCATCCAGAACTCCAGGAATTAAACAGTTTTAATTTACTGTGTAAAGATCAAATTAATCCATGCTTCTTTTTTTTCAAGTTCTTTGTGTCAGCCAATCAGAAATTGAAACTTCACCGCCGCCATGTTTAAGGTCACATTGCAGCGAATCATGTAGTGATGTTAATGAATGTTCGTCCTGCAGGTACGCTGAGTTCCTGCGTCAGACACGAGCGGCCATCATCTGTCAGAAGCAGTACCGCATGGTGAGAGAGAGACGCGAGTTTCTGAGAGTGAGACGCGCAGTGGTCACCATCCAGGCGTACGCCAAAGGGATGTTCACCCGCAGGATTTACCAAGAGGTACAGCCGCCATCACTGCTCGGTGTTAGCAGCGACAAAACTGCAGTGTTAAAAAAAAAAAGCAAATAAACAAGCACAGAGACAGAAATCTGCATAAAATAAAAACAGCTTCATTAAACACTGAATCTAACTTTACTGAAGTTTTCATGAAGCCGTGAGCAGAAATATGAATATCTGCTCTTACAAACATGGGTGTTAAGTGTTAAACATGCAGCTTTTAAGTGCCTCATGAAGCAGCTGTGGATGAAAGTTCCTCTTTACAGGAAACCCCTGAATGGAGCTGGGACATGTGTTCATAAATTTATGTGTTTGTTATGTAATCGTTGGACTTTCTGTCCCGTTCTTTACTCTGTATCAACTTCGAGTCTTAAAGCCGATTCTTTGGGAAGAAGCGGCTCAGTTTTTGATGTCTCATTAAACTGGAAACAAAGTTAAAGGAGGAATGTGGTCAGGCGGACGCTCGGAGTGAATGGATTTGTGTGTCTGTGCGTGCTGTTAGTCCTCCAACCATCTCCTACATCTGCTTCTACAGTTCCTGCTGCATCACAAGGCGATGATCATCCAGAAGAATGTACGCGGCTGGATGCAGAGGAAGCAGTTTAGACGAGCACGCAACGCCGCCATCACCATCCAGTGCGCCTTCAGACGCATGCACGCCAAACGGCAGCTGAAGCAGCTGAAGATCGAAGCTCGCTCTGCCGAGCACCTGAAGAAGCTCAACACGGGCATGGAGAACAAGATCGTTCAGCTGCAGAGGAAAATGGACGACCAGGTACGCCACCAAGCGTTTTTTTATTCTGAAGCTAGTCTGTTAATTACACACAATAAAAC
The DNA here is from genome assembly GCF_900408965.1 of Simochromis diagramma. NCBI lineage: Eukaryota > Metazoa > Chordata > Actinopteri > Cichliformes > Cichlidae > Simochromis > Simochromis diagramma. Next base: position 26,664,698 of record NW_024386801.1, read on the forward strand.
ATGCCGAGTTGTATTAAAATGGAGGTCGTCCTATTTGATAATATTCAGTCTTCTAAAGGTTTAGCTGAGCAGCAGCTTCAGGAGTTGGTGTCCACGCTGCTTCTGTAATAATGTGAACATGGGGTGCATAAAGGTCATTTTAGTTTAGGTCGTCGGAGTGAAGAGATGGTAGATAAACAGAAATGTGTATTGATGATACAAAAGTGGGTTTTTATAAGACTTTGAACTGTCCCACCCAACACCAGCTTCCTCTAAGATCTGTTAAGTGTCTTCAGTGGACAGTACATCAGAGTACACCACATCTCCCCCTAGTGACAAGCAAGTGTAAGTGCAAGTTCACAAACTGCACCTCTTTAATTAAACCTATAGATCAGAGTCGATCTGTGACGTTATGTTTACGTGACTACACACAGACAGCGTTTCTCCAAACAACTCGAACATAATGTTTCCACTCATGTCCTCTCCTGTGCAGTGATACTGCTTTAAAATGCTTTTTACTTTATTTATTTTTTGTCTGTGAACAGTCATGCGGACTGATGTCAGATGCTCTGAATCATGTTTTAAAACTATGCAAAAAGATGAGCAGAAGCAGATTCCCAGGATTCCAGTGAAGTTATTTTGGGTAAAGAGCTTATTAAATAATTTAATCTAAAATCAGCACACAGGAGAAAAGTCTGTTAAATACAATTATTTTTATTTTTCTACTATAATCCTTTAATAATCATCACGTGTGAGCTCCTGTGTGCAGCAAACATGTTGATGAATAGGATATAACGATCCAAGTCTAAGTCGTTGATTAGCGACAATAAATATGAGTTATGATGAAGTATTGGACCAGTGCACATTACTTTGGAACAAAGGCTGTGATGTACATGATAACCTCACTGCTGCTTCGCCTGCTTCAGTCCAAAGAGCTCCGCACTCAGAACGAGCAGCTACAGACGGTAAACACCTCGCTGGGCTCAGAAGTGAACAAGCTGCAGAAGCAGCTGGAGCTGCTGCGCAGTGAGCAGGAGGACGGAGGCCAGGTGAGGTCGCTGGAGGAGGAGCTGGAGCACTTGAGGAAGGAGCTGGAGGAGGCGCATACCCTGAGGAACAAGATGGAGGAGGAGCATATCAACGAGAAGATGGACCTCACACAGGTGGGCGAGGGAGACAGACCGACAGACACAGCACACGTCCTGTCAGGCTATTCAGAGGCTTTGCTGCAGTAAAAGTGCTCATACTGCACAGTAAAAATACTCACATCAAGTAAAAGTCCTGCAGTGAAAGTCAAACTATATGAATATGATCAGAAAATATTACTTCAAGTATTAAAAGTAAAAGTAAAAGTATTCACTGCAGAAAAGTTTCCTCGGTGGGATTTCAATGTGCTCGCTGTTCCAGCTTTGACTCATCAGAGGTGTTTAAACTGATTCAGTGTTACTGTTGTAAAACCGGCACACAGCGACATTTGTGTGTTAATCACTCTGTGTGTGTGTGTGTGTGTGTGTGGTTCAGAGGGTGGATGAGCTGGAGAGAGAAAACTCCCTGCTGAAGAGCGAGAAGGAGGAAATGAACCGACGCATCCTGCAGCACTCAAAGAGCACAGAAGGTAAATTACCTGGAAAACACACCTGGATTAAGATGTGTGCGAGCATACGTGCAAGCGACACACTCACACAAGAGTCTCTCTGTCTGCAACAGGAAACACGAGTCAGACTGAGTGAGTCACTTTTCCTCCGTGACTGTCTTTAAGCTGAGAACAATGATTTATTGATGCCTTCCTGCAGGCTTGCTTCTCAGTGGCCAATGGAAACAGGAAGTAGGAACGAAGGTGAATTCAGTCAGAAAGTCCGACTGGAAGCAGAATAAAATCGAAAAGTTTCAGAGACTAAAAGATGACTATAACACACACACACAACTTGCCTTGTAAGTCTTAGTGAGGACATCTAATTGACAAAAATTCTTTCCCTAACCATCAAAAATGAATGCCTAACCCAGGTTATGGTTAGCCCAAACTTAACTGTAACCCTGAGACTAAAACCACATTTTGAGCCTCAAAAATGCCCGACACGACAAGTATAGTAACAGTCAAATTTTTGGTCCTCACAAAGATGTATTGACTGTGTGTAATTGTGTGGTTATTCACACAATTACACACACGGGGAGACACACACACACACACACACACACACACACACACACTTCAATCAAACAGTCTTCACAGTTTATTTCCATTCGTACTTTCACTAAATGAGTTCTTTCAGCCTGGTGGCAGCGAGCAGTGCAGGAAAAACAAACCAGACTGGAGATGCATCAAATTTATTTACTTAGTTATTTAGTTTTGTTTGTTTTTATCCAAGTGGAGCGATTACTGCTGAAACCACAGGAAGCTCTACAGCTCAGCGTGTTCTCGTGATGGACCTGCTGTGTCCTGGTGATGGACTTTTCCTTCCTGGTTTTAAATGGAAAGTGTTTAAGTGTATCTTCTTATGGAGCATTTATAGAACTTAAAGCAAGCACAGTTAGAACATTCAGTTAAAGTTCAGAGCTTTATCATCGATGTGAATTTAGCACCTTCGTGTTTGGGAACTTTTTTTTTTTTTTCTTTTCAGCTTCTTTTGAAGTGAAGCAGGCTGTGAAGAGTTTACAGCTTTACTCACTGAAAGCTGCCGTTCATTGATGGACGTGTGTGTGTTTCAGAGGAAGTGAGCAGTGTGTCTCTGCAGTCGGAGCTGGATAAGGAGAGGGAGCGCTACCAGAACCTCCTCAAAGAGTTCTCCAGGCTGGAGCAGAGATATGACAACCTGAAGGAGGAGATGTCGCTCAACAAGGTGACCTCCTGACCTCAGAGAGATGTCATCACAAACACACTCACACACTGACATTTATATTTGGAGGGCAACAATGAACTCCAGGTCATGGTGCAGTCCTTTAGTCATTCTCTGGTTTAGAGTTCTGAATTAGGAGAAGTGAAAATATCTTTTTCTTTCCTGCAAATCTTTTGCCCTCTTTCTGACCTGATGTTTTAAAAAAACAAACAAAAAAAAAGCTGATATTTCACAGTTCCTCCGAGTGTGTTTGAAGCAGAGAGCTGGATGTTGTTCAGTTCGGTGCTCACATCTGTGGAGATCTAACTGATCATATTCAGTTTTTGTTTCATTCAGAAAAATATCCTGGGACCTAAAGGCTTCATGAGAACACTCTAATAACACCATTATGAAAAGAAAAAATATTTTGTTAAGTAAAAGTGTTAAATTGCAATGAGAACACTGTAAGGTTGATCCCTGCACAGATGTAGTGGATAAACTAATCAAGGTGTCCTTTGCAGTCTGATCTTATCAGTAAGAAAACTGTTAGTACCAGAAGGATGAAGGCATCGGGAAAGGTTAGAGTTGAAACGGACTTAAAAACCTACAGCTCTACGACACAATCGTCACAGCATCTGAACTCAGATGTTCTCAGAATTTTTATATCTGAGAACTTCTGAAGTTTTCTAAAAGTTTATGGTTTATTCTAATTTTTCTTCCGAGACCTTCAGTCTATATTTTCTCCTTTTATATCAGCGACTTTAGTACATCTGTGGTGACTTTCTTCCTCCTGTCATCCTGCAGTTCCAGCCTGGCCACACGAGGAACCCGTCCAATCAGAGCAGCCTGGAGTCGGACTCTAATTACCCGTCTGTCTCCACCTCAGAGATTGGAGACACCGAGGACTCCATTCAGCTGGTGGACGTGAGTCAGTTTGTACTTTGTCTGCACAGAGCAGGCATCAGATCACAAGTAAAGAGCCAGAGAAGGAAAAATAGAGGGCGTTCAACACAGTGACGTTCAACTAACAGGATTTAAATCAGTAATGATGTGGGTGAAGTGTGATTATAGATTCTCCAGAAGTGCATGCAAGTTTGTTCAAATGTGTTGCTGCAGGATATCCAGTTGTTCATTTAAGCTGATGTGATGTGAATGAAAGAAAAACATTGGTTTTAAATCTGAGTCACTTCATGAAGAGTACATCTGGATGATTCTGTGTTCAGAGATGTGTGTTAAATGCTAGCTCTGATCATGCTGGTCTGCAGGAGATGGGGATAGACAAGGCCGCTATGGATATTAGTCTATTCATGAAGCTGCAGAAGAGAGTCCGAGAGCTGGAGCAGGAGAGGAAGAAACTGCAGCTCACAGTGGAGAAGATGGAGGAGCTGGCCAAGCGAAAGGTGACTGAGCAAGGATTTATCAGAGGGGCTCAGCTGTTTCCTCTGAGTTTTTATCTGCAGGAAATTAATCAGGTTCTGATATTTTTCTTTGTGCTTCCTTCATTTTAGGGCTCTGAGTCAAGGCTCTCCACTTCTGAGCAGGAGACGGCTGATCTGGCCTACAATAATCTCAAGGTACAAAACTGAAACCATTTCATGGCATCAGGACTTCTTCTCTGTCCTTTCAGATGAAGCTAGTGTGTAACAAATCAACATCTAAAACTTAAACGGTGAACTTTGTGTCTCTGCAGAGGCAAGAGCTGGAATCAGAGAACAAGAAACTGAAGAACGACCTGAATGAGCTGAGGAAGACGGTCGCTGAGCGAGCCTCACAGAACAGCTCATCCAATGAGCTACAGGACAGCTACAACCTGCTGCTGAGCCAGCTTAAATCAGCCAATGAGGAGTTGGATGCTCGCAAGGAGGAAGTCCTCATCCTCAGGACGCAGATTGTGAGCGCGGCCCAGCTGCAGGAGAAGAACGAGAATATCCTGAGCCTGAACACAACGGTATCACATTAACAAAGTTCTAATCCTTATGAGGAGGCCAGATTTGTATTTGTTATTCATCATGCTACTCCACACACTATAGGTGGACCAAAGCTTCACGTGTTCTCTCTGGTAAAACACATTATCAGTGTAGAAGCTCAGCTTTGTGTTGGCAGCGTGTCTGCATGTCTAGAAAAGTGAAATAAGCTTTGGCTGTGAGGTCAGTTTAAGCATTTTAAAAGGCAGCCAAGACAATTTCTTTCTGTGGTGTTTCTGTGTTAGCTCTCGAGACACGTTCATCTCTTGTCAAAGAATACGATTTTTGTGACAGAAGGTTCTTTTAAAGGAAACTATCATTATTTTTATTATTACTATTACAACAAAGACAAACCTTGTGGTTTGCCCTTAGGTAGTAATAGAAGAGGATTTTCAGCTTCACAGAGGTGGAAATCTGCTTATTTCCTCCTTATTCAAAAGTAATGAGGTCACTGCAAAGTGATGCAATATTGAATCATTTGATATTTAACTCGTATTGCACAGTGGTGTACTCACTGCCACTGTTCGACCTACTTCCACATACAGACATGAGTATAAACAGGCTTTGCGGTCTCAAGGTTCGATGGGAAGCGCTGTCCAGCCCGATTCCAACAGAAAATGGAGTTTCAGCTCAAAGGGGGGATTTTAAGACTTTTATTTATGAAGCAAGGTTATGTTATAATATTACTAATCATTAGGCTCAGTAACAGTTGGCTCAAAGTGATTGAAAATGTGAGAGAACACCTCCCACGAGGCTGCAGCAACGGGCTGGATTCTGCTTTAGACATTTTTCTTGATGAAGTCTTTCACCTGCTGCCACTGCTTTCAGATAAACGCACAGTCTGCAGTGCAGTGGATGAGTCAGAGGGCTGAGGATGTATATGAATTTATCGTGTTCATGTGTCAACTGTCTGTGTGTTAGAGTGATATTAAAATGAGGTCAGTGAGCTGTTGCTTTGGTGATGTGACATGCTCTTTCTGTGTCTGAGCAGGAAACTGATTCTACTCCTGTGGTGAACAACAGCAAAGAGCCTGTGGACAAAGAGGAGGCGCTCAAAGCTTACCATGGACTGTGTGAGTCCAAAAAGTAAGTGACTAAAGAACCGAAACCAGCCAGCTTTACCACAGTGAGGTATTTGGGCAGAAGAGATCCTCCATACAGGTCACGTCAGCTGATCTCCTCTTTAGTTGTTGACACAAAAGGCTTTGAATGCACTCTTTGTACTTTGCTCTGGCTGTTCTCAAGTATTTGATTAAAAAAATCCTTCTTTTCTTCTCTAATGAATGATCCTGCTAATTGAAACTTTCTGAGACTTTAAATCAGATTTCAGAGCGACAGATTGCCGAACACGAGGACTGTCTGTCGCAGACTTCGTGTCATTCACTTCTGTCAGCTGTGCTGAAGCTTCAACAGATCACATTTCTGTTTCCTTCACACATTTTCAGTCTCTACTCATTTTTAATGTCCAGTTTGAGAGTCTCACAAGACTTTGAGGCTTTTCCCAAACCTACTCAATGATACGGGTAGCTCCTTACCTCTGAACACAGAAACAAAACCACAAAACAGAAACGAACAAAAAAAGACAACAAACAAAATAACCAACAGCTGGTTTAAATTCGGCTCCTTCTGCACATCTGGGCCACATCCAGCTCCCCTGCTGTCTCTAGAGGGACTGTTGTTCTGACAACTTGAAATTTCACAAACTCTGAGAAAACAAAACTGACCTGACTTCATGTCGAGCATGATCACTGCTGATCTGAGCTCTTCTATGGAAGCTGGTTCCATTGAAGAGGGGCCTGAAAACTGAAGGCTCTGCTTCCCATTATACTGTTTAAATACTCTAGGAACAACAAGTAAGCCTGCAGTGTGAGAGCGAGGTGCTCTAATGGTACTACAAGGTCATTAAGATAAGATGGGGCCTGATTATTTAAAACCTTGTATGTGAGCAGCAGGATATTGAGTTTTGGATTAAACAGGGAGCCAATGAGGGGAAGCCAATATAGGAGAAATGTAGCTTCAGAAGACATCATAGACACTCCTGCTGAACCAGCACCGTCTCACTGCACTTCATTTCGCTTAGTCACATCAAATCTGTTCAGTTGTGTTTCTAGAAATGAATTTCCCCATTTTTGATTTCAGTCTTTGGTCTGATATCTCCTCGTGTGCACGTGTTACATTTTCAAAGTGCAAAAAAACCCAAAATCAGTCTCACAGAAGTGATTTGGGTTAAAATAAAACACCTTTGTGCCGTTCCTTTTTTCATCGGATTCACCAAAACACAGGGCTGTGATCATCACAAATAACGAGTGTAGCTCTAACAGTGTTTTAGTGGCAGCAGCTGAAGTTGTGGTTTTTCTCTTGTTTATGTAGCGACTAACCTTTCTGCTGCTCTTCCTCCTCTCTGTTCGCTGCGTTGCTCCTCACATGCTGCTTTTATCTGCTTCTCTGTGTCCTCTGCCTGCTGCTGCTGGACACCAGTAACCATCAGGACTGGTGTTACCTGAATGAAGATGGAGAGCTGGGCTTGGCTTACCAGGGCCTCAAACAAGTGGCCAGGTTTCTGTTTGCTCATTTCCTCTGCTTCCTTTCATTTCAAAAAAATCATCTCTGTAATGTTCTGGACCTCAGTCTGTTCGTGAAGGGCCGCTTCTACACCCAGTGTGTGAAATATGAGGATGCTCTCAGCTCCTAAGTAAAATCCGCCATGTGAACTCAATCTGGATTTGAAGTTTGTTTATGAGCCCAGAAAGCAGCTGTGATGGTTCAGCTTACGGCGACGATTATCCTCAATATTCTCTTTGTATGTTTGAGAGTTGCTGATGAATCATATGCAGTTTAATATTCATGCAGCCTGAAGAAGAGGACACCATTCATTTAAAATACCCAAACATCAGCATCAGTATTAACTCAGTGAGTCACACGTTCACATGTCAGTGCTGACTCAGCAAAAATCATAAAATTATTACTTCTAAAATAAAACAAAGTAAACCTTCATCATGAACCTTCAGTGTGATGTTACTTCATGGGAAGGTTAATGAAAATGTGTCTTAGCCCTCAGAGGATGTTTCACACATTGGCTGTATCACCACTGATCTGTCTGTGCGGTGTTTTGCTGTGTTTTTGTTTGTTTTTTTTTTGTTTGTTTTGGTGTTTTGTTGTTTTCGGTGTCTGTCAGTAACACTCTGGTCCTCCCGGTCCTGCCAGGCTGCTGGAGGCTCAGCTGCAGACTCAGTCCAGGCAGCACAAAGACGAGCTGGAGGCCCTTCACACTCAGATCGAGCTGCTGAAGGGTGACATCGAGGATAAGCAGGAAAAGCTCAGCTACATGATGTCTCTGTCTCCAGAGGCTCAGGTGGAGTACAGCGTCCAGCAGGAGATCACGCGGCTCACCAATGACAACCTGGTGAGCAATACTGCAGCTGCCGCTGCTGCCGGACTCCCTTCCTGATTCCTGTTTTCTGTTTTCCGTTTTCTGACGCTGCTCTGTGTCTTCCTGCAGGATCTCAAAGAGCTGGTGGAGAAGCTGGAGAAGAACGAGAGGAAGCTGAAGAAGCAGCTCAAGATCTACATGAAGAAGGTCCAGGAGCTGGAAGGTAACAGGAGAACAGGAAGCTGCTCTGTAGAGCTGCACCTGATGGTCAGAGGCTAAGTGTGTGTGTGTCCATGTGTCTGTTTTTCAGCTGCTCAAGCAGCAGCTCAGAGCAGCAGGTCCAAACCTGAGCTGATACGTCAGGTGACCGTCCAGAGGAAGGAGAAGGACTTTGAGGGGATGCTGGAGTACAACAAGGAGAACGAGGCGCTGCTGGTCAAGACCCTGATCAATGGTAAGAACATCGCCCCAGCTTCATGTGGTTTTTCTATCTTACATGAGGTTTCATATTGTGGGTGAGGTATTCCCATCCACCTCAGACTGCGTTTGTTCAAACCGCATGCTGGATAAGATTTCTCCCACAGCTTTCAGAAGTTAGAACGGAAGCTCTGAACAAATATTCTAACTTAAATATTTATTAAATCAGGCATTTGGTAGTTAGAAAAAGCAACACTAGAAGCTGTCTGGTTTCCAGCTGTTTCTGTAGCTCCCCAACGTCCCTCACAGTGACGGCTTTACTGTCACTAAAGTTGAGCTGGAGGTGAAGTTGAAAATATGTGATGACAAGACGAACAGCAGGATGCATGTCCTCAGGATAATAAAACCAGAGTTTTTTCACCCATTGCATGGTTACAAACATGTGATTTCAGACATCCGCCCCAACAACGTGTCGGGTACGGTGCCCTGTCTGCCAGCTTACATCCTCTTCATGTGCATCCGCCACGCTGACTACATCAATGATGACCAGAAGGTGGAGTCTCTGCTTACCTCCACCATCAACGCAATCAAGAAGGTCCTCAAGGTTGGTGCTACTGCACACACAGCCCACCTGTCTGATTCCACACACAGGTTCTTTTATTTTGAAAGTCCTTTTATTCATTCTGCAGAAGAACAACGATGACTTTGAGATGACATCCTTCTGGTTGGCCAACACCAGCCGACTGCTTCACTGTCTGAAGCAATACAGCGGTGAGGAGGTGAGGACCTGATCGATATCTGTAATGAATGAGCAGACAGAAGCAGCGATTATCCACTCTCACATCCTGACATCTTCTTCCTCAGGCATTTATGACACAGAACACGCCCAAACAGAACGAGCACTGTCTGAAGAACTTTGACCTGGCTGAGTACAGACAGGTGTTGAGCGATCTCTCCATCCAGATCTACCAGCAACTCATCAAAGTGGCAGAAGGCATCATTCAACCCATGATCGGTGAGTTTGCCTGAAACACCAAAAAGGAGAATTTTATGGTTTGATGCATTTAATTGCAAGATGCATAAATGCACATGATGCATTGGTTATTATTTATTTTGCTTAAAGAAATATTTATGTGGTTTTCTAATTGGTGCCTCTCATTCAGCTTGGTGTGTTATTTCAGCATAGTTAAAAATAAAGAGCTCGGGACCTTATAGAAAACTTTGCAAAGCTCCTCTCTTGCTGGATGGTCAAATGTCCTGGACAATATGAGTTGCATTCATCAGTCAGATTTCTAGAAGGATAAATATCCAGCCAGGAGAAAGAGATTAGAAACTGTTCGAGATATGGCCTTTCTCCTGTTGCAGCAGATTCATTTACAAAATTCTTGAAAAGTTATTTCACATTTTTCTACTACATATTTGGGATATTTAACCTGTCTGTGAGACAGGCCCCAACCTGTGAGAATTTTAATCTTTAATCTGAAAACCCTGAGTTTGTTTTCTTTAAGGATGTGGAAGGTAGTAATATATTGTTTGACTTTTTTTTTCCACCAGGGTTGTAAAATTGTGCACGTTTAAAATGGAAAATTGCATTTTAATTTCTGCGTGAGTCGTTGAAAAAATGAAAACATGCTGGACTTTGCTGACTGTGTGTTCAGGTGATGTAACTCTGTTCCTTGAGAAAGTCAGCTGCTTGACATACCGACAGAAGTGGGTATAGAGTCAGTTGTGGGGAAAGAGGTACTTTCCTCCCGAGTCCCTTTATGAGAAACACAAACATGTTTGTGCTGAAAACAGCTGACAAAACCATCCGTTAGTGTGTTTAAACCAGATGGACAGAAGTCTGGTGGTAAATGAAAAAGAAGTGAAAGTGAAAATAAAGACTTCTGGAGCCAACAGGATAAAATGATGACAAGGGCAGCTGTGTCATTAAGCCTCATGTCTGTTTTTAAATATGAAAAACTGAGTGACTTAACCACAACCCGAATCTGCAGACATCACTTTCAGTCTTATAAAACATGCAGCGTGTCAGTGAGTGGCTGTCAAAGATGTTTGGCTTTCACAGATCATTGCTCTGTGTTGCAGTGACATTTTAGATATGAGCCACACTAGTAGCTGCCGTTTCATCTGCTGTCAGCCAAAACATTAATGCAAAGGTTGATGGTGCAACCAAACCAAATTCTGTCCAAGGAAACATTTCTGTGTTCTCAATTCAGAGCTGAACCACTTATTTGAACTCACTGCTGTAACCGCATCATCAAAGGAGCTGAGGGCCGCCCAAGAAGTCCTGTTACAATTATACAGAAAAATAAAATGGGGTTTACCGTCCAGCAAAACCATCATTGTGTAATGAGAGCAGCACGAAACGGAACCGAAGCATTATTTAGATGCTAAACTAAATGATAAATGCGGTCATTTGTAGTGTTTGGTCAAGTGTCATAACATGAGGAAGAAGCAGGTTATCACAACAACCCCATGGTGAAATCTTCTAGTCCCACTCTTCTCTTTTTTTGTGTTGGTTTGAGTTTTCGTTGAGTTTGTCTGTTGAACACTTGGGGAATTTTTTTCAGAAACTACGTCACTCTGAGGTAGCAGCTGACTCATTTCGTCCCCATATGAGTCATCATGTGACTTTCTGCTATTGGACTGTGCACAGTGGTTACCACAGCAACCACAGAGCTGTGGTCAGTGTGAACTTCATCGTTATTAAAGGTATTTTTATCTACCAGAAGTCTTTAAGTCGAACAGAGTAAAGGCAAGCTAAAAAAATCCCCTCAGAGCTGCAGGACGGTTATCAGTGGACGGATGAGTTCGGGTCAAATCAAAGACTAAACCTAAGACACGGTCCAGAGCTTGAAGAAAGATGAGTTTTGGAGGGTTTTTTTTTTTTTTTTTGGCGAATATATACCCTCCACCAAAGCAAAAGAGTCTCTGAGCTGCTGCAGGAATTCAACCACAATCAGCTGGATGTTCTTGGAGTGAGCAAAGTAAAACTGAATTGAAGTAGCTAACAGAAAACATGGATTCATGGTTTAGATTAAAGCGAGCAACGTCGGCAGCAAAGTGCTGCTCAAGACTGCCTCAACATACCTGGAGCTGCAACCTCATTGAAGATCTGAAAACTCTGGAGTCTAAATGGAGAAAAGCCAAAACCACAAAGTGACTGGAGAACAAAACAACAAGCGTTGGAGGAACTAAGTCTGTATAGCACCATCCTGTGTTTTTTTTTGTGTTTTTTTTGTTGTTTTTTTTCTTCTCTAGATCATTTTGTTGCTGTGTAACTGGTGTAGGTCTGTACCTTCCCATCTGTTCAATAAACGTTCTTCTTTGTATGTCTGAACTCTTTTTCTCCTTTCTGTTTTGCCATCCAGTGTCGGCCATGTTGGAGAGCGAGAGCATCCCCAGCCTGGCAGGCGTGAAGCCGATGGGCTACAGGAACCGTTCGTCCAGCATGGACATGGACGCCGACGGCCCCACCAGCTACACCCTGCAGGCCCTGATCAAGCAGCTGGGGCAGTTCCACAACATCATGCGAGACCACGGTCTGGACCCTGAGATCATAGGTCAGGCAGTCCGGCAGCTCTTCCACTGCATCAACGCTGTTACCCTTAACAACCTGTTGCTGCGCAAGGACGTCTGCTCCTGGAGCACCGGCATGCAGCTCAGGTACTAAACCTGCAGCCGACACCCACAAGCTCAACTTTATAGTTTGTACTCCATTACAATGCAAAACAAATTTACTAAAATCTGTGAACTATGTACCATATATATTTTATTATTTTGTCTTTATACTTTATATTGCAGGTATTTCATTGAATTAGAATCCAGTGAAAATTTCTTTGGAAGTTAAATGAACTAAAGAAAAACGTCAGTGAGCTCAGTTCCTCTTTGAAGTTCTTCCCTCGTTAGTTACAAGTTCTAGAGATGAATGGTGCAGATAGTTTCAGCTGTGGTTAATGACTCATTTTTATCAACAAACCTAACAATCATCCCAAACAGGTCACGAATTACAGTTAATTCACAGCTCGCTGAGCTCAGCCAGCTGTTCCATCACTACAGGCTGCCCTTTTTGGCTTTTTCATGCAGTACACAAAAACACATCACCTCAATCCAACATGACTGTCAGTTGAATAGAAAGGCTGGAATAGAACATCAAGTTTATGATGATTTTCTATTCTATTCATATCATGAAAGCTTAAATTGAATTTTAGGTTGCGCTCTGTCCAAAATAATAATTTAAAAAATTAACTTAAGAAGTGAAATTATTACAATAATAATCTGGATTTTTCTGGGGCGACAAGAAAGAACAAGAAATCAAAGAAGCACTGGTAGAAGAAGAGCATTGACCATAACTTGTTACATAATGTGCTGGTTTGTTGTTAGTGTTCAGATTCAGGAGAAGGATCGCACAGAGAGATGGAGGTTGGCTTTAACGTCACGTCGCTAAAACCTTGTATGCCTGAACTCTGTGGGTCTCCCATCAACCCCAACCCTCACTTTGAATTTTGTGTGTGTGTGTGTGTGTGTGTGTGTGTGTGTGTGTGTGTGTGTGTGTACAGGTACAACACCAGTCAGTTGGAGGAGTGGCTCAGAGGAAATAACTTGTATCAGAGTAAAGCTGCAGCTACTCTGGAGCCGATCATTCAGGCTGCACAGCTGCTGCAGGTCAAGAAGAAAACGTCGCAGGACGCCGAGGCCATCTGTGCGCTGTGCACCGCGCTCACCATGCAGCAGGTACGCTCAGCTCATCTGAGCCCGAGCAGGCGATCAATAACACTCCCGATCAGATAATGACAGGATGTTAACCTGCTGTCTCCTGCAGATCGTGAAAATCCTGAACCTCTACACGCCTCTGAACGAGTTTGAAGAACGAGTCACTGTGTCCTTCATCAGAAACATTCAGGTGTGAATCACACAGACTGTTTAGCTGCTTATACCTCTACCAAACACCAGAGGGAGGATTCCTCTGGGACATGAAAAGAACAAATGTAAAATTTTGAAACATAAAAGGTGGAATCTGAATGTCAGATCCGTTTACAGCAGATGTGATGTTAGAAAATTTAACACCTCATGCTGCTGGTGCCAAATCTGAAGATCTGAACCAATCAGGTCATTTAAAAACAGAACTGCAGAATTATTTTTGCTTCGGTGCTTCTTATTCTGCTTTGGAAATAGTTCACTTTGGTGGTGTAAAAAAAGAAAAAAGGCTCTGTATGAGCACCTCTGCTTTTACTTCTGTTTTCTACCAAAGTGTCTCTTTAACTTTGTACTGCCCACATCCAATGTAGATATTTGAGAAAACCCTGCATTGCTAAACAAAACCAGGAGCTCCCAGCAGTTTTCAGGAAAATCTGATATCTTACACGAATCCTATAAAATGCCCACGTTCAGTTTGATGAGGCAAGTGTAAACATACGTAACATACATACATGCGTAAACATATCCAATAATGTAAATTCTGCAAAAAACCATGTTGCTGTGTTCGGATAAACTGAAACTGTTTGGCGTTAAGAGCAAATTTAACCTCTTTGGACCGGGCGTCCACATACGTGGACATCACATTTTGGGTTGTCTAGACCAAAATACTAAATCTTGCTCCACAAGGTCCTGATATCCACTTACGAGGACATCATACTGCCACTGTTCTATCTCATTTTTCTCAGAAACAAAAATCTGGTAAAAAAAAAAAAAAAAAATCTGGTAATTCTTTGTTTTTACTTTCATCAGGTCCCAATCAGCCAAAATGACAAAGAGAAATTAAAAATCATGCCATGAAAGAGTTCGGGTCTTAGGGGGTTAAAGGTTGCACAACTATAAACAGCTGAATTGCTTTCAGCTGCCTTGGTCCTGCTGCCGGTAACACGGCAGTAGTAGAACAAAGTTCATGAATCCAGGTCACAAACTGTCCTGGAACAGGAAAGTAAGCAGGAGCCACGGCCTCCAGAAACTAGAAGGTTTCTGTTTGTCTGCATTCAGTCATTTCAGCTGTGTGCAACATTACACAGCAAAAGCATGAAATATAAACGGGTTTCTGATGTCTGTTCTTTTTGGGGGGGTTTTGTATGAATACTTTGCCTCTACGGGACCAGTGATGTCAGTGATGTCAGCCTCATGTTTGACTTCTCTCTGTCTCTGTGTGTCCAGAATCGCCTTCAGGAGAGGAATGACCCTCCTCAGCTTCTTTTGGATACCAAACACACTTTCCCGGTCCTCTTCCCTTACTCGCCGTCTGCCCTCAGCCTGGAGATGCTGCACATTCCTGCCTCGCTTAACATCGACTTCCTCGTCAGAGTCTGATGACCTGCTTTTAATCCGAACTCTCATTAATCTGACTGTTTCCCAGCAGCGTCTGCTGCCTGACACCTCTTATTGATCATTGTTTCTGTCTCCATGTCTTCCTGAGAGCAGCACGTCTGCCTTTCTGCCAAACAAGTTCATCTCCTCACGTCTCTCTGAACTAAATCCTCCACGTTTCTGAAAAAAAACCTGCAGAAGTCCAGTCTGTGGAGTCCACATCAGTTGTTCTTCTCTGACAGTAAACTGTGCTGCTGTTTGAGTAGATAAAGAAACACAGAATCTAACAGAAGGAGCAGAAAGGTTTGCAGAAGGATGAAGAAGGTCAGGAGGAAAGTTCAGAGGGATCATTTAGACTCGGAAGAAAAACAAGATTTTTTTTTTAGATGTGCGTGAAGGTTTCTGAAGATTTCAAACGCAGACAAACATCAGCGACCCGAATAACTGACAATATTCAGCATTTAAAAGTTCAGGCTCAATCAGTCAAAATTGCATGAGATTGGTTGGCTGTGTCAGGAGTAACATGTTGATTTCTGTAGACTCTTTACTTCCTTTGAGCCTTGAAGGTTGTGGGTCGTATTTATTTATTTAGTTATTCAGTAGCATTAAAAGGCTGATTATCTGCTTCTGTACTGATATAAAGACACCTTTAAACACTAAAATTACACTAAATTAAAACTAAGCTGTTAACAGTTATTTAATCTCATATTCGCTCCTGCTCCTCCAGTCATGTGTCATCATGTGACTCTCAGCTGCTCCTAATACACAGTCAGCTGTGGAGGATCCCAAACGTGTCAGAAGAAAGTATCAGAAGTTATCAGATCTGTCTTCCTGTGATCGTTTGGCCAATTAAAAAAACAAAATGATAAAATAATGCTGCAAACGAAAGCAAATGTTTAACATGAAACTAACTGCTGGGACACGTCAGGGTTATTCAGGTTTGCTGGTGCAGAGACGTGAATCTTGTTTTTTTTTTGCATTTAAAGACAGAAAGATGTTCAAATGTAGACGAATAAATGAAACGATGAAAATGAGACGGTGTCGTTTTTAATAACAGCTGCTGGCAGTGTGATAGCAGTTAATGAGCTAAAGAGCAGGTAGGTTGTTCTCCCCCTGACTTCTGGAAAACCTTGTTGTTCACTCAGCTGGTGCAGAGCAGTCTGTAAAACGCAAATCAACACTTTTTCTGATCTCCTCTCAGAGTCTGTGCAGGACTTCCACTTCGTTTCTCTGTAATGTCGTTTATTTCTGTGGGAAGTTATTTTTTTTTTACTGTTTCTGTTCTTCTGTTTCTCTCTTTTGCACCACACGTGGAAACACTAATAGGTAAAATACTAAATATGCACAAGATAACACTGCAAACCATCACACCCTCACATTTTTCCTTTTCCTCCAAACCCACGTGCCATTCTACGCTGATGATGTTCATGTTTCTGATCGTGTTCTGTTGGATGCCGTTCATCTTCATCTTTTTATGAAGTGCAAATGTAATAAAATGAAGTTTAACATGTGAAGAGTTTCACTGCAAACCTGCTGTGCACAAGTTTAATAATTCAGGTCATTCATAATACAAAAACCGTAAACTGGATATTTTTGTGCTGACTTCACACGTAGCTGAATGTTTGGTTTTATTCTGCAGTAAAGCTCTTCAGTTTCAGATGTTTGAGTCTGGATGAAACAGTCGGTCACTGTAACTCAAAGAATATATTTTGGAATTGAAGTCTTGCTGATGTTCTGTTCGCGTCTTCTTTGTTTATGAAATGAAATTTCTTATTGAAACATTTCTGGCAAAAACATATAAACATTATTTCCACAGTTTAGATGAAGCTGATGGGAGTTTAACCAAGTTTACACACTTGTAGCTGCTCTGATCATTCAGAGAGCCGAGCCCCTTGTTTCTGCCCCAAAGTCCCAGCCAGGGCATGTTTACAGGTGTGTTTGTTGATGTCTCACTGCTTATAGTGCCAGTCTGAAACTGCTGAAGCATAAATTAAAAACAGAAAATGTTTGAGAATATGAAACTGCTAAATGCACTTTGTAGGCTTAGGTGTAAACTTCAGTTCAGACTTCAATACTGCAGTCACAGCAATAAGCTCATCACTAAAAATGAAAGTCTGACAGGTTTTTAATGTGCAGAGAACTTTTACAAATTACAAACATTTCAGGGACATTTCTGTTTATTTTTAATTTTCAATCAAAATACAATGAAATGGTGATTAAATGCAAATTTAATCTAGTTTATTTCCCCAAACAAGAGACACAAAAGCAGCCTGATGTCAGTTCATTAATCTTTCATGTCTAAAGCAGCCAAACAAACTTCTCAGTGTGCTGTCTTCAGAGAAAATATTAAAGTAAGAAACATTCTTTACAAGTGATTCCAAACATCTGAGAGCAGCACATGTCTGCACATACTTACCTGGTGTCTGATTTCTGAAGAAATGTTTACCTTAAAGTGTTGCAGAAAAGCTACAAACTGGTCAAACAAATGAACCAACACAGAGATTTGAGCATCACAAATGCTTCACCTGACGTGTTCCTCCAAAAATACTTTCTGAATTAGTCAGAATGAAAAACACTGAATATAAAATGAACCTGCAAAGTATAAACATGACTAAAATGAAACCTCATTAATAAACCTGTTCAGTGCATTTAACTTAACGTTATCCTCAAATAACTGTTATTCTTCAACATTAAGAATCAAATTTCATCATATTCATCTTCAACAATCACAAAGTTTCTTCAAACTGGAGAAAAATCAAACCCAGTTTTCAAACACAGTCTGACGATGAGGCACTTTGGTGCTCGACACGTCACTGATGTTGAAGGAAAATAAGATTTATCACCCTGAATTAAAACTACAACGTTCTCTAATGTTTCTGATCTCTAAGTGAATAAATACTATAAAAATGTCCCCACAGTCTGCACTGACTGTTGGCAGAGAAGAAGAAGAGCAGCTCTGTGAACGAGGGTTTGGTTTGCTTCCCACAGCAGCTCGCTGTCAGTTGTGCCAGCTGTCGGCCTGCGAGGTCGTCCGTGGTTTACCTGTCGCTCAGGTGGCTCAAAGCTTCACAGGACGCCCACTGATCTGTTTCACACTCTTACCCACACACTGTGACTGCAGGCTTAATAAAACACTGAGTCACTGTCGGGCAAAAGAGTGAATATTTTTAATTAAACAGTCGTATTTAATAAAATATATTCACCATCTTTAGTTTGTTCAGGTTTTATCATAATGACCTAAAACAAAACTAAACAATTGTGCAACAGAATTTAAACTGAATTTTAAAAAACTGGAAACTACCCAAAATAATAATATGCACTTAAAGTTAAATATAAAACTAGAGGAAGTGTCTTTAGTTTTGGTTTCTTCTTCTTTATTTTAAAGCTTGACAAAAACCAAATATAATATTATAAAAGCTGGAAAAAAAACCCATTGAAACAAACTCCATCTTGAAACTGCAACAAGAGTTTCAAACCATTTTCCTCTACCTGGAGAACTGAGCCTGCACTTTATTTATCATCAGTTACCTGCAGCTTTTACTGTGACTGTCCCACTGCTGCTTTAACCATTCATTCACTGTGTGTGGAAAGACAAGTCATCATAATCCACACATGTATAATGGACGTGTTAAAATAATAAGCATTTATTTTAACATTTTAAAACCAAGCTTGTTGTGTCAAATCTGACACGTCTGTTCTAAGAGTGCATAACTTACAACAGTCTCCTCAACAAACGCACCAGTTGTGTCCTGTTTAACTTCAGCCGCCCTGAGAACAAGTCCACCAGAGCCTTTACATTTTTACATGCTGTATTTTTTAGAGCATTTCAAGTTCCTATTCATCAATACAACCGCTCTATCCTAACTTTTTATAATATGTATACATTAAGTCCATAGTAACTACATAAAATTCTAAAAAAAACGCAATAAACTACAAAGAAAATGAAAATTGTTATTTTTTTTGTTGTTTTTACAGATTACTTTTGTTACAGAAATTTCGGAGGTTTATCCCTCAAAACGAGTTGCACAAAATTTCCAACCACAGGAAATTTATTTTGAGTGTCTTCATAGTTTCATTTTCGAGATACACTAATTTTTGTAAACTGCAGCAAAAATGAAAATAAATATTGTTGTGCACAATTTGCAAAAAATCAGCATGTGCAGCAAAATAAACCATTTCAGACAGTGCAGTTTAAGTTCTGAGCATCAGGAACTACACAGAAAAGCATAGACATCACCCAAAAGTAGTTTTGAAGAGTAAAGGTTTATTTCTAATTGTCAAAAATCATTATAGTCACAATAATGAGGTCAAAAGTCTATTGGAAAACTTAACAAATGTGATTTGAGAGTTTAAAGTTATGTACCCCACAGATTATAC
The DNA here is from genome assembly GCF_900408965.1 of Simochromis diagramma. Lineage (NCBI taxonomy): Eukaryota > Metazoa > Chordata > Actinopteri > Cichliformes > Cichlidae > Simochromis > Simochromis diagramma. The sequence continues at coordinate 26,683,912 of NW_024386801.1, forward strand.
TGTAGTATGAGGAGACTGGAACATGACACCAGATGAATGGATGGACAGATGGCCTCCTCACTTAGGAAGGAGGCAGCAGAATAACATTGCTGTGAACTTTGCTTGTGATAATAATTTCATAGACATTTAGAGACATGTGAATCCTGGAGTTAAGAGTTATCTGTGGTTTAAACCTAATGAAGATATTTGTTAAATTCAGGATCAGAGAATTTACTATAAAATTCTGCAAAGAACTAAATGGGAAAAAACAAGAATATGAAAGTAATTTACTTTGGGAAATAGCTCAGTGTTGTAGTAAAAAAAACGGAACATGCAGGAGAAAAATAAACTGATGGAGGCACAGACTAAATTAGATGATTTTTGCCTTGAGAAGGCCCAGGTTGCTTTTTAGATTGAGAGTCAAATGGACTGAGGCAGGTGAAAAAAAATCATCATATTTTAGTAAGCTGGAGAAAAGTAGACATCAGAGAAATTTAATTACAAGCCTACTGATAAATGGGACTGAATGCAAAGATTTCAGAGAGATTGAAGTCTTTACTTTCTATTCCAAGTTGTTCTCCCCAGAATATTCAGCTGATGCTGACGGGTTCTGTAATAAGATTCAGTCTCGTGCCGTGTATTGACATATTGACAAACCATTTAAATATTTGTGTGACTCTGACCTTACAACTGAGGAATTGGATTCAGTGGTCATTAAAATGGCCTTAAACAAGTCTCCAGGGACAGATGGACTCACTGCTAAGTTTTATCAGTTCTTCTGGAAGGACTTAAGAACCTTGCCATTTGGTGCGTTAAAAGGAGCTATAGAAAAGAAAGAACTGATGCCAAGTATGAAACAAGAGTTAATTACACTGATTCTGGTAAAAACAGAAGAATTTTAGACAATTTAAGACAATCACCTTACTAAACACTGATTATAAGATCCTGTCAGGGGCTGTAGCTGAGAGGCTGAAGAAAGGCATCTCAAACATAATTAGTGAAAGACAGTCAGGTTTTTTGAAAGGAAGACTAATTGATAATATTAGGCTGCTTTTCTCCTTGATTACAGTGACATAATCCAAGAGAGGGGATACATCCTGTTTTGGGGTTTTTAAAAAAGCATTTGAGTCAATTGAACATAAGTTCATATTAAAAACCCTGCAGTCTTTTGGTTTTGGAGAAGAATTTATCAGTGTGAAAGGGATGCTATAATTCTATCAACAGCTCTGTTTTGCTGGAACATGGCACCTGTTAGAGGTTTGAGGTTACTAGAGGAATAAGGCAGGGCTGCAGCAGCTCACCACTTCTGTTTATCATGCTGAGCTCTTATCTATTCAGATTAAAAACAGTCACACTGACGGGTTAAATAGTATGGGTCAACTAATAATAATAAGTCAGCTGGCAGATGATACCAGATTGGACCAGATTCCTTTAGCCTTACAGGTGATCAACCACTTCTCCAAAGCTTCAGGTCAACAGCTGAATATAAAAACATGTGAGATACTAGCTCTGCATGAGTGTCCCTACGAGTTATAATACACTAGCTACAGCCATCCCAGTCCCTTTGAGATCAATGATTAAAGAAGATATTGTGCACTCTAAAATTTCTCCTGGACTGACGCAGCTCTGCATAGCTGGTGCTGACTTTGTTGACAGCAGGTTTACAAACAAGGCGATCAGAAATATGTTAATAAATTAAATCTATCCTAACCCGGTTAAAAGAAATTATATTCTAAAGAATTTGAGGCCATGAAGGTTAAGGCAACACAGAGATAGCATATTTCACTTCCCCTTCCCCCTAAAACAAAAGAGGTTCATTTTAAAGTCAAAAATGAGATTTATCCAACCAATGAATTCCTAAGACTGAAATTTAACCTGGATGTGAACACATGTACATTCTGTGAAAATAACACTGAAAGTTTGGATCACTTGTTTTTCTATTATGAATCGCTGCGCTCCTTTTGGATTGACACGTGGAGCTGGCCACAGTCCAGAGTCTTCTGTTACTACGTTTGACGGTAACTTTAGTTAAATTTGGGATGCAGGCAGAGAACCCAAAATTAGATTTGGTAATTAGGATTGTCTTGTTACCTGGAAAAAGGTTTTAATCTTTTTGTTTTTGCAAGCGGTCTTTACGTGGTTTTTACAAAGCCATCAGTGGAAGGAAACCCCGACCTGGGATAAGTGGAATGACTGATATGTAAGTACAACTCCCCCAGTTTATTTTGCAAAAACAAATAAGTTTTAAAGTAGTTACGCAAATCGGAGCGTGGACGCACCTGTGGGCTCAAAAGGGTTAACAATAAAAACATCAGAACATCTATCCTCTACAGTCTTGCATTCAACAGGATAATACAAATACATCAGCTGTATTATTATCATAACATATAATAAAAACAGCAGCTTACAGATGCTTTTACTCTGGACATGAACTTTATTTATATAAAGTTGTTTTTCTTTTAAATCTCACAAGTTGTTAAATTGCCATGAGGTGGAGGAGGATGAGCGGGTTGACAAACCCTGGATTTTAACCACATACTGTGAAGGAGAACTGAACACAGGCACCTTGACATCACCCATGGGAAGAAACAGTATAAAAATGCACTGAAAGCAGTTTGTTATATAAAGGTTTTTAGTTTTAAATGACGGACTTCCACTGAGTCCACTGAGTTCCCCTTTTCTACACTACCTTTGGTGGAGGTGATCTTTGAATAAGAAATTATTTTCAGTTTGAAGGAATGAAATTTTTTTCATTTTTGGTCCTTTGACCAAGATTCAGGAAAACTGATTACTAAAGAAAACAAATCTGTATTATAATAGCACAGGTTTAGTGTTTAGAATTCAGGTTATTGTTGATTAAGACATCACGTGGTTGACATTCCTTGTGTCCTAATGGCAGGAGTAGCATGAAAGGAACGGAGGTTGTTCATGATTGGTTAAGTTTACACTAAAAGTAATTTACATGAAAATATCCTGAAGGTGGAAATTTGCATGTGAGTAATTCTTGGAGTTGATCTGAATCTAGAAATAATCTCAAATCATTAACAATTATTATTGTCATGGAAACAACTTTTTTCTACTTTGTAAGTAACGTTATTCAGCAAGAGCAGTATGAGGCATTGGCAGCGCGTAGGCCTATTTTTTTCAGCGGTGACCCATCACCATGGCAACCAATAAAGTAGAGGTTTAAAAGAAACATCAGCGGCTGTATTTTAAGCCAAACTATGAGCTCTGTCTACACTTAACCAAGCAGTTTTTAATGAGAAATAATAGGAAGTATGAAAATCTGTGATGTGTGTGGTGGACTGTGGTCTCTGGTGGGAGAGATGAGACCAAACACATAGATCAAAGTTTATATCCAAGAAGATGAAACAATAGATAAGAAGTTGAGACTGTATCGTGAAATGCCCTGAGAGTGCACTGAAACCACAAACTCATGTGTGGACTCAGTTCGTGCTTGTAGTGGAGGCAAATGCAGGAATGCAGTGTCAGGTGGATCTGGTTTGCCAGTTTCTCTGGAGGGAGGAACACATACCAGTGCATGAAATCCCCTTTCTGCTTTTTGTTTTCTTTTTCTTTTTGTAGTAATTTCACAGATAGAGTTTCGTTTCTCGGATCAGGAACTCGGAACAGTCTCGTTTTTTAGGCTTCAGTCAAACCCACAGGGGCTGATTCTGCAGGTATCTATGCTTTTGTAATCATCATTACCTTGCTGTTTTCTAATTATCACTGAGTCTTTTAACATGCTAGCTTGCATTAGTTAATGTGTTACTGGAGTGACAGCTGCTGAAAATGGGCCTCTGCATACTTGTATATCTATTCCAGAAGCCTTGTTGAGAGGATGCGGTGTTGGACTGCTGCTGTTTTCAGTTTGTGGTTTTGTGTTGGTTTGCTTTATGGTACGTCTTATTTAATAAAATCATGTTCATTACTAAGGAGTTACACACGGTCAGCGTATCAGTGCACTGGGAGGAGCACTCGGGGCATTTACAGCTAAATCAGACCTCATGAAAAAGTTGATCGACTTTTAGTAAGAGCCTCCTGACAGACCTCTTTTGTCTGTCAGTCTGTGTGAATCATCAGTTATTTCAGTGTTTGTGGTGCAGAAACAGAAAGTTTCGTGCGGCCTTCAGCGCATCTCCCTGCAGCTGAATGAAACCTGCACCTGTACGCGAGCTCGTCCGGTCAGCATCCTCTGCCCAGCAAATCCTCCCAGTGACTCGGAGGAGTTTCACTGCACTCATGTTTCACTTCAGCTGCTTGTTGTTTTCAAAAGGATGAAGACAAATTATGAGGGAGGAAAAGGATGTGGTGACAAGTCATTTCTAAACAAGCCTAACCCTACCCTGCTTGCACAACGTGCAACACCTTTCTACAGAAATTCACTGTTAGCTGTGCACTCACACTCACACTGACACGCACCGAAGTGATGAGGACGAAGAAGAAAAAGCAGTCGGGCTGAAAAAAGCACAAACAAGACACGAGGAGCAGCAGGAAGCAGCGTTTGTACCAAGGCTGTACGGAGGAGACATTCATGTGGCTGCTGTAGTCCCGGCTTCAAAGACTCACTCATTTTGGTGTGGCTTCACTCAAATTCAGCACCATGAGATTTTACACTGTGGTTTCATGTATGGGTGTAGGTGTAAAGACATAAATAGCTGTACGTTCTGTAGGTATATGTGGAGGCAGGTATGTATATGTAAGGGAAAGACATCCTGAACGTGCAGTGTTTAGTGTCTCAGACCTGCAGTCAGTGACCTCCTCAGGGGCGCCTATACATGCAGGTGCCATCATTTCCACAGAAGCGCAGAGAAAACAGGCCTCAGAGGTTCGTGTCATCATTTCATTCATCAGAGCGACTGATTCACTGGTAGTTCAGTAAATGTTTGAGGGTAAAATGAAACTTTTCTACACTTTAAACTGTTTGTTTCCACTCTGGGCCTTTTTCAGTTTTTCATGAAACTTTATGAATCAGTCAGTTATTAGAGATGATTGGCGACCAAGGTTTTTCACTTCAGAATAGGTAATACCGCCACGCTGGAGGGTTTTTTTTTATTACTTGAAACAGAAAAAAGAAAGCACCCAGCTTTAACTTTAACTTGTTTGTTCTTTACAGCTTTCACCCTCTCAGCAGTTCATGTTTCTGCATTTATCTGAAAGCTGCGGTTACTTCAGTAAAAACAATCTCAGAAAGCTTTAATGATCATGGAGTTTATATAAAATCTGATCAGTTTTATGACAGTGATCGGCCACGTGAGAACCTGGAACCAGATAAGATCATTTCTCCTCACTATTAATTTGATGTCTTTGTAAACTGCTGCTGATAACACTAGATGTTACAGTTAGGCCCTAATGGGACCCACTGCCAATGCTATGGGCCTGTGCTGGCCCACAGCATTGGCAGTGGGTGAACTGTGGAGCTGTTTGGGCAGGACAAAACAACATAGCCCATGTGTGCTCCAAGTGGGTGTCACCACACAGAACAGCTGTTTTGCCCTTTGGGACCCCATTTGGTGTGCTGACAGAAAACCCTTGTAGGCCCCGTAGCAGTTTTGCCCTTTTGGAACGCTATTAAGCAAGTCTATTGCTGTCCCACTATAGACTGCCCAAAGAAAACCCTGAATCCCATGATAGTTTTCTATGGACCGTCCATAGTGGCAAAACTGCTGACAGCTCATGCCCACTTTGGGGCCCAAATGTAATAAGTGTGGATTGTGCCCTTCTAGGCTGCACTGTATTTTCTAAAAAGACTAAAAAAAACCTTTTTTTTCATCCCTCCTTTGAGAGCATGCTCCACAGTACAGTGGTTTATGTATTTGACTGTCAAACAAAGAATCCCTGGTCTGAGTTTGGAAGGACAAATAAATTCAGTTTAAAGTACATCTGGTGTAAAAATCTGCCAAACCAACAATGTAGTAACCCCCTGTGAATAAGGGAGTGGCTAGAAGTAGCTTTTTTCCCCTTTTTGAGTAACATTATGGTCCACGCACCATACAAGCAAATGTTGGTCATGTACCTGAGCTGTGGGACCCAGATGGGCTCAGCGTCTGTGCAGCAGCATGAAATGTGGAGCACATCTGGGCTCTGCACCTGTGACAAAACAGAAAGATATTAGTATTATTTTCTTAAATTACGATTGCACACAAAGTCTAATCAGCAAAAAAAAATTACAAACATATCTAGGGGAACCGAATGTGCTCTACATATCTCTACGTTTCTTGGCAATATGGGCCACAGTCAACTGCCCACGGTCCCCTCACATGGGCCCCTGAGTGTCGTCTTTGCTGTGACGTTATTTTGCTGTGGTAAGTTAATATATGAAAATAATCTGTGCAGGTGTTATTTAAGTTCATCACCTCAATTTTTACACTTTAAAGATGAAAAAAATCCATCTTTTAACATATTAAATAAAACAGTGAGGTCCATATCTCACATCACTGACAGCTCAGGTTTTCATTTGTCTGTTAATGTTTACAACTGTACAGTTTAGACATGATAACTTCTTTATTACATGTTTATCCTCCACTTCGATGCAAACTGCACTCCAAGGTTAGATCAAAATGACAAAACACAAAGATTTTATTATAATTTTATTGAAGTTTCAGACACACTTTAATCAGCAGCAGTAATCATGTGTGCAAGCTGACATTTCCCGAAACATACAATCAGTTTTTATATCATTAGAATAAGATAAAGTCAAACTACAATAAACTGATAAGCTCATGTGTTTGTACTTCTGGGCTGTTAGATAAGCATGAAGAAAACAGGGTTACATGTCAGGGTTATATGTCAGAACAAAGTACAGTTTATATTTAAGATGATTTTCAAAATAAATGTAATAAAGAAGGAAATAAAGTTGTTTAAATCAGAATCTGAACTGCTGTTTATAACACGATGTTGTACTGAGGTAAGTATGTTTTTAAATGTCTATAAAGGCAGTTTATTTCCTCATTTTATCTGTTAGGTGGACATATGTGTCTGTGACTTTCCATTTCTGTCATTTTACAAACAAAAACAGCTTTAAACTATTTAACGTTCACAGTTGCATCATTTAGCTTTCAATCAACTCTGTTGTCCAGATGCTGATTTATTAAAAGTGATATTTTTCTATTACAGGTGAAATTTTGAATATGTGAGTGACATATATTAATACAAGTACAGCTAATCAGCACAGTGCGAATTCTCTAATTACTTTGCAGTTTTTTCTTTTAACTAAAATTACGACTTTATATTATAGATTTATATTTAGTGTGTTGAAACAGTCATAAAAACAAAACCATAATCTCATGTTAACTCAGGTTGAATCAGGGGCAGTTCAGTTTTACATTCAGTCACAGAGTAATTAGACTTATCAATGTGTACACATTTTAAATGGAGGCTGTTATCCTATATACTCATGTTTATATACATACATACACATCATGCATACATACATATAAAGTTACAGGTCAGAGGTCACGTGCCACCTGTAAAGGTAAACCCTGTGAGGATTAAAGACACAGGACACAGGGCGGCATAAAGGAGCAGTATGAATTAAACCAGGACTGTGGATCATGCAAAGCTGTTCTGTTGGAGGAAAGCAGAACAGCTTAACCTGAAGTTAAGCTTTCAGACCTGAAGCCATCTTTCACGTGTCATTGCTGTGTGGCAGAGCAGCAGCCTGACTGTGTACATCCTTATCTTCTTCGTATACACTCTCTATGTTGTGTTCGTGCGGGTGATGCAGAGTTCCCTCCTTCGCTGCTCCCAGTATCTTGAACCCCCCAGGATTCAGAACCACAGCACTCAGCGTAAACAGGTGGCTCATCAGATTCCCATCAGCGACTCAGAGGGAGGCGACTGAACACATGAAACCACAGCTGAAGATGTTTTGCGATGCTGAGCGGAGATAGGAACCTCAGGCGTGTGGTTTGGTGGGGGCGGGGGAGAGCTTCTTCTCCCAGATAAGGTGCAGCAGAGAGAGCGCAGCACCGTCCTAAGAGTGAAGACTTGTGCTCTTTCAGCACAGCAGCTTCCTTAAATCTTCACCTCCATGAATGTTGTGGAGGTGCAGGCAGCTGCTACTGCCCCGCCTTGTGTCGCTGCAGTCGAAGGATCGCACCATCTCCTTCTTCCTTCCATGATTTTCTCCAGGTTGCCTCCTAAAAGCCGAAAACTGCACGTTAACCACAGCTGCCACCCACAGATGCATTCGAAAGCTCGACGCCCCACCAACACCTCACCTTCGTACCCACCGGGTGTTATCTCCACCCACCACTGCCTCATGATACACAAATACAAATAGCATATAAACACAGTCAGTGCAACAAACTAGGAGCCAAATATCTGCTGAGAACCCAACACCAGTGGCCACAGCTAGCCTCATCTGAAGCTAGCCCATTTTTAGCCTAGCTGTTTATTATACAACATGAATACAGCACCTGTACACGTTACCTTAATGACAAAAAAGATGAAATAACATTAGCGTAACAGCTAACTATCTTTGCTAAATGAGCAGGTTCTCCCTCCCGTGGAGATTTTTAGAAAGCAGATGAATCCAGAAATCTTTAAAGGAAGTTAAAGTCTGATTTCTTCTCCTGTTCAGTTTTTAACATGTTCAGTGTTTGCTCTAATCATTGGTTGCGTCCGTTGAGCAGCACATTTCTCTGAGTCATACTCTTGTGTGCTCTGTCACCTCCTACCATACTTTCCCCCCTTAATAAATTCAAGTCAAACAGGGTAAAACCCCTGTTGGAGCCACCTTCCACCCAGCCTCACCCAGTCAGTAGTTCCCTGGTCTTGATTTAAGTTGTGTTTCCTTTTCATTGTGATAGTTTCTATCATCTTCTGCATAAAGTTGCATAGCTTGTGGCTTTGAGGTAATTTTTGCTTGTTGACAGGAGAGTAGGCACCCAAACAAAGGTGTCATGTTAACTGCAGGTCACCCCGTTGACAGCCATCCTCTCCTTCTCCATCACTGGCAGATGTGAGCGGATGTCAGAAACGTGGCTCACAGTTTTAACAAGCCCTGATAAAAATAAAGTTTGTTGTTGTGGGATGGAAAAACAATCAAAGATTTTGATCAAATCAAACTACCAACAAACTGTATTTTTTCCTGTTGGGGCCACGGTCGCACCGCTGCCCTGGGAGGTTGTTTGAAGCTATGACAGTTTTCATGGCTCAGCGATGGAACAGCTGTGATTTTCAGTCTAGCACACTTTTATTTTGTTGTTAAATACACAAAACTGTGAAATACACTGAGTCTGAAGTGTTAGTTCAGTCAGAGATGAGATCCATCATACATACATACATACATTTTCCCCGTTTGTATTTTGCTGCAATCAACATGATTTTCAAACTAAACTTATTTCAGTTTGAATGTTGTTTCATGCCGGCACCAGGATACTCGAGTCGTGAAAAAAGAGGAAACTGTTCTATCACAACTCAAACCGTGACCTTGTTTCTGTTGTTGAGTGACTCGTTTAGGTGCCAAAACTTAACCAGCCAACGAACACAAGTGCAAGTGTCTAGAATATGGATTTTCCCTTCTTAAAATGGGATTTTATGTTGATGGATAAAGGTTTGTCTTCATGAAAACATGAATCGACAGATTACATTTAGTGTTTCTCAGGCTCAGGGTTGAAGAGGTTTGTGAAGCGTCTTCTTTTTGCAGTTTGTGTCTTCGTTGCACAGTTGTCATCTCCCACCATGCCTGCAACTTTGTAACTTCAAACTGCAGATTTGCTGGTTGTTGTGGAGGTTAAACCCCGCTGGTGTTCCTTGAGCCTCTCTGAATAGTCATTAGTGTTGGATTTTTCCAGTTTTGTGCATTTTGAACCTCATGAGTTGTGCTGCTGAAGCCTTTGGAGGCTTAAAATAAACCAGTGCTGCTTCAAACTTTAACCCCTTTTCTCCTCCGACTGCGGTGTTTGTGCAGTTCCTGCTGCCTTCATACAGTCGACTCTACAGATTAGAGGTTGAGGCAGCAGGTATTGCACCACAGTTTTCCCAGCATGCCCTGTGTTGCGACCTGAAACATGCAGTGCGTCTGGCCCTGTAGCTGAGAAGGAAACAGAGCAAACCACGCTGAGGCTGCGGGCTGCAGAGAAACTAAATACTCATTTAGGGAAACAGAGAAGTTGTTGGTGTGAGGGGAATGAAGCAAAACTGCAAACTGACAGAAATCTGAACTCCTGACGTCAAAGCTGATGTCTTTACTTTTTCTGTAAATAATGGCGTGTTAACATATGACCAAGTTCGGGGTGATCGGCGACCTTGCCTCTGAATTTGAAGCTCGTAGTAAACTAAAACAGATGCTGGCCTCATTTGAAAACAAACCAGAGTAGACAGGAAGTGGTTTGTAGGTTACTGGTTAGACTTTCAGCTCCATGGTTGCTGTTTGGCAAAGGTTCGCTCAGAGCTGCACAAACTTCACCCTCTCAAAAGTCTGGAAAACAACAGGTCTGCGCACAAAGATGGCTAGAAAAGATAAAAAGTGTACAGTCTGGTCACAGCAGAGAGAACATTTCCCACAGACTGATAACTGCTATTTTTACCTTCTGGCTCTTTACATCCGGCGCGTTGAGTTTATTTATACAGCAGATACGTTTATAGTCTGTGCAGCTTTTGTCAGCTCTAACTCTGGACGAATAACAAACCCCCAAAACAAACCTTAGACACAAAGCTCCACATCGCCTCATCACTATCGAAAGAATTCCTGTTTTCACTCTTTTCCGCCTCCCAGGACACTCAAGTTTGACACTCTGAACATTTGATTTGAAATCAATATACAACATAACACAAACACTTGTGCCATACCGTGGATCCATCCCCCTGCCCGTGGCACACCTGTATAGAGCTGCTGATGTTTTGGTTTAAAGGTGAACACGAACTCTAAAAGCAGCAAAAATGCATCCATCTCTGCTGTTATTCTCTTGCCAACACAACAAAAACAGTGACCTGGAATCATCACCGAGCTGCTGCAGCATCTGTCTGACCCCAGATCAGCTCCATCGCTCATTAAATCATCAGTGAGTCTGAATGTTCAAGACTTAACTTCAGCGTTGCTCATTTCTTCATTTTTTGGGGGCAAGTCTCAGCCCTCTGCGGAGGAACATTTTATGTCTGTCAGTCAGTGAGATCACACATGAACAGGTGGGATGGATTTCATGAACCTGGCCACAGTTCTGGTTGTATGACTTTATGGGGACTTTCTGAGGGCAGGCTTGTAGATGGGGAGTGATTTGGGAGGGGGGATCTGCTCAGGGGGTCTTTAGATGACTAAAGTTGGCATGTGTGAATGTAACCAGAGGGAAACGTGGTTTAAATATATGCTAAGAATGTATTAATAACTTTCACCTTAATGAGCTTGTGAAGAAGAAGCTGTTTTCCTCCATCAGCGACTTTGAGCACTTTCTTCACACCTTCATCTCAGGCGGTGTGGTCGCTGCTCGGGTGTCAGTCTGTGGTTTCTTTCAGGACTGCAGCTGGTCCAAACACTGCTTCTTCACCTCCAGTCACTTTTAGAGTTCTCTGCTTGTTTTCCAGTCATTACTCTGCACCCGCTCATTGCTCTGCTCTCTGAACTTGCACGCTCCCACAGATGTCAGAGGTCTGATGGGTGGATGGTTCTGAGTGAGGTCCAGGATAAAACATCAGCTTGTCACTGTTTCTGCTCTTAAACTGTGGAGGGACCGAGTCTCTACACATCAGCATACTTTTACACCAGACTGAGCACTGATTGTTTATTGTATTTTTTTTCCTTGTGTTGTTTTTATAATATTTTTTTAAGCTTTTTAATAGGCTATTAGCTGTTTGATGTTGTCTGGTTTGTTTGTTGTTTTTTGTGATGTTTGTTGATTGATCTAAGATGATTTTCTCCTGTCCGAGACAATAAAGTAAAGGAATATTAATTGTTCTTTGATCTGCGGCTTTTTATTTTACATTTGCTCAAAAATAAATGAACTCAAACATGTTTGCTCTAAATGTGTCTATGTGGGCTTAATTTCATTTGGTGTCAAAAAAATGTTGTTGTGTCCATGTGACTGAGCCCTGAACGTTCCTAATAATCTGTCATCTGAGAGTTAACTGTCCGTCAGCCTTCTAACCACACAGACCCCGCAGTCTCCAAATCAAGGATGTTTTCTGATTTACAGAGCGTCCTGTAAGACCTCAACTACCCAGCATCGCCCCCGCCTCCTCCTCCTCCTCCTTCCTCTGCAGACTAGCCACTCCTCCTTCCTCTCTCCCAGCCTGCTGACGAGAAAAGCTCTCAGCTGGTGTGACGGCGGGTTATGAAAGAGCAGAGCGGCAGGTGAGCGTGTGTGCAGCTGGACGGAGACTCGGTGATGAGATGCAGTTCGGCTGGAGGATCGCCGTGATGCTGCTGCTGCTGCCAGCTGTGTGTGAGGCTCAGAGCGGAGATGGAGACCCCGACATGGGTAAGAAGATTTTAAAACATGCGGTTAGCACAGGAATGTTGGGGGTGATTCTTTTACATTAGTATCTTTCACGGAAATACAAATACAGAAAAAATATTAGAAAATGTAAAGTTTGGATCTTTGATGGGGGCTATATTTGCAGCACATATTATCTGAGATGAATTATTGCACCTGTGGAGCACTTACCTGAGCATAATGGCTCAAAATTAAAAAGCTTCATGAAGAGACTCTTTAAAATCCTTAAATGACTTTGCGCTCAAGTGTGGTTACCGTTAATTTCGAAGAAGCGTGAACAATTTGTATCTCTTAAGACAAAAACAAGTGAATAATCATCATTTCAGGAGTTTATGAGACACTCACTTCAGCTTTGGGGCACAAATTCGGAAGAAAAATGAGACACCTGTTAAGTCCCATCATCAGCTTTCGATATCCGGGATTGATTTAATAATCAGCCTTCTCGTGCACATCGGCTCGTAGGCACAAACAAAATCAGAAGCAGTGATGTTATCAGCGTGACAGTTGGGAGTAAACACAGCTTCGTCTCTGTGCTCGTGGGGCTCCGCTGATGCTCTGCTTTTTGTTCCATCAGAGCTTCACTCGGTTCAGTTTCTGCACCGCGGTGGACTGGATCAGATGCTTAAAATTCCTCCTGTGGTTAAATCTTCACACATAGCCGACAGTTTGGAGGTTCTGCTTAGTGCATGCAGTTTTAGTGTACTGGCAACACCCTACGTAAGCCATCCATTTAGCAGTAAAAACACATAAAAGCAGTTTATAATAAGCAATGGTATGAATAAAGTTAAATGCACGTATTTAAGGTGAGCAAGGACACTGTTCGGCGTTCAGGCAGTTAATGCGAAGTAAAGCAGTGACTATAAATAACTGCAAAGTCAGGAAGAAAAGTTGTGGTTATTTTAACAACTTGTATAACACGATTTAATCATGCTGGCAGCTTCAAAGTGTTGTGGTGTTGAACATGGTTGTAAGGTCAACATGTCAAGTCACTGGTAAGATTTTGTCATGCAGCATATTGTGTTTGGTAAACAGAGACATCTACAGCCTCAGCGTTTTCTCCTTTCTCGCGACCTAGTTTAACGTCCTGGGGTTGCCAGAGTGAGGGCGGGGGTCTGGAGCCTAACCTAGCTGTCATAGTGTGAGAGGCTGCTACAGGTAGTCAGTGCTAACCTCTGCACCCCCCCCCCCCCCCCCCTCTGCTTAAATGCTTCCAATTAGTCTTATAATTAAAAACTGAAGAAAATTCGGTATTCATTTTTATGCAGATGATGCACAGTCAGTTTTCCTTCAACAAGTTACTACAGAATAATTATTTTTGTGTTGCATCCCTAAAATCAAAGAGAATTAGTTATTTATACTGTGACAAATTGGAATAAAAAATGTTCTCAAAGCACTTCATACTGTAGTGACAGGCAGCTGCAGAGGCAGGGTTTCAAAATTATGCTGATGATGCAGTTATCTGCGTATCAGGAGGGACTCCAGTGTGCTGTTGAGTTATGTGATGGTTTCTCAGTAACCTCTGATTAGAAAGAAATCAGTTCAGCTATTTGGATATAGTCTATCACACCTTTCATGCTATGTCACTGTTTGGGTTAAACAAGTCAGCAATAAATAGTGTTCATGATGCAAGATATTGGACCAGAAGATAATAAACTGGCATCACCATGAAATTCAAAGTTTTACATTTTCATAAATTAAATCACCCACAATCTACTTAATCAACATACTTAACCACAGGAACAGTCAGTGGGGCTTTGAACAAGCAAAACAACATTTATTTAGTCTTTTTTCACTCTTAAAGATCTGAAACACTCAGAGATAAAAGCATAAACTGGTGTTAATGATAAAGACAAATATTTGATCAGTGACATGGAAGTTTTTTGATGTAGTTTGCATTTATTTCACTGCTGTTTCCCTTCCTGATTGTTTTCATGTCTGTGTTGACATGTTGTATGTAAAGCTTAATCTTGAATCAGCTTAAGGCACATGGGCTGCAAATCAGCTGTGGTTAGACATCTTTGGTAGTATATGATATATATATACTGCTAACTGACAGAAAAAAAGTTAAAAGACAAGAGTGTAATACTCAAAAAGTGGAGAAATGTCTGAAAGTGTTTTTCATCTCAGAGCCCAGAATCAGCTGCACGTCTCACATCATGATGAAAAGATGCAATTTGACCTGCAAGCTGCTTGAAGGCAGAAATGATGACGAGGATGATGAAGAGGGTGGAGGTGATGGAGGCAACAGCATTGAGAGGATGACCCTGTGGTAAACCTTTGATATAACGTTCAGTACTGTGCTGCATGTCAGAGGAAATTCAGATACTGATGCAGGTCACTGCTCTTCTGTTCAGCTACCTTAATTATGACAGCGACGTAATGATGAAGTGCATGGAGACATACAGTGATACATTCAGCTCCCCAGACCTGAAGCCCTTGTCGAAACTCACTCTGACCATCCACTTAAAGAGTGGTGGCAGGATTTCACAAAAACTCTACCTGAAGAACATAGGTAAACATGTCATCTGGTTACATTTTCAGACTTTACAAATGCTTCTAAACATCAGTAGCTGCCTGGTGAAGAGTCACCACTGCACTGCCTGTCAGACTTCATGTTCATTTCCTTTTTTTCCAGTATAGAAATGTAAAAGTCTTGAATTCTGCCTGCCCAAAGCTGCTATCATTACTGTCCTCTCTCTGTGTGCTGTCCCTGCAGTTAAACCAATGAGTCCTCAGGTGTTTAACATCACCTTCCAAGAAGAGTCTAACGAGGCTAAGATTTGGATTCAGATCCCGTACCAAAAGGACTACCTGAAAGTGAAGAACCAGGAATTCCAGTTTCAGATCGAGACAGCTGGGGAAATCATGGTACAGTGATCTAAAAAGTATAGCTCAGAAGTGCAATCTCACATTCTACTTCAAGACTTTCAGGTTTTCGCTATAACATCAGACATAGTTTCTCCTAGAGAGACTGTTGTATTGTGGGTTGTTTTTAATGTTAAACAATCTAATGAGTAAATCTTTCAGTGTTTGGTTTGCCCAGTAGTAGTCTCTGAAGTTCCTGTGATATTAACTGTAATGCAGACAAATCTGAGAGCATCGTCTTACCTTTTCTCCGGTAGAATGCACCTGGTTCCAATCGAGGTCAAACTGATTTCCAGTTTCTCACACAATGATAAATTTTAAGCACTCTCCTGATAATTTAATGGTTCCAATCACCAGTTTTAAACCTTATTGTGTAAAACATGTTGTTTCTTTTGAAAACTGTAGTCCCAGTAGAGTCAAAAGGGACCAGCGCTACATTACAGGTCATCTGAAATTTAATACTTGTCCTATCTTGTATGAGGACGTGCTTCAACATAAAAAGACTGTTTTACATCAACAATATCATACAATGTTTTGCAATGACTGAAATGTTTTCTTTTCTCTCTGACCACAGATTCAGAACACCTCATCCCAGGACTTCATAAATATCAACATGGGATACCTTAAAAAAGGCTCAAAGTATTATGTCAAAGTGCGGGCGCGAACACTCCCAAAGATTTTTCAGGGCACGTGGAGTGAGTGGAGTGAAACGTTCACTTTCCTTACCCCTGGTAAGAACAATAGTCTAGTCCTGCTGCACAACCTTTTTTAAACACTGATATCAGTAATGATCTGTGTTGTTCTCCTTCCTGAAGAAAACCTCCAGAAGCAGACCAGTGGAGTACAGGTGGAACCGTACCAAGTCGGAGTGTTTCTGGTCTCTCTGCTGGTGGTGACCTTTATTATCATCATCATCATCATCCTCTGGAAAAACAAGTATGACGTCTACTTTCTGTCAGAAAAATCTGAGTAGTGAGTTCCCTTCACTAAGTTTCTTTCCTTTTTATTCCACAGGATATTTACCTACATGTGGCCAAGCATCCCGCATCCTAAACAGACTCTGGTGCAGATCTGCAAGCCAAACAATGTGAGTTATTCTACTGTCAGATAAAAAAATAAAAAACACTGCAAAGCAACATCAGGTCACGTGTGAGCGACAGGACCAGTTGTAGAAATCACAACACAAAATCTTACTTAGATGAGATTTCAGCTGGTGGTACCCCTACCAAAGAGCAATTGTAGTCAAAACTGTGGCATCAACATAGTAACATAAACATTCATATTGATGATACTTTTTTTATTCACCAACTTGCTGAGCTATGCTGAGCACATCAGCTTATAAACACAGTTTGTAAAACCTCAAGCATTGCTTTGTTTTTTGATGTGACACCAGGATTTTACAGCACAGTGAGCGGTGCATCGGTTGTACTGATTAATGCTGACATTGCACTCTTGACCTCTCTGGTACAAAAGATATCAAACAGGCACTACAGGTTCATGAAACTCATTTTGACATGAATCTTTGGAACTTTCAGTTTGACTAATAAGAAACACAAAAATTAGCTGTCTGCAGCAGGCATTTAACTAACTGTGTGAAATTCTGGCGTGCCTCTGCACAGCCCGTTGGTTTTTGCTGTTTAACATTGTGATGAGTTTTTTTTTTTTAGAGGTACTAGATCAAGCTGCTTTTAACTGTTGCACCGTAGGGCAGTTAAAACCAGTGCATTTACTTGTAATTGTTAAGACAAAGAACATGACAAAGGAGCTTTTGATTGGCTGTAGACAAATATGATGTCATTCTGGTTTTGCAGCCTCTGTTGCTGACCTTCAGACCTGAGGTGCTCAGTGATCTCAAAGTCTACCCCGTGGAGACGACAGCGCGTGAAGAAACAGAGCCTGCGATCAGTCCTGCATCTGCTGCTGCTTACAGCACTCAGTCGAGCGAACCCTGCTCCACCCAGAGCTTAGATTGCAGGAGTACTGCCAGCGCCAGCACCGAGGAGCTGGAGCTCTCTGCCTTGTTGAGCAGGAGCTCGTCTGAAGCCGAGGACAGCCTGTCGAGCTGCAGTCCTTCCCCCATCGACATCCTCCAGCTTGGGGAAAGACCCGAGCAGCCTGAGCAACAATTTGAAGTCAATGACTTTGAGGTGTTTGGAGCAAATCGACAGGAGGAGGCTTACGTCACCATGTCCAGTTTCTATAAGATCAAGTAGGTGATGCAGTGGTGAGCAAACAGGATCAGAGACTGTACTTATCAAACTTCAGGATGCTCTAAAGCAAAGAGCTTCCAACTTCACGAGGTCTTCAGAGCAAAGTGAAAGAACAGAAAGACAAACATGCTGCCTTTTTGTCCGGATGTGCCTATCTACCACTTACATTTCACCTGGATTTCAATGATGCTGGACCTCTGTCCAGAGAACCAGACATCTGGCATTCATTACCAAAAGAAAAATCACTGAATGGAGTGCTGAAGTTTGGTTCACTTTACAGAAATCAAGCTTTTACTGGTGAAGTATCTCATCTGGATTCTCATTTGCGCATAAACCTAAGAGGATAAATTCTTTTAGGTTTTGTCATTTTTTGACATTTATTTTAACTCCATCTTGGAGTTCTGTAGCAAATATACACAAGAATTACTCAGTTTCTGCTATGACGTTTGGTTCAGATGTTCCCATCAGGATGAACAGTGATAACATTTAGTAATTTCACACCATCCTCAGTTCATTATGTTACACATCCATTACTTTGTCTCTGCTACACTCTGAGTTTAGCAGAGTTTTTTAAGCGTAGCAGCCTCAACAAGCTGCTAACATGAGTGGAGACTCTTATTCCCCATTGCCACTAACATGGAATGGGTTCTTTTTCTGATTCATGAACATATTTTTGCATCTTTTGCACCAGCATTTTAACCCAAAATAAATCGTCTCATCTTTGTATAGAAGCTGGCTCCTAGCTGGGACTTAAGAAAAAGGTTTTGAAGTGCTAGCCATGATAGGATTAGTGGGAGTGTCACATTTTACAGGCTGTAAAGCGAGAATAGACAACATGACAACATTTGGTATTTGGTGACAGGGTGAAGAAAAATTCCCTTTTCATAAGAGAAAGCCTCGGCAGAATCAGGCTCATGTGCCGCCATCTGCTGTGACTGGTTGGGGGTGAGGGGAGTCTCCATCATTGACTCGTTAAAAAAAAAAAAAAAAAAATCACCAACGTGTAAATTTGTCCTCACTTTGGTGTTTCTCTCTCTTCCTGTGTCATTTTCTTGGACAGTCAGCCATCAACAGGCTTGCTAAGGAAAAAAACAAACGTTTTTGTGCAGCGGAGCTGCTCACAGCTTGTATTCAAAGACAGCAAAACACAGCCTGTGGTTAATTTTTGTGACTCATAAACCAAAAAACATTTGAGACAACTAAAGTAACGATGTGTTACACGTTATTCTAACAATATGAACTTAGTTCTGCTCCTTTATAATCGGGTTTATTTTAATATGTTTAGTCACTGCTGTTATTTTTAAAGTGATAAATTGGCTGTTATTCTTGTGCTTGTACCAACAGATTTTTTATTTTTTTTTTAGCTTTAATCTTTCACTTGAACCCAAAATGTAGCTTTGAGTAGAGCAGGCTGTTGACCTGCAGCTCTGAAATACAGGATTTATTTTGTTGCTTTGAGGCCAAGTGTGTTTTCATGTTTTTACTGACACACCTCCACATGTAGTCATTTGTCGTTGGAGGAATCATATATATACCTGTGTTTTTGCCTGTTTTACTACATAGCATAGAATAGTGGTTTTCAGATAAAACTACCTTCCAGGCATCCCAGCGTCTAAGTGATCACTTTATCTTTTAACTCAGCATTATGGATCGTGTTGGCTGCCTGGGAGGTGGTGAACAGCTTCAGTTGACAGATGAGAGAGAAATGAAAGTTTCTTTGATATTTAAGAGTGTGGCTCATCTAAAGAAACCCTTTAAACCCCCAAAATACATCTATATTGACCCAGTGTACTACCTAAATGATCAAAACACCCAACTGAATGAGCCTTCAAAGCACCTAACTGGTTGCTAGATCAAAGCTCCTACTTTATCCATCTAAAGGGCCACAAGAAATAACAAAAATATTACTAGAAGCTCATACTGGAGGCCATTAAAACCACATAAAACATCCCTGATACCTCCTGTGTAACCACGATCCCTGTAAATGAACCTGAGTACGTTCTCAGTGTCCAAAAGGAGCCACTACAATTAAACAAGGAACCACAAAGAGACCTATACAGAAGAACCACCTAAACAATCTGTGGAACATTGTTATTGGTTAAAAGGGCCTGTAAGATCTCTACAACCTAAACCTTGAGTCCTTGAGTCACATGACCACAACCTGAAGAACTCTTGGGACCTGCTTTTTATTCTCCAGGTGTTGTAGAAATGAATTTAATTAAACTTCAGCTTATGGATTTACTCATAAATTCTCAGTGCTCCATCTCACAAAAACTAGTCTGGTATAAGAAGACCTGTTTATCAGATTTTTCAATTTTTCACCATCTGTATTTTTTTTTTTTTTTTTTCTCATTCCTGAACCAAAAAAATCGAACAACACCAGTGAGGTCATTTAAAGCTGCTTGTATCTAAACTCATCTGCACTTAAACTCTTTGGGAACTGAAACTCATGCTGCAGCGTTCACCATGCATATCAAACAGGATCACATGTAAAGCCTCCTAAAGCTCATCTGAATCATAGTACAGCACTCAAAGCTTTGGGGTTACTTAGAAATTACCATGTTTTTGAAGGAAAAGCTAATTTGCTTTAATTTACAGTTAAGTGAACATAAATAATAACTAACTGAATCATTAAACAAATTTTTTTTTATTGGAATATCTACATCAGAGGCAAGCAGTGCAGGTTTATCACATTAAAAGGCTGACTCATTGTTGGAAAAACCGTCCAATCATGTTAGTAAAGGTGCTGTACTAATTAAGTAGTTACACACTGGCAATCTCCTCACATCCTCAGGCCACTAGGGAAAAATGTGCATATTCACTTGTTTGGCAAGTGGTTGCTAGCTGTTGCTGGGTGAAATCAATTGCATGGTTGCTTTGGTCACTAGCAGGCTGCTACGGTCACCTGCAGTTTGCATGGAAGACACAGACTTGTCTGCAAACACTCTCCAACTGCTTTCTGAGTGGAAATGAAAATGAAGTCTGACACAAACTGCAAACGGAGAATGTTTGAATTCAGAGTAAAAGTTGTGCCTCAATCAACATGATTCAAAAGGCAAAACTTTTATTTTGAAGGGAAACTTGCGCTGTTTCCAGTTTGTGTCTGACTTTTTTTACAGTTTTACTTCTACTCGGCAAGTAGTTAGTAAATGTTTGCAGAGAAGTCAGCACCCTCCATGGAAACTGAGGCGGCCGCGATAATCTGCAAGTGACCAAAGCCACAGTCACAATCAGCAGCCTTCAGCAGCTGCTCACCAACCGGGTAGGAAATACACATTTTTCCCGAGCAGCCGCTGGTTGACAGTGAGTAACTCACTGGTCTCTAGGCCTGTATGACTGTGGCTTTAGTTTCACAGCAACTGCCAGCAACCAACAGCAACCACTTGCCAGCCGGCTGGGGAATACACCTTTTTCTCCTAGCAACCTGTGGTTGCTGGGGGCCTGCCACCAACCGGTCTTAGCAGTGCTCTCTTGAGAGTAATACACACCAGTGTTATTTGGTTTGTTTTCTTCTTGTGGCTGCAAGGCATCACCTTCATTTCTTAGAACACGAACACAGCCTGAACACATTCTTCTTTTGGCCATTTTAAAGCTTCACATCTACACAGAAATGCTCCAGAGATGCAACTAGCCAGATTTAGTACATCTATAATCAGTATAGCAGTTTTTAGGTGTGCCATCGTGGTGGGAAAAGGTTTTTCTAATAATCAATAAGCCTCTTAATATTATAAAACTCCTTTAGAGAACATCATGTGCCATTAGAACACAGATGATTGCTTAAAATGGGCCTCTTTACACATACATAGATATTCCATAAAAAGAATGATTAGTTAGGTAGAAATTACACAATTAATCAGTATTTCTACTTTAACATCCATTTATGACTCTCTCAATCAGCTTTTCTTCTTGAAAACATGACGTTTCAAAGTGATCTCCAACTTCTGAGCAGTCGTGTACGTCATGTGTACGTCATGTCCACGCACGCTCAGCTGTCTGTAGGCGGGTTGTGGATGCGTTGCTGTAGCAACTGTTTCTGTTTGTAGTCATGGAGATGCTAAACCCAATGCTGCTGCTTCAATATCTGACACAACCGACCTCACAATGGCTGAAACAAAAACAGGAATGTACGCTTTATACTCAGAAACAAGAAGTCTGTAATCTGTACTAAATACAACGTACATACTTTATGGAAATGTCTAAATGTACTCGTGTTGATGTAACGTGGAATTGTTTTTATTTAATCACAATGCATATCAGTGTATATAGTAATAAAGTGGAAAATGAAATCCTGCTGTTTCACTGTGATGTAATTAGTAATGAAAAATGTGCACACGATACAAAAATGATAAAAGTCAGACCAATCTGTGTAATTGCATTTATTTAGAATATGACTTCTAACTGAAAATATGACAGAATTCAGGCTGCAGAATTGATCAGACACATCATTATGATCATTTAAAACAAATTCTGTTTGTCGGAAATCCATGAGGTGCTTAGATTCTGGAGTTTTAATGTGATT
This sequence comes from Simochromis diagramma, assembly GCF_900408965.1. NCBI lineage: Eukaryota > Metazoa > Chordata > Actinopteri > Cichliformes > Cichlidae > Simochromis > Simochromis diagramma. The sequence goes on from NW_024386801.1 coordinate 26,705,919, forward strand.
CAGAGCTTCCAAGCATTTTTCATCATTAGTATAAAGTAGACGTCGCTGTCGATGGAGGCGCTGACGCCACTGTAATAGTTCATAAACTCATCATGGGTCACCTGTCAAGTACAAGAAACCTGCTTTAATGACAGCTTAAATACAGAGATCAAACACGACAGTACTTCAAAGTGTTACTATGAAGACAAACAGCAGAGATGAAGAGGAAGGGGCCAACTTCATCGGTTAGATCAGAATGAAACAGCGGCCCGTTTCTTCTTGTGTGGCTTTAAAGTTTAAAAGGAAAATTTAAAAAAATGAGGTGCCTCACCTGATTGACATCCATCCATCCACTCTTTCATCCAATCATCCATACAGGATAATCAATTTTTTTTCTTGTTTAAAATTGGAAAAACAAAGTAACAATATAGGCCCATTTTGATTTGCACAAAAAATTATTGAAAAAACAAAAAACTCAAATCAAAATAAGGCAATAATCTCGAGGTGTTCTGTGTACAAAAAAATTAAATGAAGCAAAGTATGGGGGTAACATTTCTAATAGTTATGAAATTCCCTAAAAACTGTAAACACATTAAATTGCAGTCAGATGGCTCTTTAGACAGAGGTCATCTGAATCTAACTGTAAATCTTTAAAGACAGGTTTATGGATAGATATGAAGTCATTTATGAAATAAAGAGAGTAATGTGATGAAATCAGATATGTTTGGGATGGATGGGCTTTGCGCTATGAATTCTATAGTGAAAGTGTCGTTTTGTCTCTCTGTGCAGGCCAGGGCCTACTATATGCCACAGCCTAAAGGCAGCAGAGTTGCAGAGGCTGGAGTGACCACTGGCTATATGCTTGCAGGGTGGCGGGTCTCAGAGGACAACTTCTAACCCTGTTAAAGGCAACACGTGGAGTGCAACTGGCATTGTGGCATAGCCGGCTCTGGCCTTGGGACTGTGTGTTTTTATTTGATTCATAAATGGGACACTGGACTGTTTTATCCTTTATCTCTTGATTTTTTGTCAATAAATTGTCTTTTAGAATTTTATTGACTGTCATCTTTTTGCCCACGACTGAGACGGTTGGTCAGACCTAGAATCTTTCTTTGGGTGTGTTACAACTGGCGTTGTCGACAGGGTCTGGCCACCATAATCTGTAGTGGGCAAAAGTAAGATGACTGATCAGAGTGAATCACAGTCTGGCCCAAATAGAGAAGCATCAGTTTCTAGTGCAGGGTTTAGGCCCTTTGGTATGATCCCCATGTTTAATATGGTCACAACTAAATTTAGAGGGAAGGATTCAGTATTAGTCTAGGTGAATGGAAAAGTAATTTGCAGACAACATTTGCTTTGCAAGGAGTTCCTGTAGATTTTAGAGCAGAATTAACACTCTGTTGCTTAGAAGGCAAGGCTAAAAGAGAGATTTTAATTCTACCACCAGTGTGTGTTTTTATTTGATTCATAAATGGGACACTGGACTGTTTTATCCTTTGTCTGTTGATTTTTTGTCAATAAATTGTCTTTTAGAATTTTATTGACTGTCATCTTTTTGCCCACGACTGAGACGGTTGGTCAGACCTAGAATCTTTCTTTGGGTGTGTTACAGTCATGTTACTTGGGGTATACTTACTTAACTTTTAAGAGATGTTTAATTTTTCATCACCTTATTTTCCCACATTTTCCAACATGTGCATGATATTATGGTGTCAGATGCTCATGCTAAAGTTTAAAATATAAAGGTAATGATATGTAAAAATACTCCCTATGAGCCAAAATATCTTTGTAAATATTACAGCTCATGAGCACTGGGTGCTGAACCAAGGCAGACTTCACAAATCATCCAATCAGAAGAAAGCTGATTTAAAAGTAGGAGGAGATAAAGCAGCTTGTTTCAAACAGAGGTTGAACTGCAGGCTGCATTAAGGCGCAGTATAAGATAAAGAAGGATGATTTTGAAGTGTGAATCATGCAGAGCTGCTCTGGGAGAGTGCAAGAATAAAAATGTGGAGCAGGAAATGATGAGAACTGATCACCTCTGCGCGAGTTTCATATCTGCATGGAAACAGCGCGGCTGTGTTTGTTTACACAGCAGTTTGTTTACATCCAGAAAGTGAAAGAGAAAAAGCTGATTGGTTAGGTTGAACCACAGTAAGAAGCCAGAGTGAAGCAGCCTGCAGTGCGTGGACTAACACGCTAAATGAACGATTTCACTGCTGAGTTTGTATGTTGTCTGGTTCTTTGAGTCCATCTCATTGGAACACATTTACAAGTAAAACCATACAACATACCCTGCAGAACATTACCAGATTCCCCAGTGAGGAAATTTAATCACAGCTTTTCTACAATGGAAAACACCTCAAAATGGAAATACTCGCCGCCCTCCTACCACCACCCAAAAACCACGGAGCTCGATTACCAGAACGCCGCTAATTCAGAGTTTCCAGGCATTTCTCATCATCACAATAAAGTAGACGTCTGTATCGATGGAGGCGCTCACACCAGCGTAATAATTCATAAACTCCTCCTGGGTCACCTTCAGAGAGGAGCATACAGTTTCATCAACGCTGAGGAAAGTTTCACACCTAAAGTCTGTTTCAGTGCAGGAGCTACTGGTCTGTGGGCCACAGTCACTGACCTCCACCCACACAGACACCGCCTGTCTGGCATTCCTGTCAGAAGCTCGTTACCTTTCCATCCTTGTCATACGGAGAGTCAAAGCTATCCAGGAATGTCCTGAAGACCTGGTCCTCCGTCCACTCTCCGTTCTGGTACTTGGGGTGGTACTTGGCGTTGTAAACACCCCGCAGGTCTTCGATGGTGATCACCCCGTCACCCGTTTTATCCAGCTTCCGAAACGCCTGCATGACCACCTCCTTCCGGGCCTTGGACATTGGCGGCTGCAATTAACAGAAGGGGAAGTTAAAGGAGTGAAGATTCAGTTCAGTCCAGCTTATGACACATCATTCAGTAGTTTGAAACAGACGATCGCTGACTGCAGATTAAAACATCCATGCCATTTAGGGGCCTTCACAACTATTTTTTATTCAAAGCAGCTGTTTACCTTGAAACACAAGCACTGAAACCACAGTTGTTAAAAACGTATGGAAGGAGGACTTTGAGGGTATTTTTTAGTTCTGGCTGACTGATAGGAGGCGATCTCATCTCATGCTCTCATCGTTGGTCTGATTTACCCTGAGAGTGGCGAGGAACTCGTCAAAGTCGATGGTCCCGCTGCCGTCACGGTCAAATTGCTGAAACAGAGCTGTGGCCTCGTCCTTCTCCATCAAGACCCCGTAGTCGTTTAACCCCTTCATGAACTCCTTGAAGTCCAGCGAGCGGTTGTTGTTGTCGTCCATCACTCTGAAGGTCCTGACAAACAAAATCAGCGAATCAGACAGCAGCATTTCAGTTTTATACCATTGAAAAGTAAAACTTTATTTTAAAAAAAACTATAACTGTCTATATGTCAGTTAAAGTAAATAAGTAGTAAACTGTATTTTTAGTCCTGAGTCCCCTGATATTTGAGCTGCTTCAGAACAGACAGTTTCACTTCTGTCTTTACCGCTTTCATGTAGCTTTAGAAAAAAGAAACATTGTTTCCTTTAGTCAGCGCTGGATGAAGGATTCAGATCTGATGTGTGAAGTATGAACAATGTCATTACTGTGACTGCAGCTCACCAACTGATCTTATGAACTTTAAAAGACTCGTGTTTTTAAATCATCATCCAGCTGTAGAGCAGCAGAGTATGCAGCAGCTCAAACTGAAAGTACTCCAGTACTGCAGTGCTGGGAGTAAATGTGCGTATTACAGGACCTGAGGTTACTGCAGAGTGTACAGCTGAACATCAGCGGAGTAAAAACCACAAGAAGAGCAACAACACGACAAAGACAAACACAACAACATCCTGCAGCCGTGCCGACTCAGCGATGATCTGACAGGAAAACCTCAGCGTAAACATCGATGTGAGTGCTTCATTACTCTCATCTGACCCCGAAACCCACCGCCGCTGCATTAAAGGGACAAATCACAGCCGGCAGAGGACCTACACTCCACGACATTTACTCCACTGCATTAAAGAATAACTGAGAATGTCTGCCTGAGTCATGAATTGAACTAAGGGAGGGCCCCAAACAAATACAGACAACTGCAGATGGAAGTGACAAGTATCTTTTTTCTTTAATGGTCCAGGGGTTTTATATTAGGGGGGCTAACACAACAGAAGAATTAGCAGCTTCGCAGCAGGTTCTCGTGTTTGTAGAAGCTGACGTTTGTTGTTCAGTTTGATAAAATGGAAAAAGGAACGAGTGACTGGAGTCTATTTTTCAGTGTGATGATGAAGCTCGGGCATCTTTACGTGTTTGCGAACTTCTAATAATTTTGATTCTGTTTCTAGATTTTTCACAGTGGTAAAAACATTTTTATAAACACAGAATTTCCTTTTTTAAAACGACACAGGGACAATAGGCCCTGGATTGGAATGTTGAATGTGTGAGCAGGTGTGTGAAGTGGTGGAGCTCACCTGCCCAAACCTTTGATCCCAGATGAGCCTCGAGTCAGACACTGCAGCCGGAGTCTCTCTATGGGGTCTGAACACTCAGACAGCTGGCGCTTGGCGTTCATCGCCATCTCTCTGTCGTGTCTCGATGTGCCCGCCATCCTTGACATAACACAGACCAATCAGGTTTCACTCTGACAGCTGATCTATACCTTAACTCAGCCTACGGTGTGCTGCGTGTGTCTGTCTGACCTCAGCCAGATAAAATATGAAATGTTATATTTTGAATAAACAATTTTTAAACATTTGTGGCTGGGGTGTGGTCCCTGGCGTGCTGCAGGCGAGGGGCGACACAGTGAGCTCAGAGGTGGCGCGGAGGTGTGGCAGGGACGCAGGTGTGTGTGCTCAGCCTAATGACTCTTTTCCCTCTGTTTGGATATATGACGGGGGAGACGGAGGAAGACAGACTGAACAGCTAGGGAGTGACTGTTTCCCAGGCTTGTTGGGCCGAAACAACAGGAGAGAGCTGCTGAGAACAATAAAAGTTTGCATTAGCACAGAACAGCCCGTGTGTATCATTTATCACAACATCACCTCCTGGAGGTGTGACAGATATCTCCTAAATCATATTTAGACATTAAGCGTCATCCGTTGAACCGCCATGATCAGCCAACCAGGACGCTCCAGAAAACCACATCCATGGATGTTTTTCTATCCCTGTGATTATCTTCACTTCTTACTGTGTGCAGGACCAGACTTTAGGTTGAGGCCACAACCACACCTGACCCCCTATTAGCGCTGTCTACAGGCTCAGGTGTGTTTGGACATGAGGGCTGTGGTCAGATAGTCTGTTTTGATAACTGTTTCTTCATTTCTTTCTTATTTCTTTGAAGATCATGTCACAGATCTGAGTATTGAACTACAGATCGGTATTTTGGGACTCTTTACTTTTAATTATTAGTCATTCGGTGTTTTGGTTTTAGTAGTGAGTTTGGTCGTTTAGAGTTTTTAGTTTATTACGTTTACGTTTTTCTGTATTTTACATTTCCCTATGATTTTCTCTGAGCTGTCTGGATTTAGTTATTTTCTGTCTTCGACGTTGCATAAATTCTGCTTTGGACTTGATCACCCTAATATCAGTACTTCATTGTCCATTATGAATTTCTCACATGCTGACAGCATATGAACCAGTGTGGCACATGAGGGCCTCAGAGTCTGCTGGTGATTTGCAGGTAAGTGCAGGATGAAACTCTATGAGGACGCAGCTTTCTCTCTGAGCTGTTGGATCAGTCTGAACTGAGAACCTTTCATTTGTCTTATTTACTGTGATTTATCTTTATAAGTAGAAGAGTGACATGGTTATACTGACATTAATTATGATATTCTAAAAAATGAATATCAATATTATCAATAATGCACAAATATTAAATATTTAAATAATGCAAACAATTTTGTAATCTTTCTTTTTACACGTTCACCGACTCTGTGAACTTATTTATTTTGCTATTTTACCAAAACATCAAAGAAATTAAAATAAACTGTGAAAGCCCTCTGTATTATTTTTTATTGTTTTGGCTTTTAAATGAAGTTTCATTCAGCCCTACTTTCATTTATTAACTGATTAGATTTCATGTAAATACATTTAAATCTATTTCATTTTTCTGTTCTAATTTATCTGCTTTATTCAGCATTTGTTTTGTTTTATTCATTTTTGTTGCCTTTTGCAATCCTTTTGTTCTTATATGTTAATGTTATATTCACGTTACTTGTACTGTTTTATTATTTATTTTGTTTTTTCATATTACACTTTGTCTTGCTGTCAGTTCTCCTAGGGCTATTTTAAACTCACTCACCTGGATGAGAGATGTTGAATTAAGAGAGGCTGAGTTTGTGTCTAAACTGATCCAGAAGCAGATTTATAACAGCTTGAAGTCTTAAAAAAACCTGATCCACAGATCAAAGACAAACAGCTTCACCTGCTGCTATATATATATTTTTAGTATTCTTTTAGCACTATTTATATTATTATATTACTATTTATTACCTTATTGTTAGGGCTGTTTTTGTTTTTGTTGTGCATCTGCACCTTATTGTTGTCAATGCCTACGCATGGGACAGTGTGAAACGTAATTTCAATTCCTTTGTATGGCAAGTACATTTGAAGAAATTGACAAATAAAAGTATTCTATTCTATTCTATTCTATTCTGGAGGCTGGAAGCACCTGCAGGCTGAACATTAAAAATTAAAGAAGGAAAAGTTTTAATTTCATTCCAAGAAAGAAGTTAAAATGGAGCGAGAGGGCAGGTCCACCAGTGTGTGTACCAGTGTTGGGACTAATGCGTTATTAAGTAACGCGTTCCGTAACTACGTTATTATTGTGGTAACGAGCACAGTAACTAGTTATTATGCCAAAATCAGGAACACGTTAGTCATTACTGGGATTTAGATAGGCTCGTTACTCGTTACTTGGTGTGGTGGCTGTCGCGGAGCTTCCACAGATTCAGTAACATTAGCAAGTGGTGGAGGCCAGCAGGTGGATGAGGGAAAGGGGACGCAAGAGGAAGAGAGATCCGAGGCGGCCGCCAGTTTGAGTGTCAGGTGAACTGAACTTCAGGTAAGAAGTTATGACCTGCAGTCTCTCTGGGTCAGATATGAACCAAGTTTAGGTGGAGTTTATTTTCGTTATTCTGACTTTGTCCATACTGCGTGCTAGCTAGCATGACGGAGTTTCTATACAGCTGGGTGGGTGCTATGATGTTACTGATGTTGAACTTTATTTTGTTCATAAGGTTAATTATTAGAGTTGCCAACCGTCCCGTAAAAAACGGAGTCGTCTCGTATTCAGAGAAAATATTACGCGTTTCGTATTGAGGTGAAAAGGAACAGTTTGTCCCGGACTACAGCTACAATGAAAAAGACACAAAGCTGCAGTTATTCTGTGTTTACGCTGCACAGCTGCCTCTTCTTCTCTCATTCTCTCACCCTCCCTCTCCTGTTTCTACTTCAATCATGAAACTGATCAATGATCAGCTGATCGGCTTTTCTCTCTTGTTTATCGCCCACTTTGCGCCAGAAAGAGGAAACCAGCGGATGTCGCGTTAAACAACAGCAGCACCTTTAAGCTTGATCAGAATTTATTTAATATTAATTTCTAGTATCAGCTGATGTTTGCTGGAGCCACAGCTGTAAAAGCTGCTGGTCATGATGTCGGTTTGGTTATCTGGTGAGAGGGAAACATGAAGATGAAACCAGGAGATGTCCTTACTGGATCATCAGAGCTGAACAGGTGATGGAGAAACAGGTTTACCTTTTAGGTGACAAGAATGAGTTGAAGGGAAGTTCTGAACTGTTTCTGAGAGACAAATGACACCAGGATCCTTTTTTTTAAATGTAGCTGACAGCTGGTAACTGTGCAGGGGCGGATCTAGCAAAGTGTTGCCAGGGGGGCAGGTAGGACATTAACAGGGAGAGGGGGGCACAAAGAAATACTTTTCTTTCTTATTCTCATTTAAAATGTCTCACTTTTAAAAAATAATTATCTGAATCTTACAACAAACGATTGATAGATTGAATCATGTATACCATCAAGACAGTATACATCACTGACACAACAGTGTTTATTTTCATTCATGATTTTTCCTCTAGTCAAAATGCCCGGGCTGATTTTTTGTCCCAGTCCAGCCCTGTATGCAGCTCATCTGCAGTCTGGTGTTACCTACATCTTCCTATTCAGAAGGCAGAATTTCCAAGTTCTGAGTACAATCAAAGCACCACGACTGCAGTTTTCGTGTTGGATGTAAAAAGCGCACATGACGCTGTGACGTAGGCTAGAATCATGGCGGTGGTCAACGACGGTCCAGGCGTGGGATTTCTCTCGTGGAAATATGCACATTATTTTTTCCTTTGGTAGGTGACACAGTGCACTTGTGGCAAGTAAGCAAACTAGAAGACTGTCAATCTTGCTGGGTATCCAGTTACAGAAGCAACACAAGTTACTTTCCCTAGTAACTAGTTACTTTGAAAGTAACGAGTAACTTGAATGTAACTAAGTTACTATTTAAAGTAACTTACCCAACACTGGTGTGTACAGCTGAATAATTAATATTTATATCTGTTCTAAACAATATCGGCAGCAGTTTCACTTAATGTAGTAAAATATTTATTTATTTACGAAATTATTGATACAAATAAAAACTGTAAAGTACAAGTATTTCAGATTTGAAGTGGAATATTTCAGATTTCCTTCATCTTTCTGACAACTGCAGCTACCTTCAGCAAAATGACCACATGCGTTAAACAAACGCAGACAGCAGGATCGTTTTCCTGCTCTGTAGTCACACTAAATCATTTGAATGTTAAATGAAGCTTCAGCCAACTTAAGATTACTGCTTTGCTTCCACTCGATGACATCATGGTATTACGTGTGTGCGCAGTGTATGGTAACATAAATGTGTGTATTTATGTTGTCTACATGTAAACTGCGTGAAAACGGCAGCTGCTCTTCAGAAGTTCACACAGACACACAAACCAACAATAGTCCAGGCTCCAGCTGTCAGTGTGAGGCTCTCACTGCTGTGTCCTGTCCGTGTTTTTATTCTGAAACCTCCACACTTCCTGTTGATTCTTGTTCATCCTCAAAGGTTCTGATTTCCAAAAGCGAGAAAATGGAAGCGTAATGGAGGATCTGAAGGTGTGTTACCTGTCCTGATGGAGTGACGCACAGGTGTTTGTCCGCTGTCTGTAGCTCAGAGTTAGGCTGAAGGAGGAAGAAGGAGGCCCGAGAGGAGTATGAGGGGGATCAGTGTGAGCCCAGAGAGGAGTCCGAGCGAGGAGTTTTAACGCTTTAACCTTTAGATTTTCGCTTCCCCGAGGCTGCCCCTCCCCAAACGATAATCCGTTACCATGGAGACACACTGCTCTGTTCTGCGTTGTGATTGGCTCTCCCATGCTCAGTGGGAGGAGTTCCGGTGTTTCTGAGTAAATGCACTACAACCGGAAGTGTATGATAAGTTCATGACGTTTATATCCGGTAAAATAAGGAGATCCAGCTGTGGCCATTAGTTGTAAAATGTAACCTGAGTTTTACTGACATTTCTTTTTCTTCCTCTATTAAACTCTTAGGTGTATTTATTTATTGTTTGTTTGTTTTTTCACTCTAGCAGGTCATCTACTAATCCAGGGCAGGGCAATTAATTTCTACAGGGCGCACTGTGTTGGAAGGCCGAACCATGATTACCTAATTCTACTCATTATTAAATTCTCCCATTGTAAAAAGCAGTAAATTATATATTTTTATAAGCTGCTACTGGTAATGAGAAAAATATGTAGATATTTATGTAAATTTATGAATTGTGGTGTATGTCAAAGAGGAAACTAATCCTGTAAAAGTTACTTACAACTTACAACTAACTTGTCTTGACAGCTGCAACTCTGGCTAGCAAAGCTTCCAACTCCTTTGCACACTCTGCATCAGTTAAGTTCTTGTATATCTCCTTTTGTTTGGTCATGTAGTGACAATTGAGATTGTAATCCTTAAACACAGTGACTTGAATACCACAAACTAAGAACATGGCTTTACCTTTGACTTTTGTAAAGAAATATTTAGCAGGCCATATCTTGTTAAAAACAGGGCATTCGGAATCAGCTTTTCTTTTTTTACGTGAGCTGACTTTTTTTATGGGGCCAGCTCCTCTGACACAATATCAAACTAAAGTTATTTGTTTGGTAGCAGTTTGATTTTGACAAAATGTGAAATGTCACATCAGGGATTCCCATTATATTCATCATTGAGTGCTGGTATAGAGTAAGAATATAACTGAGGGCCATATTTGTTCATATTCATCACTGAAGCAAATATTTCTTTAAGCTGAATTTATCACAAGTTACAAAAAATATTATGGCCACAGCTGAAATAACAGAAACTGACAAGAACTGCTGCTCTTTCATAGAATGATGTGAATCATTGATGACTGAAACATTCATCTTTTTTTTCTTGTTGCATTTGTGAATCATATAAAATGTTAACAAAGGTCATCATCTGTCTTCTTTTCCTGACTTGGAGAGCACCAGGCACCAGGTTCTATGAAAGGGCATCTCACTCAGAAAAATAAAGGTGCCAACTGGAACCAAAAGTGGTTCTTTAGACTGATGCCATAGAAGAACCTTTTTTGGTGCCACAAAGAACCTTTTAAACAATGGTTCTTTGAAGAACCATTTCTTTCAGTGGTTCATTGAAGAACCTTTAAAGGTGCCCCAAAGAACCATCAAGAAATGGTTCTTTGGGGCACCTTTAATGGTTTTTCAAAGAACCTTTTTAAAAATGTTTTTTTAAAGAACCATTTTTAAAAAGGTCCTTCAAATGGTTCTTTAAAAAAACATTTTAAAGAAACTTTTTTGAAATGGTTCTTTGAAGAACCATTTCAAATCTTTCAAAATAAAATGTATCATAAATTGAATTTGAGTAGAGTAAAACAAATATGAGCACAGCATAGACATATATTAATGGTTTATTGCCATTTCGTAATATACCAAAAGACAAAAGGGCATTTTAACCACCAACACCACATCACTACAAATACATGTCACATATTAGTCATTTAAACATTAATAATTAAACATTTCTACTATACTATAAATAAATATTTGTAAATACTATAGCTATAGATAACACAACAATTAATACATGTATTGTTTAATTAATAAAACATCAGAAAGTGATAAACACAGATTAGAAATAGCAATTTCTTCATAACAGACCAATAAATCAACACATTTTCATCAGCAGATGTTTGCATGTTCAGTAAAAATATTTTAATTTTTTATTAAAATTATCAATGAACATTAAAAAAAACTAGAGGAACTAGTGTTCAAAAGTAGAGACCCATTAATAGAGAAAGACTTGCTAATACTAAAAGCACAATATAATAAAGAATCGGCAGATAGAGCAGCTTCGAACATTTTGAGATTAAATCAGTCTTTTTATGAACAAGGAGAGAAACCTGGAAAAATATTGGCATGGCAAATTAAACAATTGGAAGTGCAGAAAAATATAACATCGATTATAAACAGCAAAGGGGAAATGATAATGGATCCGATTGAAATAAACAAGGAATTTAGAAACTATTATGAAAAACTTTATGAATCCCAGGATAGATCAGATCAAAACTCCAGAAATGCATTTCTGGATAAAATAAATATTCCTACTATCGCTGACGACGTAAAACAACAATTAGATGCAGAAATCATCGAAGAGGAAATAAGCAGGGCAATTAACAATATGAGATCAGGTAAAAAAGCTGGACCAGATGGATTCCCAATTAATTTTTATAAAAAATTTAAAAGTAAATTAATGAAACCACTATTGGAAATGTATCAACAAATCATTAAGCAAAGGAAGTCTTCCTAAATCAGTAACAGGTTCACTAATCATTTTGTTACCTAAACCAGGAAAACCGAGTAATGGATGTGAAAATTTGAGGCCGATAAGCTTACTTAATTCTGATTTTAAGGTGTTGGGTAAAATATTAGCAACATGTCTGCAAGATACTCTCCCCTCAGTAATTCATAGAGATCAAAACGGTTTTATATTGGGGCGCCAAGGTCTACATAATGTAAGAAGAGTCTTTAACATTATAGACGGACTAAACAATTCTTCAGAGAGGGCCTTACTCTCACTGGATGCTGAAAAAGCATTCGATAGGGTCGAGTGGCCTTATCTTTTTGATGTTCTGACTAGATTTGGTTATGGAGATGTGTTTCGAAGATGGATACAATTATTACACTCAAATCCAACTGCTGAAATCTTGACAAACAAAAATATCTCTAAACCAATAAGGGTGAAACGGGGATGTCCACAAGGCTCACCGATAAGCCCACTGTTGTTTATATTAGCTATGGAACCCTTTGCTATAGCCGTACGTTCGAGTTTATCATTGACAGGAATTATGGTAAATGAAGTAGAACATAGGATTTTGTTGTACGCAGACGATGTAATAGTATATCTCTCTAAAATAACACAATCTATACCTGCTCTGCTTAGATTGATAGGGGAGTTTGGTCAAATATCGGGGTATGTCATTAACAAATCTAAATCATCCGTTTTATTATGAAATGAAGAAGAAAGGAAAAACCCACCCACAGTAACATCTCATTTTAAGACAGTAAAGGACTTTATGTACTTAGGAATAATGATTTCGCCCAAATTAAGTGAGATCGTGGAAAATAACTATGAAAGACTTTCTAAAGAAATAACAGAGATAGTGGACAGATGCATATCTCTACCAGTTTCTTTAATTGGTCGGATTAATATATACAAAATGAGTATACTGCCAAAGGTGCTTTATGCGTATCAGAACATCCCCTGCCGCCTCCCGTTGATTGGTTTAGCAGGATCAAAAAGCTTGTTATTACAGTGGCCCCTAGAATCAAGACACGTACAAACTCCAAAACACTTGCAAACTCCAAAACACTTCCAAACTAAAAAACACATGCAAACTCCAAAACACTTGCAAACTCCAAAACACATGCAAACTCCAAAACACTTGCAAACTAAAAAACACATGCAAACTCCAAAACACGTACAAACTCCAAAACACTTGCAAAATCCAAAACACTTGCAAACTAAAAAACACATGCAAATTCCAAAACACAATGGAAGTGCTCCAGGACGCTAGGGGCAGTGTTGAGCTCGATTTGCAAAATAAACGGCAAGTTTGTCTGTATGGGACGGTCTAGTCTCCGTCGCGCTTCCCAGGTTGCCTAGCAACCATGATACTAACCGCTGGAAATGTGTCATACAACTTGATTTGACAGAAATGAAGGAGAACATATTTTGTTCATTTGTTTGTTTGTTTCTACAAGAGCTTTGTGTGATTTGATAAGTATCTGAGGCTGAGACCACAGGACAGTAAAACATGATTTTTGGGCTTCATTTCTGTACTGAACAGTTATTTAAGATTAGTTAGTAAATAACAATTAGCTGATGTTGTTCATGAGACTAAAGTCATATCACTTTGGTAATGTAAATATAATAGGGCCAATATTATAGTTATTATATTAATCATTATTAGCTATTACAGCAGTGAACATGAACTCTGTGTCAAATACTGAGCTTCAGTACAGATTCAAGTTGCAGTTATTTATATGTCCTATCACCTTAAATCTTCACTGTCAAAGATACTTGTCTTTGACAGTGCATATATAGGTGTATCATATATAAGAGACAAATGTTGTTCCTTCAGTATGTTGGCATTACTAAATTTGGCTCATTGCTTACATATATTTATAAAAAGAAAATGTACAAGCTGTGATAACTGTTTCTGATAAAATGAAGAGTAGACTGATATATGAAATATTCCTTTATTGGGTGAGAAAATCAGACCATGTCATAACTGCTTTAAGTCATACAGAATAGATATCAGAGCCTTAAACAGGCTGACTTCTGCTAAATGGGTCAAACTGGGCAGAAAGTATACAAACACATAACATCCTTATAGAATATGATGTAACACTATAGATCAACTTAGCTCAGAATATATAAAGCATATAAACAATTACAGCAATATGATGCAACAAACACAGCAGTGCTACTAATCCAAAATACTCAAAGCTTCATAGAACTGGAACAAACATTTATTTTTTTTTAATCCACTCCGCTAAACTGTATGTTGATAAGTACATGAAGCGTACCTCTACCTCTACAGCTGAAAACAGTTTGTATCCGCACTCTGAGGGTCTGCTGAATTGTTTTAATGGCACTTTTTGACGAACAGCAGATGATGAAATCCTCTTTATTGTAGAAACTGTCCCTAAGCTATTGTTGCTCATACTTACTGAGGTCCCTAGCTACTTCCTTACTATGTCAGTAAACTTTTTTGAAAAGGAAGCTGTTGTAGATTTAAAGAAACATCTTAATTGAAGCAAAGGCAAAAAAAAAACTGGAATGAATTTCATGTGACTGTTCATATTAAAGCCAACAACAAGTGAAAATCCAAAAACGGCTCCAATCCTTTGTATTAATGATCTCCCCCCTCTCTCTGTGTGTGTGTGTGTGTGTGTGTGCGTGAGTGTGTGTGTGTGCATGAGTGTGTGTGCCCTCACAGAAGGAAGGTCACAGCAGGAGCTTTTCTCAAACGCATTACCAATCAGTTTTTTACAAGAAGTGTAGCTCATACAATGGTATAAATGTATTCTTTGCGATACTTTATAAATATGAAGCTAAAGATTTTGAGTTCGTGCACATTGTGAAGCAAGAATCTAAATATCTGTGTCACAATGATTTCTATAAAAGCGTGTTGTTTATGGGGATAATGTAACAAATCTTTTGTGCGTCCTATTAATGATCAATGGTGATTGAAGAGGAACCCTGACTCAGGACATTTTCATGACAAGTGACAGCGCAGACAACTACTAATGAGAGAACATGTTTTATCATCATAAAGACTGTGATATGAAGCATCGTTAAAGTGTCACTTCAGTAATGTTGAGTCATGTTTTTAATAATGACTTTAAAACACTAAACTCTAATTTCTGTGGTTATTTTAAGTTTACAGAATATAACATGTGGTAAGACGACGAGTTTTACTTCTCACTGTCCGTGTTATGTGTATCTATTTATCATGTATGCTACTTTGCTCTGTGGACTGTAAAATGTTTCATTGTGTTCATGAAATAAACCAGACTTTCACCGTCTGCATCTTTTACTGTTTTTCTGCTTTTGTTCACTCCAAGTTTGACAAAACCTACAGATATCCAGAGTTAACTCACTAACAATGTGGAGCAGTCTCAGTGTATTTAGCTGCTTTTTCCCTGAACACAACCAACTGAGAGAAACGCCTGTAGGCCTCACTTTGGTCATTTGAACGCTGAAGGAGATTTGTTCCATAGACACCTTATAGTGTTTCCTGCACTACTATGTTCTATTTAAATCCAGATTCCTTTTATAGTTTGCAGTGAAATTTGTTAAACCATTGCTTAATGGGACAGAAGTACAAGTCACTCTTTACTAACACATTTGTAGATGAGTTTATTGCTGAACAACACAGTTAGCAGTCTCACACACTCTTTAGGTTTTTCAAGTTATGTGTGTAAGAGTTTAGTCTATCAGACCTTACCCTTTTCCCCCCAGTATCACAACAGTATGACTCCCAAAGTACGGCTCAGTAAACAATCAATGATTCTAAAGCCAGAACAGAAAGATACAGTTGGAAGATGAATGATTGTGTTTTTATGATGCGTAGTAAAATGACCCCCTCTTCTTCTTCTCTGTGTTGCTGTTGTTGTTGTTCGTGTATGTGTATGTGTATGTGTGTGTGTGTGTGTGTGTCTTAGAAGTCAAATAATACATTAGCCATACTTAAAAAAAACATCTGAATTTCATTTAGAACTGAGATTCTAAGTTGTAAGCAGAAATCGTATGCACAGCCAGAAACATGTTTCCCCACTTTCACAATGCTGAGGTGACAAATCCACAACCCCCCAACAAATGGTTTGTTACACGCGGGTGTGAAGGGCAAGCTTTACTTACACAGCCTCACACACACTAGATTTTTAAAGTTTTTGGGTACAGGGGTTTAGCCACAGATGCAACATCCACTTTTGATAAAGATCACTCCACCTGTTTATTTCTTAAGAAATTAAGCATCTTTATTAAGCTCTTATTTATAAATGTCTACACAATAATAGACACCGTGTGCTCTGTGACATTATAGTCTTCTACTTCTGCTTCCATCGGTTTGCATTTTAAACTCCCAGCCTTTCAGTTTGTTATGAACGACTTATATTTCTAACATTTTGTGATATAAAAGTGAACCATGTGACTTTTTTTTATTTTCTGTTTGATGGAAGGACTTAAGACACGAGTTATTTAAACAATTCTAAATGACAGTGTGATGGCCATAGTACTTTATGTGGGCCAAATGTGTTAAGGATAATGTTTATCAATGTAAAATTGCAAAGCACTTGTGGATAGAATATAACATTTTGTAAACAGTTACCTCAGAAGCTGTACTGACAGTTCTATGTATGTAAGGTAAAACTATCCACAGTACTTCCACTTAAGTAACTAAACACATAAAGTCACCCTTACCAGTAATCCACTGCTCCTTGAAAAAAGTAGCACAAACAGACAACTGACTGAGCAATGATAAGTAGAGCTACCCGAGGCCGATACTCAAGCAGAAGAAAATTAAAAGTTGTTGTTTTTGTGGCTCGAAAAATTAAAGAAAGTATGTTTAATAATTCAACAAGACCCGCACCTTCAACACATGTACATTCAAATTCTGGAACAGGCTCATCATTGCTGCTGTTCAATAGTTTTTATCCGTTCGAAAAAGTCATTTTACGGCTTTAATGTTTCCAGCTGATGAGGAGAATGAGTGCATTTCAAATGAGCGTCCAAAGGCTTTAAACATCCGCTTTGTCTGTAACGACAGTATCAAACTACAGAGCATTGTTTTTACTAAAATTCAACACTTTCAGATGAAAATTTGGCTGCTTTTTGTTTTTTTCACTGTAACACCCACCTCAATGCCATTTTTAGGATATTCTTGGTGATCCCACCTTTTTCATATTTATGCTTTTGGCACTGAGGGTATCTGATACGCATGTTGTCACTGTGTTTTTGTACTACCAGCTGCGAGGGCTCTGCTTTTGCTTTGAGCAGTCTGTTTTTATTTTGTCTCGTGACTGTGTTTTTTTTTTCAAACGAGATCCTCGTCAGTTTGATTTTGTTACCACAAACTTTGTGTGAAGTTCACAACAGAGGTAAAGAGATTTAAACACCCCAGTTTAAGGAGGCAGGCAGGGGTTGGACCACCTGCACAGGACAGGTGAAGCAGAGAGTGTCCGGGGAGATGTGCAACAGAAGCAGAGGGAACATTTTACAAGATGATTAATGGCACATTTAGGTGATTAAGGACTGTTGACAAGATTAAAAGACACGTCCGTCAGAGTTCAACAACATTACAGTTTGATTAAATAAAACTTTTTTAAACTACACAAGGGTCATTTTCTCCTCTGATAGTAAGCATATTAAACATGTCAAGAAAGAAAGAGTATAAAGAAAAATAGTAAATGAGTGTCTAATTAAACTCTTCCTGTGAACCTTATATCATCCTTTAATATGTTTGGTGTTACAAACTTGAAGAAGCACAGAAAAGATCATCAGACATTAATCTAATCAGTTTTCAGCCTTCATTCATATTGAAAGGTTGAAATCTTCCCTGCTAGACCCAAGTGCAGCGTTTAACACCGTTGGCCATAACATGTTATTACAGCTATTATTAAATGGAGAGTCCTCTTCACACACTGAGGTTAATTATGAAGCTCCACAGGCTTCTGTGCAAAGACCAGTTTTGTTTACATTATACGTGCTTTAGAAGGCATAGCATAGCATACATTTTCACTGCTATGCATATGATACCCACTTTTATTGGTTAAACCGCCGGGATGTCTTAGACACATAATGAGCTTTAATTTTCTGCTTCTAAGTTCAGATAGAACTGAGGTTATTGTAACGGGGCGTAAAAATCTTAGAAACACTGTGGCTAACAAGATCCTTACTCTGGATGGCATCGTCTTGAGCCGCCTGTTGTAGTGATTTGGTACATTATAAGTAAAATTGAAACATACAATCCCATAGCACAACATCAACATTTATTTATATACAAAAATAAAAATGCTTTTTCAGAAAAGAATTGTAACTTCACAATTCATCACCGATTACGTGGGTACATTTTTTTTTTTAAATGCACTAAATGTAGAATACATGGTTTGGTAAAATGCTGGTTACACGTTCTAAGAATGAAAAAATCAGTCTTTCAGAGAAAAAATTAGCAGCCACCTTTGTAACACTCTGCGACCGACCGTAGCTGTCTGATTTTCACCATGTCCAACCCTACCAGTTTGGTGTATGCCTCGGCGATGGCGTCAAAGACTTTCCTTTCCGATTTCAGTTCGTGCAAGAGAGTTTCCGCCACCATGCAGACTTTGACGTCGTCCATTTTGATGTTGCGAGCAATCAGCAGCCGTTGAATGGATGGAATGAAACGTGGGGTGAGGAGTCTTTTTCTGATGCTGTAATAATTTTCAGCGTAAAAGTCATCCTCCAACACTCGGGTACACTCGTGCTGTTTCTGGCGGGGTTGATCGGACATACAACCGTTGCATTCGTCAGTGAGGTACTTGTTGATTACTAGGTTGACAAGATGATACACCGCGGTTTTCACGGTATCGATGAACAAAGAAGATGCCCAACCGTCAAGCTCGTCCGCTTGCTGCTGCTGCTTTTCCAAGGGGCGATAGGAACCGCGCGTGTCAGGTAATATTGTGCCCTCGTCCGCAGAACTTTTCTCCTCCTCCGCAGGGTGGCGCAGGGCTGTAGAGGCCATACTTCTCTCTGTTTTTGAGCTAAAAAAAAAAGGTTTGAAGGAATGAGACGGCGGTCTTCTTTTTAAAATAACAGAAGGGGGCGTGATCTGGAAGTGGGTTGATCTTAAAGGGTGCGGGTAGGAGTGGCAGCAATTTTCAAAAACCGTAGAGTTGGCCACTGTGTCTCTAGCAGCTGCAACTTTGGAAAAGAACGGTAATTCCCATCTGTTGGGCTTGAAATTCTCCATGAAAATGGCATCTTCCAGCCCTTCTGCTCAATCAACCATCAGAGTGACAGAACTTGGTACATATTTGGTACTTGGTACCAGGGATACTGAGCAATCTTTAGTCTCTGAAGATCCAGCCACGAACCCTACATTTCAAGATTGGAGTCAAGATGCCCAGTATTCACCAGTGTCAGAGTGGAGCACACACCCCTCACCACCACAACTGTGGACTATGGACACTGATAACGAGGAAGATTTTTTGTATTTTGGCGACTCTCCCGACATTGATGAGGTAGACTGGACAAGGCCACCCTTCCAAGGCCCTGAGAGATTACCGGAACAGCTATGGGATAATGATGAGGACTTACCCTATGTACCCACGTAATCGGTGATGAATTGTGAAGTTACAATTCTTTTCTGAAAAAGCATTTTTATTTTTGTATATAAATAAATGTTGATGTTGTGCTATGGGATTGTATGTTTCAATTTTACTTATAATGTACCAAATCACTACAACAGGCGGCTCAAGACGATGCCATCCATAAGGATCTTGTTAGCCACAGTGTTTCTAAGATTTTTACGCCCCGTTACAAAACCTCAGTTCTGAACTTAGAAGCAGAAATTAAAGCTCATTATGTGTCTAAGACATCCCGGCGGTTTAACCATAAAGTGGGTATCATGTGCATAGCAGTGAAAATGTATA